>NC_060270.1:79455371-79791207 GCF_021613505.1 Equus quagga
TCTATTGAGATGATCATGTGGTTTTTGTTTTTCATTTTGTTGATGTAGTGTATCACGTTGATTGACTTGCGGATGTTGAACCATCCCTGTGTCCCTGGTATAAATCCCACTTGATCATGGTGTATAATCTTTTTGATGTATTGCTGTAATCGGTTTGCCAAAATTTTGTTGAGGATTTTTGCATCTATGTTCATCAGTGATATCGGCCTGTAGTTCTCCTTCTTTGTGTTGTCCTTGTCAGGTTTGGGGATCAGAGTGATGTTGGCTTCATAGAATGTGTTAGGGAGTTCTCCATCTTTCTCAATTTTCTGGAACAGTTTGAGGAGAATAGGTATTAAGTCTTCTTTGAATGTTTGGTAGAATTCTCCAGAGAAGCCGTCTGGTCCTGGACTCTTATTTTTGGGGAGGTTTTTGATTATCGTTTCTATTTCCTTACTTGTGATTGGCCTATTCAGATTCTCCATTTCTTCCTGATTCAGTTTGGGGAGGTTGTAGGAGTCTAGGAAGTTGTCCATTTCTTCCAGGTTGTTCAATTTGTTGGCATATAGTTTTTCATAGTATTCTCTTATGATCCCTTGTGTTTCATTGGTATCTGTTGTGATTTCTCCTCTCTCATTCCTAATTTTATTAATTTGCGATTTCTCTCTTCTTTTCTTGGTGAGTCTGGCTAAAGGTTTGTCGATTTTGTTAATCTTTTCGAAGAACCAACTCTTTGTTTCATTGATCCTTTCTATTGTCTTTTTTGTTTCAATATCGTTTATTTCTGCTCTTATTTTTATTATTTCCCTCCTTCTACTGACTCTGGGCTTTGTTTGTTCTTCTTTTTCTAGTTCTGTTAGGTGTCATTTGAGGTTGCTTATGTGAGCTTTTTCTTGTTTAGTGAGGTGAGCCTGTATTGCGATGAATTTCCCTCTTAGGACTGCTTTTGCTGCATCCCAGATGATTTGGTATGTCGTGTTCTCATTTTCATTTGTCTCCAGATAATATTTGATTTCTTCTTTAATTTCTTCAATGATCCATTGTTTGTTCAGAAGTGTGTTGTTTAGTCTCCACATTTTTGCACCTTTCTCTGCTTTTTTCTTGTAGTTGATTTCTAGTTTCATAGCATTATGATCAGAAAAGATGCTTGATATTATTTCAACTCTCTTGTATTTATTGATGTTTGCTTTGGTTCCCAAAATATGGTCAATCCTTGAGAATGTTCCATGTGCACTTGAGAAGAATGTGTAACCTGCTGTTTTTGGATGAAGTGTTCTATATATATCTATTAAGTCCATCTGGTCTAATTTTTCATTTAATTCTATAATTTGCTTGTTGATTTTCTGTCTGGATGTTCTGTCCATTGGTGTTAATGGTGTGTTAAGGTCCCCTACTATTATTGTATTGTTGTTGATGTCTTCTTTTAGTTCTATTAAGAGTTGCTTTACAAATTTTGGTGCTCCTGTGTTGGGTGTGTATATATTTATAAGTGTTATGTCTTCTTGGTGGAGAGTCCCTTTTATCATTATATACTGTTCCTCTTTGTCTTTATCTGTTTTGCTTTGAAGTCTACATTGTTTGATATTAGTATAGCGACACCTGCTTTCTTTTGTTCATTATTAGCTTGGAGTATTGTTCTACATCCCTTCACTCTGAGTCTGTGTTTGTCTTTGGGGCTGAGGTGTGTTTCCTGGAGGCAGCATATTGTTGGGTCTTGTTCTTTGATCCATCCTGCCACTCTGTGTCTTTTGATTGGGGAGTTCAATCCATTTACATTTAGAGTGATTATTGAGATGTGGGGGCCTACCACTACCATTTTATGTCTTGTTTTCCGGTTTTCTTCAATTTCCTTTGTTTCTCGTCCCATGGTTTAATCTGTTCTGATGAAGAGCTGCTACTCTCTGTTGTTGTCCTTCTACTTATCTCCTCTGCTCTTGGTTTTGTAGCCCCTTTCCTTTTTTTGACTTTTCAGGAATGAGGGTTTTCCTGAGGATTTCCTGAAGAGGAGGTTTTGTGGCAATGAACTCCCTTAATTTTTGTTTATCTGGGAAAGTTTTTATTTCTCCATCGTATTTGAAGGATATTTTCGCTGGGTAGAGAATTCTTGGCTGTAGGTTTTTGTCCTTCAGATTTTTGAATATATCATTCCACTCTCTTCTAGCCTGTAAAGTTTCTGCTGAGAAATCTACTGATAGCCTGATGGGGGTTCCTTTGTAGGTTAGTTTCTTTTGCCTGGCTGTCCTTAGTATTTTCTCCTTGTCGTTGACTTTTGCTAGCTTCACTACTATACGCCGTGGGGTTGGTCTTCTTGCATTGATAAAGTTTGGAGATCTATTGGCTTCTGTCACCTGAAGATCCATCTCTCTCACCAGATTTGGGAAGTTCTCAGCCATTATTTCTTTGAATAGGCTTTCTGCCCCTTTCTCCTCATCTCCCTCTGGTATACCTATAATCCTTACGTTGCATCTCCTAATTGTGTCTGATAATTCTCGGAGAGTTTCTTCATTTCTTTTTAGTCTTACTTCTCTCTCCTCCTCTGCCTGCAGCATTTCTATATTCCCATCGTCCAAATTGCTAATTCTTTCCTCCATATTATCAGCCCTACTGTTCAGTGCATCTAGATTTTTCTTAATCTCCTCTATTGTGTTCTTCATTTCCAGTATTTCTGTTTGGTTCTTCTTTATTATATCAAACTCTTTTGTGACATAGCTCCTGAACTCGTTGAGTTGTCTATCTGAATTCTCTCTTAACTCATTGAGTATTTTAATGATGGCTGTTTTGAAGTCATCGTCATTTAGGTTATATATCTCATTTTCTTTGGGATTGTTTTCTGTGTATTTGTTATTTTCCTTCTGTTCTGGAGATTTAATGTACTTTTTCATATTGCTTGATGTTGTAGATTTGTGCCTCCTCATAGAGATAGAGTTTAGTTGCTCCTTCCACTTGTTTCTGCTGGTGTGGTGGGGGAGCAGCTGTTTATACTGCACCAACCAGGAACCCTATCCGCAGTTGCTAACTGGGCCTGGGCCCCTCCTCGTAGTCACAGTGGTCCTTTGGATTCCCTCTTCTGCCGTGGGGGCCATCACGGAGGGGCTTCAGGCTGCTGGTGCCTACTGTTGCAGCCCACCTAGACGTGCTCGCTCCTTGGGGTCTGCAACGGTGTTATGGGCTTTTCCAGCGGCCAGGGGTAGGATCACTTATATTTGCCGCTCCGTCACTGTCGGCACCCACAAAATCTCACTTGTCCACTGTGGGTCACAGCAGAGCTATTGGCATCTTCTACAGTCTGTGGTTAGCTCACCTAGCTATGCTACTTTTGTCCCGGGGTCTTCCAGCCTTGTGGCTCCCTGATGGGTGCTTTCTACTAGTGCTGTGCAGAGGCTTTTCCTGAGGCTTCTGTGAGCCTGTAGGGTTTCCCCCTAGGCTACAGAGCTGGGTCGCTGGAACTCCACCCAGCCCCAGTCCTGTTCCCCAGGAACTCGGGGAGCCCTTTGCCCGTCTGGGGGATAGCCGGAGATCCTGATTTCAGTGGTAGATGGTCAGCTGCTGCCCTGCCTGATATTCTCCTCTCCAGGACCCTCCCGGTGTTGTGGATGCTGGGTGTGGCCCCTCCGCTAATGGCAGACAGAGAGTTTTGTCTGCTGCCCAGGCAGAATTCTGGAGCTTCCCCTCCAGGCACGGAGCCGGCCTCTGAAGCTTCACCCAGCCCCAGTCCTCTCCGAGATCTCTGGCAATCCCTAGCCCCACGGGCGGGCAACGGCAGCTGGGGGTCACCTCGCCCTCTGGGATTCTCTCCGGGACTTTCCTGGAGTTGTGAATGCTGGGAGTGGCCCCTCCGCTAATGGCAGACAGAGAGTTTTGTCTGCTGCCCGGGCGGAACTCTGGAGCTTCCCCTCCAGGGCGTGGAGCCGGCCTCTGGAGCTCCACCCAGCCCCAGTCCTCTCTGAGATCTCCGGCAATCCCTTTCCCCACCGTGCAGGCAGTGGCAGCCGGGGGGGCCGCCGTACCCTCTGTGTTTCTCTCTGGGACCCTCTGGCCGCCATGAACACTAGGCGGGATCTCCCCATCAATGGCGGGGCGAGACTCTCCCTGTGGGCTCAGGTGTGTAACTCTAGAGTTTCCCTCTGCATTTAGGAGTAATTGCGGGGGGTTTAGGTAGGGTTCTGGTCACCTGTTTCCACCGTCGCTCCTCTGGCGTGTGCTCGCTCCTGCCCTAGGTGTGTGTTGATATTCTGAGGGCGTCCGTTGGAAGAAAGCCGCTTGCAGGTACTAGGCTGTTCGGTTGGGGTTGGAGAGTTTTCACCTATCTCCACCTCCTCCCGGAGGGAAGTCTGTCCGCCTTCCGATGTATAGTCATGTGGGTCTCTCAGACGTCCTGAGATGCTATCTGGATATCCTTTGTTAAGCGATGAGTGTCCAAATAATTGTAGACTCGAAGGGGGAGAGACAAAGAGGACTGCTCACGGCGCCATCTTGGATCCTCCCCTAGTCTTCAAGTTTTTAAAAGAATGCTTATGGAATTTAGGGGAAATGTAAGAAAAGTAAGTAGACATTTTTAGACTGTATAGAGAAATATTTTGGGGCACGATATGTCATGTGGGCTAGAAGGTTGTCCTGTGGAGTCAGTTCCCCAAAATTGTTTTCCCTGTCTTTTCCATTTTCTACTTTTGAGCCCCAAATCTTTTCATTAAAATTTTAAAAGAACCTTTAATTTCAAAAATAATGTAACCAAATCAAATGATGTATATATTTAAGAAGTGATAATTTCCTCCTCATCACCTCCCTTTCACTCTTCTATTTTCCAGAACTAACAACTTTTAAGTTTGATATTTTATCCCGTGTGTGCACATTATACCTTTAAAGAAAAGGTAATAGGTCTTCTACTGTAGCTGACTTTTTCTTTTAACTTTATATTTTGTTGGCTTTTCCCTGAGGTGGGACGTAGACATCTTTCTCATTATTTTAATGCTTGCATTGTAGTCCATTGTGTGTATGACTGTATCATAATGTGTTTATGGATATTCCTATGAAGGATATTTAATAGTTTCCAATTTTTGCAGTTACAGTACTGAGGTAGTAAGCATTATTATACATACATTTGCATACTTGTATGAATATTTCTATAACCGACTTCTGAAAGTAGAATTACTAGGTCAAAGGGGGTGTAATTTTTATTTTTGATAAATAGAGCCTTGTTTTCCACCAAGATAATTGAATGTACTTATGCTCTCCCCATACATGGTATCTGAAAGCACCCATTTTCTCACTCCTCCAACACTATTTTCATTATTTTTTTGTCAATATAAAGAGACTAAAGCTAACTTTTACTTATATTTTCCTGAGCACTGGTGAGATTGAGTGTTCATGTTTATTAGACATTAGAACTTCCCTTTTGATTGCTTGTTATATACTCTCACTGATTTTCTGCTTTCTTACTGAATTGTAGAAGGACTTTTATGTTTTTATCAATGTTAGCTCTGTATTGCAAATGATTTCTGCAGTCTGTCGTTTTTCTTTTAATTTGAATGTGCTTTTTGTCTTATAAAAGCTTATTTGTTTTTCATTTTATAAAATACATAATAAAACTTGTAAATAAAAATCTGCCATTTTGGGGACTGGCTTGGTGCGTAGTGGTTAACTTTGCATGCTCCGCTTTGGTGGCCTGGTGTTCTCAGGTTCCGATCCTGTGCATGGACCTAGCATCACTTGTTAAGCCACGCTGTGTCAGCATCCTCCATAGAAAATAGAGGAAGACTGGCACAGATGTTAGCTCAGGGCCAGTCTTCCTCACAAAGGGAAAAAACCTCCCATTTTAACCATTGTTAAGTCTACAGTTCAGTGGCATTAAGTGCATTCACATTGTAGTGCAATGATTACCACAATCCATATCCAGAACTTTTTCATCATCCCATACTGAAACTCTGTACCCATTAAATAATAACCACCTCATATAAGAGGAATCATATAATATCTGTCTTTTTGTGTCTGACTTGTTTCATTTAGCATGTCTTTAGGATTCATCCATGTTGTAGTATGTGTCAGAATTTCCTTCCTTTTTAAGGCTGAGCAATATTCCATTGCATGTGTATACTACATTTTGTTAATCCATTCATTCATCTGTTGATGGACAGTTGAGTTGCTTCTACCTTTTGGCTATTGCAAATAGTGCTGTTATGCACATGAGTGTGCAAATATGGGTTTGAGTCCCTGCTTTCAATTCTTTGGGGTATATACCCAGAAGTGGAATTGCTGGATCATATAGTAATTCTATTTTCAAGTTTTCAAAAAGCTGCCATATTGATTTCTACAGCACTACACCAGTTTTCATTTCCACCAGCCTGCACAAGGGTTCCAATTTCTTCTCATCCACACGAACACTTGTTTTCTGTTTGTTTTTGATAGTAGCTGTCCTAATGGGTGTAAAGTGGTAGCTTATGCTGGTTTTGATTTGCATTACCCTAATGATTAGTGATGTTGAGCATCTTTTCTTGTGCTTATTGGTCATTTATATATCTGCTTTGGAGATAATTTTGCTTGTTTCTAATGGGGTTGGTTGTTAAATTCTAAGAGTTCTTTATGTATTCTGAATATTAATCCCTTATGTGATATATATAATTTGCAAATATTTTCTCCCATCCTGGGGGTTGCCTTTTCACTCTGTAGACAGTGCTCTTTGAGGCACAAGTTTTGATTTTATTGAAGTCCAGTTTATCTATTTTTTCTTTTGCTGCTTGTGCTTTTGCTGTCATGTCCAAGAAATTGTTGCCATGTCCAGTATCATGAAGATTTTACCCTGTTTTCTTCTAAGAGATTTATAGTTTCAGGTCTTATGTTTAGATTTATATATATATATATATATTAGAGTTAGAATTTTTGTATATCTAGTAAAGTAAGAGGAGTTTATATTTTAAAGTAGTCTCTTCCTTTTTGACTTCTAGATTTCATGTACAAAGGGCCTCATGATCCTAAGATTATACATTTATGCTTCTCTATTTTTTAGTACTTATTCTTTTAAAGACAGATTTTTTTCTTTTAACATTTAGGTATCTACTTAGAATGGACTTTTGTGAATGAAATGAGATTTATCTTTTTTTTCCTTATTGGATAGCCAACTTTTTCTTAACTATCTATTAAATATGTTCCTTTTACCATATACTAAGTTCCATATATACTGGGGTCTGTTTGGAATTTGAAAATTGTTCCTGTAAATATACCGTTTTATTTTAATTACTGTAAATTTATTGTACATTCTGGTAGAACAAATATCCCCCCATTGTTTTTCTTTTTCCAAATTTTTCTTAGCTATCCTTACACTTTTATTCCTGCATATTAATGTTTTTTCTTGGCATGAAGACAACTTGATCATCTATACTCAAAAATAAGCGTGTATATATATATATATATATATATATATATTCCATTCAACAAAGTAGTTTGAAACAGTCTTTGAGAAGTCTTATAAATATAGTGAATTAATAAATAACTTTATAGTTCTAGTAAGTACAGTTCTAATGTTATATTTTTTGTTTAAAATGACTTTAAATTGAATAGTAACTATGATTAGACCTACTTTTTTTTCAAGTGAAGTATAATTGACATATAACATTATGTTAGTTTCAGGTGTGTGACATAAATGATTTGATATTTATATGTATTGTGAAATGATCACCACAATAAATCACCAAACATAGTTAAAAAAAATTTTTTCTTATAATGAGAACTTAAGGTCTCCTCTCTTAGCAACTCTCACATATGCAGTACAGTATTATTGACTGTAGTCACCTTGCTGTATGTTATATCCCTGTGACTTGTTTATTTTATAACTGGAAGTTTGTACTTTTTGATCTTTTTCACCCATTTCCCACCCCCTTCCTCTGGCAATTGCTAGTCTGTTCTCTATATCTAGGAGCTTAGTTTTGGGGGATTCTTTTAGATTCCACATATAAGAGAGATCATGTAGTGTTTGTCTTTGTCTGACTTATTTCACTTAGCATAATTCCCTCAAGATCCATCTATGTTGTTGCAAATGGCAAGATTTCATTTTTTTATGGCTGAATAATATTCCATTGTATAACATACCATATTTTTCTTATCCATTCATCCACTGTTGGACACTCAGGTTGTTTCCACATCTTGGCTATTGTAAATAATACAGCAATGAACATAGAGATGCCTATGTCTTTTCGAATTAGTGTTTTTGTTTTCTTCAATTCCACAAGTGGAATTGCTGAACCCTATGGTAGTTCTATTTTTAAGTTTTTGAGGAACTTCATACCGTTTTCCATAGTGGCTGCACCAATGTACATTTCCACCAGCAGTGTACAAGGATTCCCTTTTCTGCACATCACTGCCAACGTGTTATTTTGTGTCTTTTTGATAATAGCCATTCTAACAGGTATAAGGTGATATCTCATTGTGGTTTTGATTTGCATTTCCCTGATGATTAGTGATGTTGAGCATCTTTTCATGTTCCTGTTGGCCATCTATTTTTCTTCTTTGCAAAAATGTCTGTTCAGATCCTCTGGTCATTTTCTAATGAGATTATTTGCTTTTTGCTATTGAGTTGTATGAGTTCTTTGTATATTTTGGATATTAACCTCTTATCAGATGGATGATTTGCAAATATTTTCTCCCATATGGTAGGTTGCCTTTTCATTATGTTGATTTCCTTTGCTGTGCAGAAGCTTTTTAGTTTGATGTCATCTCACTTGCTTTTATTTTTTGCTTGTGTTGCCTTTGCTTTTGGAGTCAGATCCAAAAATTCATTGCCAAGACCTGTGTCAGGGAACTTACCACCTATGTTTTTTTTCTAGGAGTTTTATGGTTTAGGGTCTTACATCCAAGCCGTTTATCTATTTTGAGTCACTTTTATGTATGGTGTAAAATAGTGGTCCAGTTTCATTCTTTTGCATGTAGCTATCCTGTTTTCCCAACACCATTTATTGAAGAGATTATCCCTTCCCCATTGTGTATCCTTGGCTCCTTTGTTGGAGATTAGTTGAATATATATGAAGGGGATTATTTCTGGGATCTCTATTTTGTCCCATTGATCTGTGTGTCTGTTTTTATGCTAATACCGTACTGCTTTGATTACTATAGTTTTGTAATATAGCTTGAAATCACAGGGAGCATGATGCTTCCAGCTTTGTTCTTTCTCAAGATTGCTTTGGCTATTCAGGGTCTTTTGTGGTTCCATGCAAATTTTAGGATTGTTCTGTTTTTGTGAAAAATGCCATTGGACCTACATATTAATTTTAAAATAAATTGTCAGATTCCTCTCTAAAAAAAGCCATTTATAAATGCCAATTGTTTATAAGTCAAGGATTGTCTTAAGTTCCGTTCACTTAGTTTTAAATTGTGAATGTCTTTTTCTCCAAATTTATCCAAACGGCAGGAAAATATGCATCCTAATGAAAAAAGTACATCCCTTGGCAACTTCTTTCCAAGTTCCTGGCTTTTAATTCTAGCAATTCACTCTCCCTCCTTTCTCCTTTCCTTCCAGGTATTTTAAAGGTCTGTAGATATTTTTGGAGTAAGCCTGGTATTTCCACAAGTGCTGCTTGTGTTTGGGCCTTGTCCTAGTTGTCCATCAATGTCTAGGTATTGCTCTAAATTTACACCAGAATCTAGTGTCCTCTGTTCTTCGTATTTGTGGCCATTGTTGTTATTAGACTCCTGGCCTTCTTACCCATGACAGTTAATTATGCACAGGTGACACTGAGAACCAATGTGGTTGATATTATGTATCTTAGATTCTAAGTATGTGTCAAAGGGGCCAGCTTCTATTGTTAATTTGGAATTTTTTACATCACTTCTGAATTTTTGATATTAGCACAATGGCTAATATTTGTTGAGTGCTCACTGTGTCCTAGGCACTTTCTAAGTACTTTATATGTATCATTTCATTTAATCCTTAAATACAGTTCTAGGAGATAGGTACTATTATTATTATTCCCACTTTATAGATGGAAATTGAATGCACAGAGAGAAAAGTAACTTGTCCAAGATTACTTAGCTAGTAAGTAATAGAGCTGCTCCATGAACTGAAGAGGTATACCCTAAGATAAAGCCTTCCCAGTGTAATCACTGGGCTGCACTACTTTCTGACTACCTTTTTTGCTCACCTCTCCCTGCTTTCACCTTCCCTACCCTTAGCTTTTTCCCATTTCTTCTTTCCTTCCACTGTGTTCAGAAGAATTCTCCTAAACTGATAGTGTCATCATGTTACAAGCCTACACAGAAGTCTTCAATGCCTCTCCACTGCCTGCAGGGTAAATTCTAAACTCCTAGGACTGATAGTGATAGGCATCTGTGGTCAGGTCACTCTCTACTTTCTCCACCTTTTTTCCTCTGTTCCCCTATAGGAAAGTTTAGCTGAATTGGTCTGTTTCTTCTCTAAGTTTGATGTCTAATTTCCTGCCCCAGACCCTTGTCTGTTCTTCCTTATCAGTCTTACCTTACCAAAAGGCTAACCAAGGTCCAATGTCATGAGTGAATCCAATTCTGACTCACTCAGCTGGCATTTACCCAACCATCTTCTTAAGTTCTGACCCATATGTTGTTCTCCCTCCTTATTTTGTTCTCATATGTACTGTTGAATTTATATATATATTTAAATATCTATACATACATACATATATACATGTGTACATATATGTGTATATATATATACATCTGTATACATACATACATACAAATATATACAGGGCCATAGTGGATCAAATTCTGGCTTTACCACTTAGTAAGATTAACTTTGGACAAGTGTTTTTTAGTGTCTGAACCTTTTCTCATCTATAAAATGGGGTTGAACATCTTTTCATGTTCTTATTGACTATTTGTATATCTTCTTAAGAGAAATGTCTGTTCAGATCCTTTGCCCATTTTTAAATTGGACTATTTGTCTTTTTGTTATTCAGTTGTAAGAGTTCTTTATATATTCTGGATACAAGTCCCTTAAGAGATGTATAATTTGCAAACGTTTTCTTCCATTCTCCATATTGTAGAATGTATCATTGTGGGTGGTCTTTTTACTTTCTCGATGATATCTATAGTTTTTTCTCTTACATTTAGATCCACGATCCATTTTGAGTTAATTTTCAGGCAAGGAAATGGTCCAGTTTTATTCTTTTACATGTGGATATCCACTTGTCCCAGCATAGATGACTTTTTAATATTTGTATTGCAATAGTGCAAACAGTCATAAAGATTTCTTTCATCAGTGGATGAAAACTTTAGTTTTTAGCTCTATACCAAGTGGTTGTCTACTCTGGCTGCACATTAGAATCACTTGGGGAGCTTTTGAAAACTTCTGGTGTTTAGGCCACAACCTCAGAGATTCTGATTTAATTGGTGTTTTGTCGAACCTAGTTATCAGTACATTTTTTAAGCCTGTTGGGTGGTTATTGATTCTAATGAGGTTGAGAATCACAGCTCTATGCTCGTCAAAAAAAGACATGGAAAAAATCCACTATTTTTTTATACTTTAGTATATTTTTCTCCTTTTCAATAATGTGTTGCTTTTGTCAATCGAAGAAAAATTTTTTATTAATTTGTTAAACAATTTAAATTTATACTTTTAAAATGGAAGATTATATTTTTACATGGCAGACTGTTTAAGATGTGAAATTAGGTTCTAGTAACCAATAAATCCTAAAGATAACTTGTGTTTAGGTGTTATAGAAAATCTCTTAATCCAGGAAGGCAGTGAGATTACCTGTCTGTGTTTAACCTGTGCATTGAGAAAATAAATTTCACCAAGAACTCAACAAAAGGACTCTGATGTACATATGTTAATTCAAGTCAAAGAATACCTTTTAGATTGAGTTGTGTGGTTTTCAGGTTGCTAGACTAGATCACAGTGTATATATTATCCAAATATATGTAATATATTGTAATATATGTAGTATGTTTGGATAATATCCTGGTGTATCCCAGCACCTTTGGGACATATGGGGGTTACTATGAATATTGAACAAAGGTAGTTGCTAAGGTAGTTATTAAGCATGTAGGCGCTGTTAAGTTTTAGGCTGCAAAGAAGAATAGAACATAAGTCTTTGCTCTTCACAATCTAATGGAGAAATGGATATATAAACAAATGATTAGAATATGATGCCATTCTAGTGATTTGAACAAGACACTGAGAAAGAATCACTAATTTGCTTGAAGAGAATCAAAGCAGATTTTCTACAGGAATTAACATTTAGGTTGAGTTTTGAAGAATGAATAAATAAAAGTATGCCAAGAGAAATAAGAAAAGAACAGAATAAATAGCTTATGCACAGGTGTGAAAGAGAAAACACACCTCTGGGAAAATACAAGACATGCATGATTGTAACACAGGGAAGATGGATGGTAGCTGTGGGAGATAAAACTGGAAAGGGGTGGGGCCAGATCTGTGGGCTTTATATTTCTACCACTGTAGGTACATGCCACTGTTAGAGGTGCTTCTGATGACCCATTTGTGTATTAAGTTATGATACATTTTTACATCCCTTTTTTTGTCAATTTTTGTTTTGTGCATAATATTCATAATACATTGATACAGTAATGCTTAATTTTTAAATAAAAATATACATACATGGAGATGTATACTCAAAAATGTTTACTGATAGAATACATGATTAAAAATCTCTAGAGACCACCAAATAGGTTATGGAAAGCCATTAAAGTATTTTAAAGAGCTGGAACAATATCAGATTTATATTTTAGGAAGATAACCATGTAGAAGGATTATAGGTAGAGATAAAGAGACCAGAGGAAAGCTGTTAAAATAGTCTAGGCCAGATATTGTGAAGGGCTCAACTAAGAGAATGATCTTTATCTTGCTGAGGTCTTGGGCCCTTCAGAGTTCTGGCTCAGAATATATTTTGGTTACCTAAAGCTTATTGAGTAAGTTGAAAGATAAGTGGAAAGGATTGTTGGGTCCAGTTCTGATGATGTTTAGTGCATGTTGTTCTTGCATAACTGCTGTTACCCTTTTTTTTTTTGAAAAAGAACATTTTCCTCTCCCTACCCCTTATATTTTCCTCAGAAGTTATAATTTTACCCCCATCTCCTTATCTCTTTTTTAAGGGGTATCTTACTGATTTTTTTTCTTTGTTAGGTTATAATTTACACATAGCAAAATGTACAGAATTCGAATATACAGTTTGTTTTAACAAATGTATGTACCCATGTTACCACCATCTAAATAAAAATATACAACGTTTTCATCATCTCAGAAAGATTCCTTGTTTCTCTATCCAGTCAATCCCAGAGGTAACCACAGGTCTTATTTCTTCCACTAGATACTAGTTTTGCCTGTTCTTGAGCTTCAAATAAGTGGAATAATACACCATACACTCTGTGTCTGACTTTTTTGCTCAACATAATGTTTTAAAAATTCATCCATGTTACACATATCATTCTTTGTATTGTATGACTGTATCACAATATGTTTATCCCTTCTCTTGTTGATAGATATTTAAATCATCTCCATTTTTTGACTTTTTAATAAAGCTGCTGTGAACAATTTTGTGAACAAAGAACGTTTTTCCTGAGTATATTCTTAGGAGTGGAATTGCCAGGTCTTATGTTCAATTTTATTAGAAACTGCCAAACTGTTTTCTAAAGTGGTTGTACCATTTCATGTTCTTAGCAATGTATGAGATTTCAAGTTGCTCGACATTCTCTCTGACAGTGGCATTGTCAGGTTTTTATTTTTAGTCATCTTACTGGATGCGAAGTGGTGTCTCGTGGTTTCAATTTGCATTTCGCTGATAACTAGTGATATTGAGTAGTATCTAGTAGTTCATTACAGTTAACTGTTTATTGGTCATTCATAGCTTCTTTTGCTAAGTCTCTGTTTAAGTTTTTTGGCTCATTTTTCAAAAAAAAATTAGATTGTTTAGTTTTAAAAATTATCCTCGTATATCCTGGTTGTGAGTCCTTTGTCAGATATACTGTAGTGCCCTCTTATCCATGTTTTTGCTTTCTACTGTTTCAGTTACTCGTGTTCAACTGCAGTCTGAAAATAATAAATGGAAAATTCCAGAAATAAACAATTCATGAGTTTTAAATTGCAAGGCATTCTGAGTAGCGTGATGAAATCTCTTGCCATCCCATCTAGGACGCAATGTCACATTACCTACATCACTCATCTCACTTCATCACATCACGTAGGTGTTGTATCATCTCACATCACATGAAGAATGGTGGGTACAGTAAAAAAGGTATTTTGAGAGAAAGAGACCAGATTCATACAATTTTTAATATGGTATGTTATAATTATTCTATTTTATTATTGTTGTTAGTCTGTTACTCTGCCTAATTTATAAATTAAACTTTATCATAGGTATGTACGGATAGCAAATAACATAGTATTTATAGGGTTCATTACCGTCCATGGTTTCAGGCATCCACTGAGGGTCTCGGAATGTATCACCTGCAGATAAGGGGATCTACTGTATGTATTTTGAGTCTTTCCTCCAGCCTATGGCTTCCCTAATTATTTTCTTAACTGTCTTTTGATAAGCATGTTTATTTTAATGAAGTTCATTTTCTCAGTTTTTAATTTTACTGTTAGTGCCTTTTGTGTCCTCTCAAAGGAATCTTTGCCATCTCAAGCTTGTGAAGATATCCTCCAATGTTTTCTTCCATGTGACTGTCTTAGTATTCCAGGACCATTTGTCGAAAGACCATCTTTTCCATTGCAGTGGCTCCTCTGTTGTAAAATGAAGTATAAGTGTGAATGTATTTCTGGACTATTATGGATCTATTTGTCTTTATGCCAACACTATACTGTCTTAAATACTTTAGCAAAGTAAATCTTAAAATTAGGTAGTATATTTTTCATCAAAATTATTTTAGCTATTCCAGGTCCTTTGGATTTTCATATTGGTTTTAGAATCAGCTCATCAGTTTCTATGAAGTACCTCCTGCGATTTTGATTAGGATTGTGTTGAATTTGTAGATCAGTCTGTGGGAGAATTGAATCTTTACAGTCTTGTGTCTTCCAATTCATGTACATGGTATATCTCTATTTAGGTCTTTAATATCTTTCAGCAATGTTTTGAAGTATTTTTAGGAAGAGTTCTTGTTCATCTTTCATTGAGTTTATTCCTATATGTTTGATTTATTTTTGATGTTGTAAGAGTGGTATTTTTTAAAAATTTTATTTTCAAAGTGTTTGCTGCTAGTATATAAAAATACAGATGGTTTTTGTATGTTGACCTTGAATTCCACAACTTCATAGACTCATCAGTTAGTTTTAGTAGTTTGTAGATTCCTTTGGATATTCTATGTATATACTCAAGTCATCTATGAATGCAGGCAGTTTTCTTTCTTTCCAGTCTATATGTTCATTTCTTTTTATTGTCCAGGTCCCTCAGAAGTTATTTTTGATGAATCATTAGGTTAATTTTGAACTAGAGTTGTCGTTTCTGGTTCTAATCATAAATATACATCATACTGGAATTTGGTGTCAAATGACTATATCACAATGAAATTGAAAGAAGGAGCTTAGAGTGTTGTTTTTCAGTTGAGCTGAATTATCTTAAAAGGGTATTTTGGAGACAGAATCTGGATACCTCTTTATTGAATACAACCAGATCTTTCTTGAGATAGCTGTTGGTAAGGTTGACACTGGTGCCCAGAATCCAGGATTAGGGTGAGATAATGGTTTCTTTATATTATTTAAAAAGATTATTTCAGCTTTTCTGCAAGCTTGAAAAAAGGGGACTTCTCTCTTTTTCTGGACTTTTCCTCCTTCCTTAGTTTTAGCCTTAGCTGCTGTATAGTGGGCATTTCTCCTAGCAAACTGAGCTCTTATATGTATCATTATATTATCACAGTTAGAAACTTTTGATATGGGCCATGTATGTTTTAATTTAACACAGGTTAACCTCACTTTAAAGAAACCCAACATATAAAAAAATCATAGTTTCGGATATGTATCATACCTGGTGATTAGTCTCCTAATAAAAAGATTGCTATTTGATGTATTTACATAATAGGATATCCTAAGGACGTTTAAAATATGATTTAACTCAATTCAGAATTGTAAATACCTTGCCAAGAACAAGGGTAAAACATTTGGGTATTACATGTTAGGTATGGTCATGAAAAACACTTTTTAGAACCTCAGTAACTCACAGAATCATTGCTTACATATTTTCTGTATAGTTTGAGATTATCTGTGCTTGGCGCGTTGCTGGGTTGGTGTTTCTTGCCTCATAATGATGCTATGTTGTAATGACTATATACCTCTCCAGTGGAAAGGATAGCTGTGGGAGATTAGAGGCCCCGTGGGCAAAATCCTTTTTTGTGGTTTTGTTGTACAGGTAAAGATGCTCTTTGGAACTTTTAATTAAAATGTTTTCCAGGGGCCAGCCTGGTGACGTAGTGGTTAGGTTTGTGAGCTCCGCTTTGGTGGCCTGGGGTTTGCAGGTTGGGATCCTGGGTATGAACCTACAAACCGCTCACCAAGCCGTGCTGTGGCGGCATCCCACACACAAAGTAGAGGAAGATTGGCATGGATGTTAGCTCAGACACAATCTTCCTCAAGCAAAAAGAGGAAGATTGGCAACAGATTTTAGCTCAGGGCCAATCTTCCTCACCAAAAAAAAGATTTCCAATCAAGAAGTTGCAGCTTGAATGAAAATATTTGAATGCCAAAGCTTGATAAAGAAGCTTGCAAAAACCTGATAAGCAAATAAGTGCTACAGATGTCATGTTGCTTAAATTGATCCTACAAATTGCTTTTTTATGAAGCAATTTCTGATATCCAGTAATGCTGTGTGCCACATCATGATATTACATTTGAGATTTTTTAAATAAAAGTATATTTCATTGCCATGTATTTTTTAAAATTTATAACATTTAATCATTTTCAGTTAAAAGTTAGTTATAGAGATTCTGCTTAGTAGAAAGGATTTTTTTGTTTTTGTCTTTTGCATGTGAAGAGGCATGGGATTTACTGTATATTCATTATTTTCTACAGAGACTCGTCACAAAAATTATAATTTTGTAAGTCACTTGATAGTTAATATTCTAGGGGAATTTTCTTTTCTAAAGGAACAATGTGACAAATCATTTATAAAATAACTTCCTCTTGGTTTTATTCACTTATGTATTTTTCCTTTTTCTTTCATTATGTGGAGAATGGCTATAGGATGAGACTTTTAGATTAATGGGCAGGAAAAGAGGAAAAAGATTTCTGTGGTTAATAAACATATAATGGTAACTGTTGAATACTTTAAGGTGGGTGTTTTTCCATTTTATTGTTAAATACAGGGTGTATTTACTTCTGGCACATGGGAAGAGAAATCAGATGAAATTTCCTTTGCTGATTTCAAGTTCTCAGTCACTCACCATTATCTTGTACAAGAATCCACTGATAAAGAAGGAAAGGATGAAGTATTAGAAGGTAAGTTTTTACTATGTGTTTTTAAACTCTTGACTTGTATGACTGATTATAATTTTGAATTATGGATTTAGTTTCCTTAATTAAGTAGTGTCCTCTGGAGATGTTTTACATATGCAAAGTTGTTTCACCCCATCTGGAGTATGATCTTTTCAGAGGAAGAATCATTCATCTTAGAATTAATTAAATCAGCAAATATTGAGTGCCTAGTGTGCTGGGTGCTCTGCTAAGCTCAATTGAACCCAAACTTGAAAGAAATGTACATTTCTTTTCCTACTAGAGTGGGAGAGTTAAAATCTGTAAGTAAGTAATAGTAATTGGAGACAGCAGGGAATAAGTGCCATCCCAAAGCACGCAATTCTACTGGAATTCAGAGGAGAAAAGATACTTTTAATTGGGAGAGATCCAAGATGGTGTTATGGAAAATTAAGCAACTAAGTTGGGTTTTGAAGGATTAAAAAAAATGTTATTTATTGATTAGTCACTGTAGTGTTTTGGATATACCCCATACTTTGGAGACATATAAAGTGGATTAAAATTCTGGTTTTTCTGATTACTAATTACTTGACCTTTCTAAACCTGAATTATCTCCTTTGTAAAGTGAAGTAGTACCCAGAGTGTTAATGGGAAGATTTAATGAGATACTGTACATGAGCACCTGTCTTAGTACCTGGCCCGTGGTACTCCTTAGTAAATGGTGCTTACAGTTGTTAATAGGTCACATCATCCAAAATCTCTGTAAATGATGCTTATGGTTGTTTATAGGTCAAATCATCCAAAATCTTTGTCCTGAGGTGTACTAGTGTATAACAGTGAGTGAGCAAAGGTATTGAACAAATAACGAATTTTGAAGCTGTTGGTCAAATACCCTTCTTTGTTACTAAGAAAATAAATATGCAGAATGTGTGTTAAAGGTTTTCTGGTCACTTGAGGGCATTATGCTAAGTGAAGTAAGTCAGACAAAGAAAGACAAATACTGTATGATCTCAATTATATGTGACATCTAAAACAAACAAAACAACCAAGCTTGTAGATACAGAGAAGATTGGTGGTTGCTGGGGGAGGGGGGAGGGGTGGAAAAATGGGTGAAGGGGGTCAGAAGGTACAAGCTTCCAGTTATAAATAAGTCATGTGGACGTAATATACAGCATGGTGACTTAATAGTTGATAATACTGTATTGCGTATTTGAAAGTTACTAAGAGAGTACATCTTACAAGTTCTCCTCACAAGAAAAAAAATTTTTTTGTAGCCATATGATATTAGATGTTAACTACACTTTTGTGGTGATCATTTCACAGTGTATATTATTATCAAATCATTATTTCGTACACCTGATATATATGTTATATGTAATATAATGTTATATGTCAGTTATACTTCAATAAAAAATTTTTTAAAAAGTTTTTCTGGTCAAAACATTACTATTTGTAAGTGTAGGCCTGAAATATTTGTGCCTTTTCTTGTATAGGAATAAAATTATATTACTTTTTCTATTATATATATTCTTCTTGCAAGCAAAACAATTAGGTAGCATCTACATTCAGATTTCATAAACTAGGACAGATACTATTGACCATGTATACGCATAGGTAAGACAATTAAACAGCAAAATAAGATACTGGAATATGAATATGTGTACTTTAGGAGTAAGGGGAAGAGTGAAATATATGCAGCTGTTGGGAAGTCTGATAATGGCCCAAAGGTTTCTGGGTCCAACATTCTGTTGATTAATAAAGGAGACTGTTCAAGGTAGAGAAATATTAAGTGCTGTTAATGTGAAGAAAGATCATACATAAAGGAAAAGCTGTTGTAATAAGGAGGCTTAGAATCAGTGTTTCTGGAATGAACAGGTGATAGGGACTGTGGTATGAGAGAAGATGAATGGATTTAAGATAGTTAAGGCATTTTGTTCTGTGTGTGTATATATTGTGCAGTTTTAATTTGGTTGTGATTGAAGCTGAAAGTAATGGTAGAAGTTACAAGATACAAGCAAACCATCAGCTCACTTGATTTAGAGATACACATTTAAAATCATTGTGAGAGGTCAGAAGATTTGAGCACTGATCTTTTGTTTCATTGGAGTTGCTTAATGTTTTAGTTAAGTAGAGCATCAAGTCATTAGTGTCCTATTTATTCTTTTTGCAAATTAACCAAATACAAATCTGCTAAGCAATTATAGCTATACAGCAGAAGGAAGTATTTTTATAAACAAGTATTATTCTTCATGCTTTAAATTTATCATGCATTTATGAATGGTCATCATTGATGTTAGTATCTTATTATGGATATGAATGCAAGTGCTTAAAGATATATGAGTTATAAGTGGGAAGCTGGTTAGTGGTTTTACAAGAACATTTAAGATGGCCAGGGACGAGCAAAGGCTAGCCATGGAAGGTGTTGCAGAGTTGACAGACTTCTAAGTAGAATTTTGAAATAGAGACAAGGGCACAGGCCAAGAAGAACAAATAAAACAAGGCTTTCTGATAAGAATGAGGAATTGTTTGAGTCATGACATAGAAGAAAGGAAAATATTATAAACATGGGAATGATTTTTTTTTTTAATAGCCTGGCTTTTTTTGAAGAAAAGTTATTGAGAGAGAGAGACATCCCCCTGCCCACAAATCTTACAGTTAGCCCTAAATATGAATCTTTAAGCAAGTGCAAAGCTACATGGACTAGCAAGATATGCTATATAATATGATTTCTATAAATCGTATTATAAAATTCTGCCTTAGAATGAACATACTAACTTTTTCATTATCAAATGTTTTTATAGATGTTATTCCACAAGCTATGCAAGATTTGCTGTGTATGAATAATGACTTTCCTCCAAGAGCACATTGCCTGGTAAGATGGTAGGTATACATTTTAGTCAGGTAATTTTTAGTTTGTGTGTCAGGGAGGCCCCAAGGCTGACCTCAGGTTCGATGGTTTGCTCAGAGGACACACAGGACTCAGTTATAGTCGAACTTACTGCTATGATTTATTGTAGTGACAGCATGCAAAGCAAAGTCAACAAAGGAAAAAGGTGTCTGAGGCAAAGTTTGGAGGAAGTGCAAGTGTTTGAGTCCTTTGCTTGTTGAGTCACACAAGACCTGCTTAATTCCCTCAGCAACAAGTTGTGACAACATCATACATTGTCTACCAGGGAAGCTTGTTAGAGGCTCAGCTGTCAGAGGGTTTTTAGTTGGGGGCTGGCACCTTCTGACTGGTATATAACAAAATTTCAGACTCCCAGAAAGAAAGTAGATGTTCAGTATAAACCACCTTGTTTGTACAAACAGTTTAGTTAGGGTGGTAGTGAGAACTCTCCCCAGATCCAGGTTCCCAGATGCCATCCATAGGTCAGCCTTGCAAGCAGGGCTTTCTAAGGATAGCAGTCATAGGCCTGCTGTTAACTCTTTTCTGCACAGTAGGTGTCATAATCTAGGGTAGTGCCTAACTATCGTTCTGATGACCAGCATAGAACACTTAAAAATCATAGAAAACTTAGTACGTGTTGTTGGAAATTGAATTGAAATAAAATGTTGATCTTAGTTATGTGATAACATCAAAACTCACTTATGTTTATATTATATATGTGATACATTAATATAAGAGCCACATCACATTTAAAAGATTATGGGGCCCGCCCTGTGATGTAGCAGTTAAGTTCGCACGTTCCTCTTCAGCAGCCCGGGGTTCACCGGTTTGGATCCCAGGCACACACCTACACACCACTTATCAAGCCATGCTGTGGCAGGCATCCCACATATAAAGTAGAGGAAGATGGGCACAGATGTTAGCTCAGGGACAGTCTTCCTCACACAAAAAAAAGTCATAAACAAAAGACAAACAACCTAATTAAAAAATGGGGAAAGGATCTGAACAGACATTTTTCCAAAGAAGATACAGACGGCCCACAGGCACATGAAAAGATGTTCAACATCACTTACTATCAGGGAAATCCCTACAGTGAGATATCACCTCACGCCCGTCAGAATGGCTATTATTAAAAAGACAAGAGGGGCCGGCCTGATGGCGCAGCGGTTAAGTTCGCACCTTCTGCTTCGGCGGCCTGGGGTTTGCCGGTTCAGATCCTGGGTACAGACATGGCACCACTTGGCAAGCCATGCTGTGGCAGGCGTCCCGTATGTAAAGTAGAGGAAGATGTGCACAGATGTTAGCTCAGGGCCAGTCTTCCTCAGAAAAAAGAGGAGGATTGGCAGCAGATGTTAGCTCAGGGCTAATCTTCCTCAAAAAAAAACCCAAATAAATGTTGGAAAGGTTGTGGAGAAAAAGGAACCCTTATACACTGCGGGTGGGAATGTAAACTGGTTCAGCCACTATGGAAAACAGTATGGAGATTGCTCAAAAAATTAGGACTAGAACTATCATATGATCCAGCTGTTCCATTTCTGGGTATTTATCCAAAGAACATGAAAACACTAATTCAAAAAAATATTTGCAACCCCTGTGTTCATTGCAGCATAATGTACAATAACCAAGACTTGGCAACAACCTAAGTGTGCCCAACAATGGATGAATGGGTAAAGAAGATGTGGTCTATATATACAATGGAATACTACTCAGCCATTAAAAAAAAGATGAACAACAAAAAAAGATGTTGCAACAACATGGATGACTTAATTTCGCTTAGCAAAATGGAGAAACATGACTTCTCTAATATGTGGAAGATGAAAACAACAACAAACACACACATATAAATTAGATTGGTGGTTACTGAGGGGTAAGGGCGAAAGGAGTAAAAAGGCACTGTGTATGGTGGTAGATGCTAATTAGTCTGGGTGGTGAACTTGATATAGTTTACACAGAAGTCGAAAGATGATGTACACCTGAAATTTATATAATGTTATGAACCAATGTTACCCCAATTAAAAAAAAAGAATGTCATAGAGATGGAATCATATGGTAACCATTGAGACTGGCTTATTTCACTCAACATAATGCTTTTGAGATCTGTTGAAGTAATTCTTTATCAACAGTTAGTTACTTTTTATTGCTAAGTAGTATTCTGTTGTAAGGATATACCACAGTTTGTTTACTCATTCACCTATTAAAGGATATTAGGATTGTTTCTAGGTTTAGGCATTTGAATAAAGCTGCTATAAATATTTGTGTAGAGGTTTTTGTGTGAAAATACCTTTTCAGTTCACTGAAATATCTAGGGTGAGATTGCTAAGTCATATAGTAACTGTATATTTAATTTTATGAGAAATGGCTAAACTGATTTCCAGAGTGACTACCATTTTGCATTCCCACCAGCACTGTAGGAGACTTCCAGTGCTCTACATGCTCCCCAGCACTTGGTGTCAGTATTTTTATAGTAGCCATTCTAATAGGTGTATTGTGTTTCTCATCCTGGTTTGGTTTTTTTGATTTGTTTTTTTAGTGAGGAAGATTGTCACTGAACTAACATCTGTGCCAATCTTCTGCTATTTTGGAGAGGATGTGGGTTGCTGCCACAGCATGGCTGGATGAGTGGTGTGCAGGTCCACACCAGCAAACCGTGGGCTGTCAAAGTGGAACACGTGAACTTAACCACTACACCACTGGGCTGGCCCCTCTCATCGTAGTTTTAATTTGAATTTTGAACATCTTTCATGTGTTTATTTGCCATGTATATACACTGATAGACTGTTCAAGTCTTTTGCCCACTTTTTAATTGAGTTGTTTGTTTTCTTACTGTTGAGTTTTGAGAGTTCTTTGTATATTCTGAATACACATATTTTCTCCCAGACAGTAGCTTATCTTTTCATTCTCTTAGCATTTCCTTTTCTAGAATAAAAGTTTTTACATTTGATCAATCCCATTTCATCAATTTTTTACTTTATGAATCATGCTTTTGTTGCTGTGTCTAGGAACTCTGTACCAGCAGGTCATGGAGCTTTCTCCTATTTTTTAAAATAAACTTAAAAATTTTTTTGATTTATTTTATATTTACAGAAAAACTAAGAAATTTTTGGTTTATTTTAGATTTACAGGAAAAGTTGCAAAGATAGTACAGACTGTCCTGTTAGACTCTTCACCCAGCTTCCCCTATTGTGAACAGCTTAGGTTACCATGGTACCTGTGTCAAAACTGAGAAACTAACATTGGTACATTAGTATTAGCTAAACTTTATTTAACTAGTTTTTCCACTAATATCCATTTTCTATTCCTGGATCCCAGCTAGGATAGCACATTGCATTTAGTCATCATGTCTTCTTAGTTTCCATAGTCACTGATGTGTGAAAGTTTCTCAGTCTTTTCTTATTTTTCATCACCTTGAAAGTTTTGAGGAGTACTAGTCAGGTATTTCATAGAATCTCCCTCAATTTGGGTTTGTCTCTGGTTTTCTTATGATTATACTTGGATTATGGGCTTTTGGGAAGAATGCCATAGAGGTGAAGTGCCTTTTTCATCAAGTCATATCAGAAGATTGTTATCAGTGTTATTTGATCACTAGTGATGTTAACTTTCCTCACGTGGCTAATTCTGTGTTTTATTCTAAAAATTTTACATTTTATATTTAGAGCTATTATTCATTTAAGTTAATTTTTGTGTAAGATAGAAGTTTAGGTCAGGGTTCTGCTTTTGCATACGGATGTTGAGTTCTAACACCTTTTGTTATAAGAGTTCCCTTTCTCCATTGCTTTACTTTTGCGACTCTGTTAAAAATCATCATTTGTGTGAGTATATGTCTGGATGCTCTTAGTTACTCTAGCTTTGTAAGTCGTCTTTAAATTAGGTAGTGTGATTTCTCCAACTTTATTCTTCCTTTCAAAAGTTGTTTTGGTTATTCTGGCTGCTTTGCTTTTCTATTTACATTTTAGAACTGGCTTGTCTAGATCTGCAAAATGTCCTGCTGAAATTTGATTGCCTTAAATCTCTAGATCAGTTTGGAGGAGGATTGGTATCTTTACTATGTTGAGTCTTCCATTTCATCATCATGGTTGGTCTCTCCAATTATTTAGGTCTTCTTTGATTTCTTTCATTAGTGTCTTGTAGTTTTCAGCATGCAGATCCTGTGTATGTTTTGGTAGATTTATATCTAATTATTGCTTTTTTTATTGTAGTTTAGTATTTTTAAAATTTTCATTTCCAGATCTTTGTTGCTAGTGTGTAGGAATGTGACTGATTTTTGTGCATTGACCTTATATCCCATAACCTTACTAAATCAATTATTAGTTTCTAGGAGGGTTTTGTAGTGTCATTTGAGTTTTATATGTAAATAATCATGTTGTCTGTGAATAGGGATAGTTTTATTTCTTCATTTCCAATCTCTGTGTCTTTTTTTTCTTTCCTTTTGAAACTGGCTAGGGCTTCCAGTAAAATATTGAGTAGGAGTGGTGGGGGCCGACCCCATGGACAACTGGTTAAATTTGCACGCTCCGCTTCGCTGGCCCAGGGTTTCACGGGTTCGGATCCTGGGCGCGGACATGGCACTGCTCATCAGGTCATGTTGAGGCAGTGTCCCATATAGCACAACCAGAGGCACTCAACTAGAATATACAACTATGTACCTGGGGTGGGGGGGGGGGAGCTTTGGGAAAAAGAAGAAGAAGAAAAAAGATTGGCAACAGATGTTAGCGCAGGTGCCAATCTTTAAAAAAAAAAATAGGAGTAGTGAAAGTGGACATCTTTGCCTTGTTATTGATCTCAGAGGGAAAGCATTTTAGTCTTTTACCGTTAAGTATGATGTCAGCTATAGGTTTTTCATAGATGCTTTTTATTACGTCGAGAAAGTTCCTTTCTATTCCTAGTTTGCTAAGAGTTTTTATCATGAGTGGATGTTGAATTTTGTCAAATGCTTTTTCTACTTAAATTAATATGGTCACTTGTTTCTTCTGTAGATTTTTAATATGGTGATTACATTGATTTTTGGATATCTAACTAACTTTGCATTCCCAAGATAAACCCTACTTCTTTGTGGTGTAATTTGTATTTGTGGGTATATGTATTGCTGGATTTGAAATGTATTATTTTGTTGAGGACTTCATTGTCTATTTTCTTAAGGGATATTGGTCTGTAGTTTTCTAATGCTTTGGTTTGGGTATCAGAGAAATGCTGGCCTCATAATGTGAGTTGGGAAATATTTTGTTCTCTTCTATTTTCTGGAGGAGAGTGTGTAAAATTGGTGTTGTCTTCTTTAAGTGTTTGGTAGAATTTGCCATTGAAACCATCTGGGCCAGGAGTTCTCATTTTATTGAGGTGGTGGTCCCTTCTAGGTTCCAGGCTTTAAGCAGAAGTCTCAGTTCCAGCTTTTTGCCTCATGTACACCCATATTCCTGAGGGGCTATTGATTTAATTGGTGGAAAGTCCATGCACAGACAATGCTTGAATAAATCTAAAGGATACAGAAAGAAGCTGGTGTGTTTAGGTTACTTTGTTGGGAGATTGGTGACATCAGCAAAAAGATATGCAGCTTCCTACTCCCAGGGCCTCATAAACAAGGGCACAGTTGTGAATGATAATATCTGAGAGATATTATGCTTCTGGAAGCATAGTTTCCACACCTCACCTTATTTATATTTATTATGAGGCTGGGGTATTCTTGCACACAGCCTAGTCTGGATACATGCCAGAGACCACCTGCCCTGGGCTGGGTATACTGTATCACTCTCAGAGTTGTGTAATTCACATTATCACTGCTAGACTAAAACACGTGGTATTCTCAGACATAAACAAACTTTTCTTCTATCTTTCTCAGTCTGTCTAGTCTATCAAAGCATCGTTAGTTTTTCAGACATCTCTGTGAGTCCTACTAACAGGCTTTTAGCAACTAAAGGCTTATCCTGTAAAATCCCAATCCGTAGTCCCTAGCTGTTAGAGTTTGTATCCAAAGTTTATAATCCTCTGGGTTTCTTCAGAGTCACCTTGCATGCTTGCTTCTGGCTTTCAGTTTCCTCTTTATTTCTGTCACCCAGGAATCTCCTTTTTATTCCTTCAAATTCAGCTATGTATTTGAAAAACATTGTTGTATTTTATCAGGTATTTTGATGTGTTTTGGGGGAAGAAGGACTCTGTGTCATGTCAATCTGCCATATCATTTTCATTTTTTTCATTTAATCTTTCTTAAAGATTAGAAAGCCAACAACCAAATTTATGAGAATTATTTGGAAATTAGATGTATTAAAGGTATATGTGTTTTCTTTTATTAAGCAAACATTATTTTTAAACATTTACTTTGAGCCAGGTACTGGGATACCCAGGATAAAATATGATCCCTGCCTCAGTAAGCTTTGAGATTAGTAGGGGGACAAATAAGGGAATAAATGGTAACACTATTGATAAATGCTGCCAGAGAGGGCACTACAGGGCTTGATCCAAACTCATAGGAGGTGCCCCTTTTTCAGACAGTTTAAGTCAGGAAAATGTTTCCAGAAGTGGTGATACCTCACCTGAAGCCTGAAAGACAAGTGAGAATAAGCCAGGTGAAGTTAGATAAAAGATATTCAAGGCAGAAGAAGAGCATTTGTAAAGGTGATGATGTTTAGATTAAGAATTTGAAATCTGCAGGTAGTTGGGTAAGCCTGGAGTATAGCAGCAGAGGGTTGAGAATGGCAAAAGATGAGAAGCTATCTGTGTATCTTAGGCCTAATGTGAACTGGGCATCTTAAGAAGATTTCATAATGTTCTCATACTTCATTTTTTTAATAGATTTTTTAAAAATTGTAATTGTTAAAAATTAAACTTTTTGCAGTTTTCAAGGATATGAATTACTCGCCATGCTTCTTAGCTACTGAAGAATAACATACAAAGAAATTTTCACCTATAAATATTTCCTTTTTTTAAATTAAAGTTAATACTGAAGCAATGGCATTGAAAACTATTATGCAAGATGTCCGTTTATACTATACATATACAACTAGTATAGGTTGACCCTATCAGAATGAGATAAAATTAATACATGATTAACTTATTTTCAAATCAAGCTTTAGAAAATAGAATTTTCACATTCATGTCAAACGCTCAATTTTGATAGTTCATCTATATCTGTTTTGATATCTTGTAGGTTCAGTTTAACTTTTTAAAGAGTATTTTATGAAACTGGTCTTTAAAAGGTATATGAGCATGATCAGTTTTTATGCTCTAGGCAAGATAATTGATCTTAATGTTGTGATTTGTTGGATGCGTCTCTCTACCTCTTTATATATCTGTTCTTTAATACCTTCTAATGACTGGTTCCTGAAACTATCATTAGATATTTATTCCCTTGATTGTTATTCCTTATCATAAAATAAATAGCCCTGGAAATGACACAGACGTTAGCTTTAGCAGACATTTATGCCCACGTGTAAATTCATGAGATCCTTCCTGAGCAGAGGTTTTAAAAGAAGGTTTGGTACGCAGGATAATGAACATCTCTACCTCCTAAAGATATCCACATCCTAAAAACCTGTGAATATAGGTTATTGTAGCAAGAAGGAATCAAGGGAGCAGATGGAATTAGGGTTTCTAATCAACTGACTTTAATATAGGGAGATTTATCCTGGATTATCTGGGTGGACCCAATGTAATCACAAGAGTTCTTAAAAGTGGAAGACAGAGGCAGAAGAGAGTCACTGTCAGAGCGATGTGATGTAAGAAGAACTTGGCCCACTGTTGCTGGCTTTCAAGATGGAAGAAGGTGGCCACAAACCAAGGAATGAGGGTAGCCTCTAGAAACTGGGAAAAGCAAAGAATGGATTCTTCCTTAGCGCCTCCAAAAAGAACACAGCCTTAGCCTTGCTGACAAGTTGATTTTAGCCTGGTGAGACTTGTGTCAGATTTCTGACCTATAGAACTATAAGAGAATAAATCTGTGTTGTTTTAAGTCACCAAGTTTGTGGTGATTTGTTACAGCAGCAATATGAAAATAATACAGAAAATGAGAACATAAAAGCTGCGTGCTTGTGGAGGCTTTACTGAAATTGGAAAAATACACTGAAAGTACAGCTGGGTTTAACTGAGGACAGATTTTTGTCTCCATGGTTTGCCTTTGTCTAGCCTATTCTTTGGTCCTTTCAGCTTCAGTCATACTTTAGTGGTCATCACAAAGGAATAACAGCAACGGCATAAGAAACAGTTCACAAACAATCTTGTGAACTGCGCAGTTGAATAATTATGGCTTTAAAAAAATATTTAATGTATTTTTTTGCTGGTGATAGACAGAGATAAGTGTAAAAGGGCCTGATAGTTTTAAGAGAATGGTATTATAGCCCTAAGGACCTGTAAAATGTTCTTATTTGAAAAGCAAATGTTCAGAGGACTTATGGTAATGGCAACATGAAGTAGTTGGCAATTCCACTCTGGAAAAAAAAAATGGTGTGAAACTGGAAAAAAATGTGAAAACAGTCATTTCAGGGCACTGGAGATTATTCAAAGGCAGACAACAAATTGAGAAGGATTTATTCTTGAAAAACTACTAGAGTTTCAGTAAGAATAGAGGGAGCAGCTGGCCATTTTGCCTGTGGTTGTTTGTATTACGTCCCTTTTCTCCCCAGTCTATGCTGATGAGAAATGTAGTTTTCCAGTCTCGGCTGGCCATGAAAACCACCAGCTCTGTTGGCAAATGGGCAGACTTGATTGTGGATAGATGGCAAAAACGTGTGGCTTTGCCAATTAAAAGTAGCAGACTTGATTGAGAACAAGTGGGGAAAACCTGTACCTTTCTCTAGGCCAAAGTTGCAGTCCTAGTTCAAGGCAAATGGTGGATTAGTCAGAAATTTAACAGGAATATCCTCTATGAGAGCCACAGAAGAGCTGGATACACTGTGTACACATACCTGTATGATAGGAAAACTACACATGTGCACAGGAGATGCAAGAGAGACCAAATTTCAGAGCTGGTTGCAACTTTGAATGCATTCTCCAACTCATACCACAGATGAATCGGCAAAAGATGAAAGCCTATGGGTTCAGGTGTTTGAGCACAATCTGTGCCCAAATTATTGTCTTACCACTAAGCTATACAGACAAGGGGTAGCCTCTAGAGAGCCAGGCTGAAAAATAAGAGTGAAATGACTGAATAGAGATGTTAGTAGCTTGAACACCTTGTGGGAGACAGATTGCATAGTTTCAGTCTGCCCAAGATACTAAATACAAACACACTAACAAAAAAGAAACTAACCACCCTCAGAAAAGTTAAAACAGGACCTGGTTTTGCTACAATATATTATCTAAATGTAGTTTTCAACTACAAATTACTAGATATAAAAGATCACACAGGAAAGTGTGACCCATGCAAGCAAAATAAAACAGTAGAAATGGACTCTTAGTGGGCCCAGATGTTGGATTTAGCAATAACTTCAAAGCAGTTATTATAAGCAAGTTCAAAATTAAAAGGAACTGTATTCAAAGAATTAAAAATATACTAACCAATCACATAGGAAATCTCAATAGATAGAAACCATAAAAAAGAACCAAATGGAAATCCTAGAGTTGAAAAGTATAATTGAAATAAACTTTCACCAGATGAGCTCAAAAGCAGATCTGAGATGGCAGAAGAAACAGTTGGTGGATTTGAAAGATTAATAGAAATTATCTATTCCAAAGAACAGAAAGAAAAATGAACAGAACTTCAGAGATCTCTGGGTCAGTATCAGGTGTTCCAAAGCATACATGTAAATGGAGTTCCAGATGAAGAAAAAGAAAGAGGCAGGAAAAATAATTTAAAGAAATAATGGCTGAAAACTTCTCAGATTTGATGAATAAAACATTTTCTTAGGGACCCAAGAATCATTGGAAATACTCTGGTAAATACAAAACATATATTCTGTTAATTTTAAAAAAAAACATAAGATTGCTTAAGAAGTAATTATAGCACTGTATTTTTTATAATGTACATGTAACATGTAATATGTATGACAATATTGTACAAAGGAAGAGGGCAGGATATGGAGCTATACTGTGTAAAATTGCTAGATTGTACCAGAATTAACCTAAGTAGATTATAAATTAAAGATACAGATTGCAATATCCAGGAATCACTGGGAGGAAATAATTTTAAAAAGCAATTGTTTATTTAACCACGTCCGTTTTCTCAGGTATTTTTGTAGATGCTAGGTATTTAAATATGTTGAAGAAATGGATTTTTCGTTGTTTATCATCACCATTTTTGTGATCCAGTATTTGTGTATGTGTGAGGAAGACTGGCCCTGAGCTAACATTTGTTCCCAGTCTTCCTCTTTTTTGCTTGAGGAAGATGGTCTCTGAGCTAACATCTGTGCCAGTCTTCCTCTACTTTGTATATGGGATGCTGCCACAGCATGGCTGATGAGCAGTGTGTGGGTCTGCACCCAGGATCCGAACCTCTGAACCATGGGCCACTAAAACGGAGCATGCAAACTTAACCACCATGCCACTGGGCTGGACCCAGTGATCCAATATTTTATGTATATATTCTTTGTACTGTTTGAAGAAGCTCTGAATATATTTCTTTCTAAAGCAAGACATGTAAGAGTTGTAAAATGGTAGCATTCAAAGTAGATGGCATGGTTTTATGATTTTCCAATGTGAGATTAACAACAGATATATCAAATATTGATTATTTGTTGCTGCTTTCAGTCTTTATTGGAGCAAGAAAAAAGAATGCATCTTAAAATATACAAAAACGAAGGCTTTATTGTGCTACTGTTCTCAGTTGGAAGTTGTGATATTAAGGCACATTTATATTTAAATTTAGTATTTAGTATACATTTGTAATCAGATAAAACAGTTCTGTTATTAAGAATTGCTATAGTGGGGTTTTTATTTGTGTTGATACATTTGAGCTCCGGATAAATTTAGACTGCTAGACTAGAAATCGAAGAAAATATAAACATTTACTAATGAAACTCATTGTCTTAGAGCACGCTCTCCATTCACCTTTCCCGTTCTTTCCTTCCCTGTCTTCCCTCCCATTTCCACACACACACACAAAAAAGGAGACCAAAACATCTCAGACTTCTTGATTTTGGACAACCAAGCAAGAAATCATGGGAAATATGGCATATTTCCATCTAGATATTTTTTATGAGCATGGGAGTTATATGTATATATATTTTTGTGTTTTTGATTTGGGAATTTTTTTCATAAATGAGATTTTACTATACATATTGTTCTGATATATATTCATTTTTCTCAGCATTTCATGATAGGCTTTATGTCAGTAAATTCAAATATATATATACTTTTTTTAATGACTAAGTATTCCATAGTATGGGAGGATACTGTAATTATTTACCCCATTACTCTATTGAAGGCTATTTAGGTTGTTTCTGGTTTTTCACAAACTATTATAATTAACATCATTGTGCATATACCTTTGTGCATTTATGTGAATGTTTTTGTAGCATGGATACAAAGAGATATTAGTTCAAAGTCTGAAAATTTTAACTATTGATATTCTGTCTTTTTGCCTTCTAAAAATGTTTTTAAAGTTTATACCACCACCTGTGGCATATCCTGAACTCTTGCCAACACTGCATCTTATCAGCATTTTATATTTTTTGCCAATTTAATAGGTTAACAGTGATATCTTGTTCTAATTTTTATTCTCCTAATCACTAGTGAAATTGAACTTCTTCTTCTTCCTCTTCCCTCTCCCCCTTCCCCCCTCCCCCTTTTTTCTTCTTTTTTGCTGAGGAAGATTCACCCTGAGCTAACATCTGTGTCAATCTTCCTCCATTTTGTTGGTGGGTCACTGCCTCAGGATGACTGAAAAATGGTGTAGGTCCGTGCCTGGGATCTGAACCCATGAACCCAGGCTGCTGAAGCAGAGCACCAAACTTAACTATTATACCATGGGCTGGCTCCTGAGATTGAGCATCTTTTATAGAATTATTAGCCATTTATATTTCTTATTCTTTAAAATATGCGTTAGTTTTGCTCATTTATTAGGTTAAATTTTTTTTATGGTGATAAAACATATGTAACAAAATTTATCGTTTTAACCATTTTTAAGTGTGGAGTTCGGTAGCATTAAGTACATTTGCATTTTTATACAGCCTTCACCATTGTCCATCCCTAGAACTTTTTCATCGTCCCATATTGAAACTGTACCCATTAAACAATAACTCCTCATTCCCTCCTACCCCAGGCCTGGCAACCACCGTTCTACTTTCTGTCTCTCTGAGTTTGATTCTTCTGCGTATCTCATATAAGTGGAATCATACAATATTTATACTTTTGTGCCTGGCTTATTTCATTTAGCATAATGTCATCAAGGTTCATCTATGCTGTAGCATGTATCAGAATTTCTTTTCTAAGGCAGAATAATATTTCATTGTATGTTTATACCGCATTTTGTTATCCATTCATCTGTTGATAGACATTCGGATGTTTCCACCTTTTGGCTATTGTGGATAGTGCTGCCATGAACATGGATGTTCAAATATCTCTTGAGTTTTAATTCTTTTGAATATATACCCAGATGTGGAATTGCTGGTTGTTTTATGTTTAAAGTTTTTTTAAAAATTATTTTATGGAGGTCATAATGGTTTATAACATTGTGAAATTTCAGGTGTACATTATCATCTATCAGTTTCTGTATAGACTGCATTGTGCTTGTCCCCAATAGTCTAATTTTTATCCATCAGTATATATAAGTGCCCCTTTACCCCTTTCGCCCACCTCCCAACCACTTCCCCGCTGGTAACCACTAATCTGTTCTCTTTATCTATGTGTTTTTTTTGTCTTCCACCTATGAGTGAAATCATGTCCTGTATGTCTTTCTCTGTCTGGCTTTTTTTGCTTAACATCATACCCTCGTGGTCCATCCCCGTTGTTGCAAATGGGATGATTTTGTCTTTTTTATGGCTGAATAGTATTCCATTGTATGTATATACCACACCTTTATCCGTTCATCAGTCCATGGGCACTTGGATTGCTTCCATGTCTTGGCTATTGTGAATAATGCTGCAGTGAACCTAGGGGTGCGTAGATCTCTTTGAATTGTTGGTTTCAAGTTCTTTGGATAAATACCCAGTATTTGAAAATAAGTTAACCATGTATTAATTTTATTTCATTCTGATAGGGTCAATCTATACTAGTTGTATATGTATAGTATAAATGGACATCTTGCATAATAGTTTTCAATGCCATTGCTTCAGCATTAACTTTAATTTAATTTTTTTGAGGAATCTCCATTCTCTTTTCTGTAGTGGCTGCACCAGTGCATTCCCACCAGCAGTGTATGAAGGTTCCCTTTTCTCCACATCCTCTCCAACATTTGTTAATTTTTGTTGTGATAATTATAGCCATTATAGCCATTCTCACAGGTGTAAGGTGATATCTCATTGTCGTTTTTGGGGTTTTTTTTTAAGATTTTATTTTTCCTTTTTCTCCCAAAGCCCCTTGGCACATAGTTGTGTATTTTTAGTTGTGGGTCCCTCCAGCCGTGGCATGCGGGACGCTGCCCCAGCATGGCCTGACAAGCAGCGCCATGTCCACTCCCAGGATCTGAACTGGCGAAACCCTGGGCCACCAAAGCAGAGTGCGTGAACCCAACTACTCACCCACGGGGCTGGCCCCTCATTGTAGCTTTGATTTGCATTTCCCTAATCATTAGTGATGTTGAACATCTTTTCATGTGTCTATTGGCCATCTGTATATCTTCTTTGGAAAAATATCTGTTCATATCATCTGCCCATTTTTTAATCAGGTTGTTTGGTTTTATGTTGTTGAGTTGCATAAGTTCTTTATATATTTTGGAAATTAACCCCTTGTCAGATATATGATTTGCAAATATTTTCTCCCAATTGATGGGTTGCCTTTTCCTTTTGTTCCTGGTTTCCTTTGCCTTGCAGAAGCTCTTTAGTCTGAAATAGTCCCATTTGTTTACTTTTTCTTTTGTTTCTCTTGCCTGAGTAGACATGGTATTCAAAAAGATACTGGTAAGACTGATGTCAAAGAATGCACTGCCTGTATTTTCTTCTAAGAGTTTTACGGTTTCAGGCTTTATCTTCAAGTCTTTAATCCGTTTTGAGTTAATTTTTCTGTATGGTGTAAGATAATGGTCTACTTTCATTCTTTTGCATGTGGCTGTCCAGTTTTCCCAACACCATTTATTTCCTTTCTCCATTGTATGTTCTTGGCTCCTTTGTTGAAAATCTAGCTTCTGTAGATGTGTGGTTTTATTTCTGGGCTTTCGATTCTGTTCCATTGATCTGTGTGCCTATTTTTGTGCCAGTACCAGACTTTTAATTACTAAAGCTTTGTAGTGTATTTTGAAGTCAGGCAGTGTGACATCTCCAGCTATATTCCTTTTTCTCAGGATTGCTTTCACTATTCGGGATCTTTTGTTGTTCCATATAAATTTTAGCGTTCTTTGTTCTATTTCCGTGAAATATGTCATTGGGATTCTGATTGGGATTGCACTGAATCTGTAGATTGCTTTAGGCAATATGAACATTTTAACTATGTTTATTCTTCCAATCCATGTGCATGGACTATCTTTCCATGTCTTTATGTCATCTTCAGTTTCTTTCAATAGTGTCTTATAGTTTTTAGGGTATACGTCTTTTACCTCTTTGGTTAAATTTATTCCTAGATATTTTATTCTTTTTGTTGCGATTGTAAACAGGATTGTATTCTTGAGTTCTCTTTCTGCTAGTTCATTATTAGAGTATAGAAATGCAACTGATTTTTGTAAGTTGATTGTGTACCCTGCAACTTCACTGTAGTTGTTATTTCTAGTAGTTTTCTGATGGATTCTTTAGGATTTTCTATTTACAGAATTATGTCATCTGCAAAGAGCGAGAGTTTCACTTCTTTCTTTCCAATTTGGAGACCTTTTATTTCTTTTTCTTGCCTAAGTGCTCTGGCCAAAACCTCCAGTACTATGTTGAATAAGGGCAGCAAGACTGGATAGCCTTGTCTTGTTCCTGTTCTGAGAGGGATGGCTTTCAGGTTTTTCTTGTTGAGTATGACTTGGCTGTGGCTTTGTCATGTATATGGGCTTTATTATGTTGAGGTACTTTCATTTTACGCCCATTTTATTGAGAGTTTTTATCATAAATAGATGTTGGATCTTGTCAAATGCTTTTTCTGCATCTATTGAGATGATCATGTGATTTTTCTCCATCATTTTCTTAGTGTGGTGTATCACATTGGTTGATTTGCAGATGTTGAACCATCCCTGCATCCCTGGTGTAAGTCCCACTTGATCATGGTGTATGATCCTTTTAATGTATTGCTGTATTTGGTTTGCCAATATTTTGTTGAGGATTTTTGCATCTATGTTCATCAGCAATACTGGCCTGTAATTTTCTTTCTTTGTGTTGTCCTGGGATCAGTGTAATGTTGGCTTCATAGAATGAGTTAGGAAATGTTTGTCTTCTTCCGTTTTTTGGAATAGTTTGAGAAGGCTAGGTATTAAATCTTCTTTGAATGTTTGGTAGAATTTTCCAGAGAAGCCATTCTAGTTTTGGACTTTTGTTTTTTGGGAGGTTTTTGTTTTGAGGAAGATTAGCCCTGAGCTGACATCTGCTACCAATCCTCCTCTTTTTTTTTGCTGAAGAAGATTGGCCTGAGCTAACATCTGTGCCCATCTTCCTCTATTTTATATGTGGGACGCCTGCCACAGCATGGCTCAACAAGTGGTTCATAGATGGATCCGCACCCAGGATCCAAACCAGCAAACCCTGGGCCGCTGAGCAGAGCACACACACTTAACTGTTACACCACCAGCAGGCCCCTTTTGGGTAGCGTTTGATTACTATTTCAACCTCTTTACTTGTGATGGGTCTGTTTAGATCCTCTATTTCTTCTTGCTTCAGTTTTGGGAGGTGTATGAATCTAAGAATTTATCCATTTCTTCCTAGATTATCCAATTGGTTGGTGTATAGTTTTTCATAGTATTCTCCTGTAATCCTTTGTATTTCTGTGGTATCCATTGTAATTTCTCCTATTTCTTTCCTAGTTTTATTTATTTGAATCTTCTCTCTTTTTTTCTTAGTGAGTCTGGCTAAGGGTTTGTTAATTTTGTTTATCTTCTCAAAGAACCAGCTCCTAGTTCCATTGATCCTTTCTACTATTTTTTTATTTCTATTTCATTTATTTCTGCTCTAATTTTTGTTATTTCCCTCCTTCTGCTGACTTGGGCTTTGTTCTTTTTTCTAGGTCTGTTAGGTGTAGCTTAAGATATCTTATTTGAGATTTTTCTTGTTTGTTGAGGTGGACCTGTGTTGCTATGAGTTTCCCTCTTAGAACTGCTTTGCTGCATCCCATAAGAGTTGGTATGATGTATTTTCATTTTCATTTGTCTCTAGACATTTTTTGATTTCTCCTTTGATTTCTTCATTGATCCATTGGTGGTTCAGTAGCATGTTGTTTAGTCTCCACATATTTGTCACTTCACCAGCTTTTTTCTTGTAGTTGATTTCTAGTTTCATAGTATTGCGGTCAGAAAAAAAGCTTGATATGATTTCACTCTTCTTAAATGTATTGTCTTGCCTTGTTTCCCAACATATGGTCTGTCTTTGAGAATGTTCCATGTGCACTTGAGAAGAACATGTATTCTGCTGTTTTTGGATGGAGTGTTCTATATATATATCTACTGAGTCCATCTGGTCCAGTTTTTTATTTAAATCTGCTATTTTCTTGTTGACTTTCTGTCTGGATGATCTATCCATTGATGTAAGTGGGGTGTTGAGATCCCCTACTATTATTGTGTTGCTGTTAATTTCTCCCTTTAGGTCTGTTAATAGTTGCTTTATGTACTTTGGTGCCCCTTTGTTAGGTGCATATGTATTCATAAGTGTCATATGCTCTTGGTGGAAAGTCCCTTTTATTGTTTTATACTGCCCCTCTTTGTCTCTCATTGCCTTTTTTATCTTAAAGTCTGCTTGGTCTGATATAAGTATGGCAACACTTATTTTCTTTTGCTTGCCATTTGCTTGGAGTATCATCTTCCATCCCTTCACTCGGATCCTGTGTTGTCTTTAGAGCTGAGATGTGTTTCCTAGAGGGAATATATTGTGTCTTGTTTTTTAGTCTATCCAGCCACTCTGGTCTTTTGATTTGAGGAATCAATCTGTTTACATTTAGAGTGATTATTGATATATGAGGGCTTAATACTGTCGTTTTATCTCTTGTTTTCTGATTGTTCTATATTTCCCTTGTTTCTCTTCCTGTGTATTTCTTTTTGTTTCTGTTTTTTGTTGCTATTGTTGTTGTCTTGGGGCATAAGGGAGATTGGCCCTGAGCCAACATCTGTTGCCAATCTTCCTCTTTCTTTCTTTCTTTTTTCCTCCCCAAAGCCCCGTTACATAGTTGCATATACTAGTTGTAAGTCCTTCTACTTCTTCTATATGGGGTGCCACCACAGCATGGCTTGATGAGTGATGTGTAGGTCCACACCCAGGATCTAAACCGGAGAACCCCAGGCTGCCAAAGCAGAGCATGTGAACTTAACCACTATGCCACCAGGCCATCCCCTTTTCCTGTGTGTTTCTGACTGTCATTTCAGTTTGGTGATTTCCTATGATGGTTTTCTCTTTATTTATCATTTGTATCTCTCTTTTCTTTTTTGTTTACCATGAGGTTTATGTAAAAGATCTCATAGATGAGAGAGTCCATTTTCTGATAACGTCTTGTCTCCTTAGTCTAAGCAGCTTCCATCCCTTTCCTCTTCCCTGTCTAAATTATTGGTGCCACAAATTATGCCGTTTTGTGTTGTGAGTTTGTGATTAAAATGAAATGTTTATAGTTATTTTTGATACTTTCCTTCCCTTTATCATTAATTTTATAATTGTTTGCTAACCTTATAGAGAGCTGCAATTTTCTGATTTTGTTTGTCTATTTATCTCTTTGCTGAAGGCTTTGTAAACCTTTTCCTTTTTGTTTCAGATATGAGGGCCTTCTTGATTATTCCTTTGTGGGGGTGGGGGGGCAGAGTGAGGGAGTCTCCCAGCAGTGAACTCTGTCAGCTTTTGTTTATCTGGGGAAGTTTTTATTTCTCCATCATATATGAAGGATATTTTTGTTGGATAGAGTATTCTTGGCTGAAAGTTTTTGTCTTTCAGAATTTTGAGTATATGATTCTGCTCTCTCCTAGCCTGTAAGGTTTCTGCTGAGAAATCAGCGGAAAGCCTGATAGGGGTTCCTTTCTAGGTTATTTTCTTCTGCCTTGCTGCCATTAGTGTTTTTTCTTTGTCGTTGACGTTTGCCAGTTTTACTAATATATGCCTCAAAGAAGATCTTTCTACTTTGATGCAATTAGAGTTCTCTGGCTTCATTTACTTGTAATTCCAGTTCCTTTTTCAGGTTTGGGAAGTTATTAGCTATTGTTTCTTTGGACAAGCGCTCTGCGCCTTTCTCCCTCTGGAATATCTATAATCCTTATGTTGCATTTCCTAATTGAGTTGGATATTTCTTGGAGAATATCTTCATTTTCTTTTTTAGTCTTGGTTCTCTCTCCTACTCTATCTGCAGCATTTCTGTCTTTCTCTCCCCTAAATTGCTCATTCTGTCCTCCATAATGTCAGCTCTGTTTTTTAAGGTTTCTAGATTGTTTATCTCACTTATTTTGTTCTCCATCTCCAGCCTTTGTTTATTTTTTTTTAGTTTCAATCTGTTTTGTGAAGAATTCCTTCTGCTCATTTAATTCTGTTCCTGAGTTCATTGAACAGTCTTTCTGAGTTCTCTTGTAAGTCATTGTTTCTTTATGACAACTATTTTGAATTCTCTGTCATTAAATTGTAAATTTCTGTGAATTCAGGATCGGTTTCTGGAGACTTGTCATTTGCCTTTGATCTGGGGTGTTAATGTATTTCTTCATGGTGTTTGATGAAGTGGACCTTTGCTGTTGCATAGTGGTAGTTTCTGGTTGCAGATTTCGCCTGCTACCACTCAGGCAGACAACATCTGTATTTTATGAACCCTCTGCATCCGCTGGAAGTTGTGCCGAAAGGGCTCTCTGTGTTTGCCTGCTGGCTGTTGCTGCTTGGTGGGTTACACATGCAGGCACAGATACTCTGGTGCTGATCCATTGCCCTGGTCAGCCGGTTGAGCTGGTGTGCCAAGCTGGAGGGGAAGGGAAGGGAGCTTTCTTTCACTCTCATGAGTCTGCTCAGCACTCACTGGCCGCCCGCCTGGGCTGCTGGGCTTGGTGGGGGAGCCCACACGATGGCTGAGCTGCTTGGTATGGAGCATTCCTCTGGGCTGGGATGGAACTCTGAAATCAAAAGCATTCTCATGGAGGCCTATCTGTTCCCCTGTATCCTCTTAGAGTCATGTGCTGGCCACTGCATGAGATCCCACACCTTAGATTGCTGCTGCTGGGGAGGAGGAGATCCACTCACCTTCCATTGCTTCCCGGGGGTCTAGTACCCCCACTTTCAGATGTATGGCTGCGTGGATCTCTCAGATGTCCTGCTGTGCTGTGTGGGTGTCCTCTGTTGGTTAATGAATGTCCTTTTGGTTGTATCTTATGGGGGAAAGACTAAGGGAACAGCTCACTCTGCCATGATGTTGATGTCCCATGTTTAAATGTTTGAAGAACCACTGTACTGTTTTCCATAGTGGCTATGCTATTTTATTTTACATTCCCATCAGTCATGCTCAAGGCTTCTAATTTCTCAATATCCTTACCAGCACTTGTTTTCTGTTTTGTTTTGTTTTTTATAATTGCCATCCTAATAGGTATGAATTAGTATCTCATTGTGGTTTTGATTTACATTTCCCTAGTAGTTAGTGATGTTGACTGCATCTTTTCATGTGCTTGTTTGTCATTTGTCTGTCTTCTGTGGACTAATGTCTATTTAAGTCCTTTGTCCACTATTAAATCTGGTTGCTTGGTTTTTTGTTGTTGTTGATTTTTGCTAATTTTTTAAAGTCCCCCCACTTAATGTTTGTTTACTTGATGTAGGCATGGTCTTAGGATGGAAAGATCTGATATAGAAAGTAAATCAATGACTTAATATTGATCTCTTAAAGAATAATAATAACAGGAAAAATACATTAGACTTCAGAGAAGAGAACATATTTAGCCATTTAACAGGGGTGACAGGGTAGTATTTGAGGTAAATCTTCAAAGAAAAGATTCATCAAGATTTGGTGAATCAATATTTAGTATTCGTCACTATTTAGTATTGATCAGTATTTAGTAATTCATCAAAATTTGTAATGGCAATAGAATTGGGGGAAACATTCCAGGTAGAGGAAACAAAGACATAGAGGATAGGATTTTATTGCAGGTAAATAGAAAGCAGTTCAGTTTGGCTTATTTGTTGTTAATGGAACACTGGCACAGTTTGTGTGTGTGGGGAGGGAGGAAATAGTTTGGCAACAGCTATCAGTGTTAAAGATACAGATGTTATTTTTTCCAGCAGCTTAATTTCTAGGAATTTATCACACAGGTAATACTTTTAGAAACACAATTGCAGTATCATTGCAGTAACATAAAACTGAAACAAAGTACTGATCAATAGGGTAGTAGCCTTTGAAAAGAAGGGACAGAAAGTATGTATAATATAACCTTATCTGAGAGTAGGGTGGGTACATGGACAGACAGAATATTTCTGGAATAACAACCAAGAAACTGTTGACAGTGGTTTCACTCTGATGAAGGGATGCCCTGAGGAAATGTTCACTTGTTTTGTTTTCTTTCTTCAAAGGACTTTAAAAAAAGAAAAAAGAAAACGGTATTTTTACAGGCCTTTAGAGCTTAAAATTCACAGCTCTGGCTTCCTTCCAGTATTTGAGACTGCTTCTACATACTAATTTTGACTTCAGGGGTAGGAGGGTGGAGGCAAAGTGACTAAATGAAATAAATTTTTTTCATCTAAACAATAAACAGATTATGGGTTGGACTTCTTTTATTTTTTAATCTTTATTTACTGCTCTTTGGGTGATTTCTTGAGGAGAATGTTCATAAAAACAAGCATTTGTAACTCTTACATATCCAGAGTTAAAATGAATTGGCAAATGAGTAATACCTTTTATAAATTATTTTCTTTATTTAAAAAATTATTAAATAAAAGTACATTGAGGGGATGGCCCCTTGGCCTAGTGGTTAAGTTTGCACACTCCGCTTCGGCGGCCGAGGGTTTCGCTGGTGCGGATCCTGGGCACAGACATGGCACTGCTCATTAGGCCATGCTGAGGTGGCGTCCCACATACCACAACTAGAAGGAGCCACAACTAAAATATACAACTATGTACTAGGGGGGATTTGGAGAGAAAAAAGCAGAAAAAAAAAGTACGTTGAGTGAATAGGACAGGAATTTTCAATAGGCAAGATCAGCAACTTGACCTTACGTTTTTGTAAAATATGGCTGCAAATTTGTTATTAAAGGACTTGATAACTAAATGAGAAGTTTTCATTATTGTAAGATATCATAGCAAGAGTAAGCCATTTTCTAATAATTTTCTGACTCCTACTTAATCGTTATTGAGTAAAAGAATACATGAATTCCTTAATTAGGATACTTAACCATGTTCTCACTTTTAGACAGCACAAGTACATCATGGCTGATAATTATTTTCCTGCCATTTAGGGAATCTATCAAACTTTGTCTTTCCACATTAGTAGACTTGATGTTACCGGTTAATTAAAGCAAGATTTCAGTGCTAGCTTTCATCTTTTATCTTGGAAACTTAACTTTTAAGGTGAAACTGTTATTTAGTGTTCTTCCCTTTGTGATTTTAGCAAATTGCTTCTAATTTGTAAGGAATACAAGGGATATAGTAGATGAATTAGGGAAGTGTTTCACTCAACGAAGAAAATTCAGGATGTTGTAGGTTCAGTTGCCATTTAAGAAAAAGAGAAACCCCTGTGGTTCAAACCTGACTTGTTAAATTTTCTTCAGGGAAATTCTTTCATGTTTTTCAAATAATAGGTTTTTATGTATTCTGAAGTTTTCTTCTGTTTAACGCCATTGATTCTTTTTTTAAGGTATGGACTGCGAGAGTTCGTGGTGATTGCCCCTGCTGCAAACAGTGATGCTGTTCTCAGTGAATCTAAGTGCAATCTTCTTCTGAGTTCTGTGTCTATTGCTTTGGGAAACACTGGCTGGTGGGTGGACATTTTGAAAAACTTAGACAATGAGTTAAAAACTAATTATAATTTGTGAAGGAAAATAGTTACTGAATGTTACGTTTTTGGTTATAATTAGGATTAGTATTTGTACATTATTGGATTGGAATTTGGTGTATAAGGGCAAACTCAAACCTTTAGGGAGAGCATTTCTAAAGGGAAACTTACAGAAATATTCAATGAATATTTGAAGTTAAGAGTAAATTATACTATTTTTGTGCTTTGCTTCCAAATTTTAGTTTATTTAAATAAATTTTGTTACGAAGTCTAATTTTAAAACTCGTAGCCAGAGCATTGCTTTGTTCAGCCTCAGCTGGGAACATGTGTGTCAGGTAACTCAAATATTTCGCTGTTCTGCTCATGTCTGCAAATGACCATGAAAGTGCTGCAAGTATTGATTTTGGGGTTACAAATCAATTTTAGTGGGTAGGCTAATTTGCAAATAGGGAAATCTGTGAATTATTGTGAGGATTGACTGTATCTTCAAATGATAAAGTAAAAAATATTTCACTATTAATGTTGGGTTAATTTGTACTGTTTAATACCTGCGAATCAAAGTTTATTTGAATTTGAAGAGGCTAATATGGTATGATTGCTTTTATTCAAGAAAATTTTCATTTTGCTTTTTTATGACTTCCAGCCATTTTAAAACAATTCTCTGACTATAAAGGGCCACTAGATGGTAATTTCTTCAGTTTATTAGTGTAAGAAGAAATGATATTAAGAGTGTGTTTGTTATAAATATAAGTCTGTGGAGTGTTCTTTTTTTAGTACTTTTAAATATTTGACATTAAAATAATGTAACAGTGAGAATTTTTGAGATTTAGGAGTTATTCAAAGTTTAATGAAATTACTGTCTCTTCCTGTTTAATTATGTCCTACAGCCAGGTGCCACTCTTTGTGCAAATTCATCACAAATGGCGAAGAATGTATGTGGGAGAATGTCAGGGTCCTGGTGTGCGAACTGATTTCGAAATGGTTCATCTTCGAAAAGTGCCAAATCAGTATACTCATTTATCAGGTCTGCTGGATATCTTCAAATCAAAGATTGTGAGTCGGCATGGATATTGTCAGTCTTATCTGGGATCCAGATAAAAGTAGCAATTTGGTAGTTTATTGAGTATGTGGAAACATTTCTCTATAATATTAGTAATGTAATTGGAAAAAGATGTAATTGACTACATAAATTACTGTGTATGTTTAAAGAAACAAAGTATTGATTAGATTTTTAGTGTGCTAATGCTATAGAACAACTAATTAAATTGATTTTGTTTGTTCAGTTTGTTAACATTTGTCTACTGTGTTATCTCTATCTACTCTTTCTCCTCTAATAGTATTATTAGATGAGTGGGCTTTAGGTAGCTGCTTGTTTGAGCCTTTGACTGTGAGCTCCTTGAGGTCTGAACTCTTTGGATTCTGAATTGCCTTTCGTTTTTTTCCAAATCTTCATTTGATTTGATTTTTAAGATTGATCTGGCTTATTATATTCTATGACTCAGAACAGCAAGGCTAATTGGGATATGCTCTATATATCCTTGATGTTCTATATCACAGAGCTATAGAGGACTTGCCTGTGCTACTCAGGAGGAAAAATTAGGGTTTAAGTTGAGGAGCTATTTGTGAATATCCCCAGAAAAGAGAGCAAAGCCAGATAAGCAAGTGGTGGAGCAGGTCCTCTGCTTAGAGAAATAATCCCCTCAAATGCGTAAGTTGACACCCATCTCACCAAAGTGATCAAACTTGATTAACACACTCGATCAAACTTGATTAACAAATGTGTTTAACAAACTGATTAACAAACTTGTATCTCCTGGTATGATATATTGACTAGGATACATCATCACTGTGTCGCATTCCTGCCAAAAATGTTTAACATAAATCAAAACATGAGGAAACAATTGCGTATTTCCAAAATGAGCCATATTTTGCAAGGTAATTGGCCTAGACTCTTCAAAAATGTCAGTATCGTGATAGGCGAAACAAAGATTGGGAGCTGTTTAAATTAAAGGAGACTAAAGTGACATAACAGCTAAATGCAATGCATGATCCTTGACTGGATCCTTGAGCAAAATGAATAGGCATAAAGGACATGCTTAGGATGACTGGGACAATTTTAATATGTACCATATGTTAGAAAGTAGTATTAATGTTAAACTTCTTGAGTGTGATAATTGTTTTATGATGACATAGGATAATGCACTTGTTCATAGGAATTACATGCTAAAGTTTTTAGGGATGAATTGTCATGATGCCTACAACTTACTTTCAAAAGGTTCATCCAAAAAAGTTTATTCATATATGTATCGGTTACGAGTGTGTATCAAAATGTCAGTAATTGGTGAACTTGGTGAAAGTCATATGGGTATTCATTATACTAGTTTTGCAGCCTTTCCAAAGGTTTGCAAATTTTAAAAAGAAAAAAATAGAAAAAAATGCTGAAATTTCTTTTTTTTTTAAATTGAGGTTGTAATAGTTTATAACATTGTGAAATTTCAGTTGTACATTATTTTTTGTCAGTCACTATATAAATGCGCCCCTTCACTCCTGGTGCCCACCCCCAACCCCCTTCCCCCTGGTAACTGCTAAACTGTTCTCTTTGCCAGTGTGTTTATCTTCTACATATGAGTGAAATCATAGTGTTTGTCCTTCTCTGGCTTGTTTCACTTAACATAATACCCTCAAGGACCATCCATGTTGTTGTGAATGGGACGACTTTGTCTTTTTTTATGGCTGAATAGTATTCCATTGTATATATATACCACATCTTCTTTATCCAATCATCAGTCGATGGGCACTTGGGTTGTTTCCACTGAAATTTCTTTTTTAATAGATACTGTCAGAAAGATATTTAGGATTAGAACTTAATTTCATAAAAATATGTTTTTAATGTTGAAACCCTAAATAGTGTAGTGGTAGGATTATCACCACCAGATAAATCCATTTGACATTAAAAAAAAAGTAATGCATGTACCAGGTTAAGATATTTAAGTAAAGTAGAAGCTTCCTTTTACCCTTCTGTCCTTCTCCTCAAAATAACTAGTGTTAGCAATTTCTTGTGATTATCTCCATTAAAAAAATCATAGAAGCATATATTTTAGGGAGTTGTGTGTATGTATGTAACTTTTTTTCGAAAACTTTTTGGGCTTCGAAATGCCTTAAGTAGTGCTTAATTCTACATGTGGTGTTTTAAGAAATTTTTGAAAAAGGCAAGTGTGTGATAATTTCTACCCCATTAGTTTTTCTTTGCTCTCTCCAGAACTCTTCAATTATGTTTAATTTTTTTAGATCTAATTTCTGGTCAGACACAAATATGAATATTTTATTTTTTCTTCTTAAAAAATATTAGTAAACGTTATTTTCATGGATCTTTTATGTCACTCACTTCTGTAGCTCAGCTTCTCTTTCCTGACACTAAGGACCGCCTTCATCTGTGGAGCCTGACTTAGATTATGACTGTCTGCTAGTTGTACTTTAAAAAAAATGTTCATCACATCATGTCAGAACTTTCATTAAGCTCAGTCAACTAGATAGGAAACGGCTCTCAAAATTGATTTGATAAGAGTTGAACTTAGACTAATTGAGACCTGGTTTGTGTACTGTAGAGGTTTTACATAAGTAAAGCTGCCCAATATGTGACTCTCCTGTACCATCTTTTTAAAGACATCTCTATAAAAATCACTCTGTAACATCGACTTGAAGTGTTCTGGGGCCTTCACCCTTCACAGCCGTGGATTTTATTTTTGCGTGGATCTGATTATTAGGAAAGGCTTCCTTTTGGGTAGGGAGGGGCAGTTGTGCCCTTTAGTCACATAAAATTTAAGTTTAAATCCTCTTCTACCATAATCCCCTACATATTTGAAAACTTCCTCACATACTAGTCTTGTTTTTTTCCATTTGGACATTCTTGGTTCTTTCATCTGTTCTTTATATTTTATGGTTTTACATTCTGGTTGTTGATTTGGATATTTGTCTCTTTTAGAATTACATTTCTTCATGTTTTTGGAAAATTTTGTTTGTGGGCTCATTTTGTCTTGCAGCCTACGTTTAAAATTGTTAGCTTTCTTTCCCATCCTCTGTAGTGGTTTTGTAATTTTGTGGTTGTTCCCTACCTGCAAAGTATTTCAGAACCAGGTCTTAAAATGTTCTTTGGAGCATCTCGCTCTGTGGTGATAGCTTCCAACAAAGCCACTGTACCAAGCAGGAGTGCCCTGCCTCAGTGTCTGCCTTAAGCAGAGTCTTGCAGTGCCCTCACTCTGGGCAGAGTACTTTTGATTCCATTTAAGGCACTCTGTAACCCTAAGCTGCCGCTGCCTTCTTCTGCACCTGAAACTCAGCAGGCACGTGCCTTGAGCTTCACTTACCACTTTGGGTTTGCTGTACCTTTTCTAGTGCCCACAAAGATATTTATGTCATGTTTGATCCTAGGTATTTCTTTTTGGTTATCTCTTTCTGTATTTGTCTACATTGCTAGGCGACTGGAGCAGAGGTTATGTATCAATCAGCCTTGTTATGGTTTCTAGACGATTTGAACTTTATTATGGATGAATGTTCATTTGATATCTGAACCTGACTAAAACATCATTTCTTCCTAACCAGTTGGAATCTTACCTTGCTTATCTAGGACACAGCAGCCCAAAACTATTATCTTTTTTTGGCAGTCACCTTATTTTGTGACTTTAGATTGAGTTTGTATTCAGTTAAAGCTACTAGTGACACTTACTAGTCATGCTGCTGTCATGCTGCTGCTGAGCTAAATGTCTCTTATTCCTTCTGCCCAGTATAGCAACACTTGGAAACTGGTTAGATTTGCAGAATACTATTGAGTCTACATTTTCACAAGCTCTGTAGGTGATTCCTATGCATATTTAAGTCCTATTCCACATTAGTGTAGGTTAACCATTATTAAGGGAAGCTGAGATCATAGGATTTTTGGATGATATTAATTTTTATGATTCTTAATGCATGTAAAGATAAATTTAAATTTTTTTAAACTGATTAATATAAACTATTTTGCATGAGTGACCATTTGTCTTAGTCTAAAATTCTAGTTAAATATTCAAGACTGGCTTTACTTTGAGTTCATTTTCTTTTAGAAGAAAGAAAAGACATCATCTCCCCAAAGCTAATCTTATACTTTATAATAATTATACCTTATTTAAAAAATGAATCACGTTTTTCCTACATTTAGTATGGCTGAAGAGAATAGTAAGAAATTATATTTGTATAACTAAAATTGTATAAGATATTTTGAAAGAGGATTTTGCTTAATAGAAGTTAATATCTTGTTTCCAGGTAGTAGTTTTAAACAGCTTTATTTTAATGTAATTTGCTCTCTGGCATTGCTTTTAAAACACTTTTTTAAAGCAATACAATTATTGTCTTTGCATTTATTTCCTAGGGATGTCCTTTAACTCCATTGCCTCCAGTTAGTATTGCAATTCGATTTACCTATGTACTTCAGGATTGGCAGCAGTATTTTTGGCCTCAGCAACCTCCAGGTGAGATAATTTAGAACTATATTTAACTTATTGAATATAAATGGAAAAGAATATATATTCATAAATTAAAAATATTTAACAGTGCATTTCAAGTATTTTAAATTTGAAATATTTGTAATTCTCAATGTAATATTGCTGATTTCATTGCCTTCATCATCTTTTTCTCTTAAAAAAAGCTCTTTAGATTGTTCTAGAGACAATACTTACTCTGTATTTGCTGATCTGTCTTTGAAAGCTAATAGTATTTATAAAGCAGGGGATCCCTACTGTGGAACATCGTGTGCTGTGAATTAGTATGTAGTGAATGATTAAAATGTCTGTTTTTAGAATATAAGAGAAGCCACCCTCATAAGTTGAGAACAGACATGCAGAGAACCTTATAGAGAGTAGAGTTTGAAGAAGAGTGCTAAATAAGGCAAGCAGAAAAGAAAAACATCTGTATATACACGTACACTTATGATTGGAAGAGTTGTAGAATATTTTCCTTTAACTTGCATTGATAAAAATGTAATTAAAATCAGTTTACCTGCTTAGCTATTGATATACTGATTCATTTAACAAATAATCAATTATTATCCAATAATGGGCCAAGCTGTGTCAGGGCCACAAATACGAACGAGACATTGCCTAAAGTCTAGAACAGCTCAGCGTGATGGATATACAGCCTAATTAAGTCCAGTTTTGGTTCCTGGGTATTTCTGTCACAAGTGTAATTACATTCAAGTATGTCCAATAAGAAATTTAATTCAAACTTATAAATAATTACAAAGATTTTACTAGCCTGAAAACGTTTTTCAGTTTACCTTTCTCAAAGAGAAATAAATTAGAATAAAATAATAGTGTTTACTGTTTATCTTTGTTCCAAGTAGTTGGTTATTTATAGGGTTGAAAATAATAAATTGATAGTCTTGGGATGATATTAAAATTAGTGTAGTACTTCCTTAGCGTTTGGTGGTTATATATACTACTACTGTTTTTTTTTTTTTTGTATCACTGAATAATTTGAAACTCTAATGTACAGTAAAAGAACTACATCTAAACTATAGCAAAGGGAAGTAAAAGCTAAGCTGAGATTTATATTAGAAGAATGACTCAAATGTTTTGGTGATTTTAGTTCCCGGACAACAGTACTCTCTAGACAATTTTTAGTTGACTTCTAGTTAGAAGTTTCAATTCCTATCTTCCTTTTCCTTTTTTAAAAGGCCACTCTATTATTTAGTCAATTTTAAAGGTTTCCCAAGGTGGTATGGTCATTGATGATCTAAGAAGAAGCCCAAGAGCCAGAATCTCAGCATTATAGTTTTGATTGCCAGTAAGGCCTTCGTTAATGTTCTATTGCCAAACTTTTTTTAATGGGGATCAACATATTAGCTTTCTTCCTCAGTGGATTGAAGGCTATATAAAAGTTTAATATTTGAGATTAAACATGTACTATGGGCCAGACACTGTGCTTAGCACTTTATATATTATTTCATGTAATTCTCACCTATGAGACAGGTATTATTATCTTAGAGAACGTAAGTACCTTAGAGAACACAAGTGACTGGCCCAAGGTTACATGGTCACCAAGTGATAAAGTTCGCATTCACAATGTGATCTTTTCATTCCACAATGTTGTTTCTCAACTTTTACTTCAGTTAAAACTTTTGTACAGTTATAGTCTAGTAATAATTTACTCATTTACAAAATGTACTTATTATAAATTTTGAAGCTTTTAAAAGTTCACATCTTGTAATAAAGCTAGTCATTGTAATCTTTATTATTGTAAGCATCGTTTAGTTAGGAAAATGGAATGAATTGACTTGAGAAAATTTACCGAATTAAGTAATTGAACCACAATTAATTACTAATTTTGATCATTTAGTTAGGATGTAGATAATTGTCAAACATGATTTTAGCAAACCTGGGGACTGTTCGTAACTCAGCAGTAGACTTTAATTTTAGGAATTCCCAGTGTAGGCTAAATAATTAAAAACAACCATCTGTATTATTTCAAAGAGAAATAAATCCTTTTGATGTCTTTTAGATGTGTTTATTCTTTAAGAGGGATAGAACTAAGGGGAATGATTTACCCTTTAAATTCTCCTCTAATGATAGATAGCATTCATAATGGAAAGGAAATTCTTCACTGAACTTTATGTATTTCCATGTACTATCAACTAAAATGTAATTGTATTAATGATGACTATTTGCTATTTAAAACTGATGAATGTAAGTTGGTGATTAAATTTTTTAATACTTGGATTACCTTTCTTTTAGATGATAATCAAATTCTTAGAAAATGCAAAAAAAATTTCAGGAATAATGTTCTCTTAAATAATATGTGAGGACTATTTCAGAAGGGTAAAATTTAGAATGCATAGCTTAAATAGGATAAATGAATAAATAGGAATTAAGTATATCCTTTTACTATAGCATTCTTAGAGGCAGTCTTTAATGCTTGACTGCTTACTGTCTAACTTGCTATATGCACTCTTGATGTAGGCACTTTTAAATCTATAATATTCCAAAGGACGAACCTAACTGGATTAAATTCTTATTTCTCCTTATTTTCTCTTATTTGCTAAATAATGGAAAAATATTTCTTTGTTTAGATATAGATGCCCTTGTAGGAGGAGAAGTTGGAGGCCTGGAGTTTGGCAAGTTACCATTTGGTGCCTGTGAAGATCCTATTAGGTGAAAATTTCAATCTATCATTTGCATTATGGGACTTTACTTTTTAAATTATATTGATATTGATTTTACTGTGCTTTATAATATTGTAGCCTCCTGAAATGAGTATGGAACTGGAAATAGACCTACAACTAACAGTCTATCAGTCTGTTTTTTTCTCTGTAACTTAAAAGAGGCTTTAAAATAACACAAAAATGTATATAATACCATTTATTGATTATTCCTTATAGAAGTGATTCTTGGTCTGCTTTTTGGGAAACACTTTCAATATATTGAAAAGCACAGAGAATATCATATAAACTTTCATGTATCCATCACCCAGAATTAACAATTGTTTACATTTTTCCTGACTGCTTTTTCAAAATTCACAAATTAACACTCAAGTAAGAGACACAAGGGTGACCTCTTAGGTTACCCAGTTGCTTTTTAGAAGAGCTACTGTACTTGAAGAAAAAGCTGTTTCACAAGAAAATGTAGAGATTGGAAAATTTAATCACTGATAGCAAAATATTTGGAAAATATAAACATTGCTGATTTAGAAAGTATCTCATTTGTTTAGTTAAAATATTTGGTTAATTAAAAAGTATATACACATGCATAAATACATTTTTAATACTCTCACATAGCGGTAGAAATAGTAACACTTAACTTAAAATCACTCAAGAGAAGATAAAGGAGTATCTTTTGTAATTGATGTTTGTTTGTTATATGTGCCAGGCACTATACTAAATGAAGATATGGAAGTAAATAAAACAGCAGTTTCTGCCTTCTTGGCATTTACAATCTAACTGAAGGAAATAGACGTAATAATTATCCAAATAAACATATAATTACAAGTTGTGGGATAATTTGAAGGAAAAGTACAAGATGTAATGACAGTAAAATGAGGAACTTGTTTAGGTTGGGATGCCATCAGGAAAATGTTCTCAAAGGAAGTGATAGTTAACTTGAGTCTCAGTGAGGGGAGCACTCAGCAAAGCGAAGAGTGAGAGAACGAGCATTCCAGGTGGAAGGAAGAGCCTGTGTGACGGGCTTGATGAAGGAGAGGTTGGCGAGTTTACTGGGAGAAATAGAAGGTGGCCAACACGGCCAGACTGTGGTGAGCGAGGGGGAAATGGTATAGGCTGGCTGATGGATACATTTGTGGCCCTCTGACTGGTTCATTCATTTGGATTTTGCTTAGAGAAATTTTTAGGGGGGAAGAATAAAATTGACGTGGTAGTTGAAAGTTGAGAGAGTTAGTTATTAAATATTTCTTCCTAATTTTAAATCATAGGAGTTGGTAGGGAAACAAATGATTGAAGAATGCAAAAATAAGTTGGGGGTAAGATGGTGCATATGGTGGACCATTTAGATCAAGTGATGATTAGCAAATATTGTGGGCACTATGCTTTTGAAAAGGAATCTTTGGTAGTTGAAGAGGAAATGAAGAGATCTTTTTCAGTGTCCTCTCTCCTTGTCACAGAAATTATTCTATAGTTAGAGGGAGATGGGAGGATGTAGTCATAAAAAGCTTAGGAACTGAATCTGAGGTTAATACCTAAAATTATTCAGGAGCTTATAATTTTAAACCTCTAATCATCCATGTTCTCTAATATCGCATACTGTTTTATGGTCATTTTTTTAATCTTAAAAATTAGTTTTATTATGAAAGTAATAAACTAATGCTCAGTAGAGAAAATTTAGAAAACTTATAAAAAGAGGCAAAAATCGTATGTTTACTGGTCAGGTTTTTTACTTGCAAACTAAGTAGTAGTCAACTCTTGACTAATTCAAGCAAAAAATCAATTTATTGGAAAGATATTTGATAACTCAAGGGTTTAATTGGGACCATTATAGGACCCGGCTTGGAAAATAGGCTTGAGCCAAGGGTGGCTAGTTATCCAGTTCATAACCAAGGTTATATTGCATTGCTGTGGAGTCTTGGCCCTGCTATCACGGTGAATTCTAAACTGTACTGGTAGATTCAGTCTCAGACTGGAGTTACCAGTTAGTCAAGCACCACCAAAGATCAAAGAAATAATTGGTCCTTTTGGCTTCTGTTCTCTCCAAATATAAGAAGTGGGTTCAGAATCTAGACAAGATAAAAAAATTCGCCACTTCATAATCCCACTACTCATAGGTGATCACTGATGACAGCTTGGTATATGTGCTTCCAGCCATTTTCCTATGCATGAATCTGGTGTATATATGTATATGTTTATTGTATGAATGTACAACAAGGATCCACAAGACCACCCTCAGGTTCAGGATTTGCTAGGAGGACTCACAGGACTCAGCATATAGTTGTGCTTGTGGCTATGATTTATTACAGTGAAAGGATACAATGCAAAAATCAGCAAAGAGAAAAGGCACATAGAGTGAGGTCCAGAGCAAACCAGGGGCAAGCCTCCTCTCCAAGTGTAGTCACACAGGATACGCTTAATTCTCCCAGCAATGAATTGTGACATGTGTGAAAAGCTGTCTACCAGAGAAGCTCATTAGAGGCTCAGCGCTTAGGGGTTTTATCAGGAGTTGGTCACATAGGCACCCTCTGCCTAGCACATACCAGAAGGAAAGCAGGTTTTCAGCATAAACCATACTGTTTGCACAAGTTTAGGCACAGTGAGCCACTCTTATCAGGGAAAGGTAAGAACCTCCTGAAATGCAAGTTCCCAGATGCCAAGCCAAGGGCCAACTTTGCAAGTAGTCTTTTCTAAATATTAGGCCCGCTATGTTAACTCTTTTTTCGCAGTATATTTGTCTATTTTATAAATCTATGTCATCCTGTACATTTTTTGTGGCTTGCTTTATTTTATAATCTTACGTGAAAACTTTTTGAAATTGAATATTTATCTATAAGAGGTCAGCAAACTATGACCTGTGGACCAAATCTGGTCAATAACCTGTTTTCATTTAGCCAATAAACTAAGAATGCTATTTATATTTTTAAGGGTTTTAGAAGAAAAAACAAGAATATAACAGAGACTACATGGCCCACAAAGCCTAAAATATTTTATCTCTGGTCCTCTGTAGAAAAGTTTGCCAACCCCTGACCCATAATGTGATTTTTTTTCAAGTTGAGATAGAATTCATTTACCAAAAAATTCACCATTTAAAAGTATACAATTCAGTGGTTTTTAGTATTTACAGAATTGTGCAACCATCTTCACTGTCTAATTCCAAAGCACTTTCATCAGTCCAAAAAGAAACCCCTCACTTCTTAGCTCTCATCCCCCCCAGTCTCCCCAGAGCCTCTGGCTCTAGGCAAGTGCTAATCTACTTTCTGTCTCTATGGGTTTGCCTATTTTGGACATTTCATATAAATTACAATATATAATGTGTGACCTTTTACGTCTGGCGGCTTTCCCTTAGCTTAATGTTTTTGAGGTTCATCAATACTTCCTTGCTTTTTATGGCTGTATAATATGCCATTGTATGGATAATACCACATTTTATTTATCCATTCATCAGCTGGTAGACCTTTAGGTTATTTACACTTTGGGGCTGTTATGTGTAGCATGGTTTTTTAATGTCTGCAAGACATTAACTTCATATGGATGTCCTACCGTTTGCTAAACCAGTTGTTTCCAATTTTATTGTGTTATAAATAACACAACTTTTAACATACTTGCCTGTTCATCTCTGGGTATTTACTTAGGATATGTTTCTAGCAGAATTGCTTGGTCAGAGGATACATATAGAGTATTAAAGCTTTTGGATATATTTTATGTTTTGTTTATTTTAGTGAACTCCATTTAGCAACTACGTGGCCTCACTTGACTGAAGGTATCATTGTGGATAATGATGTTTATTCGTAAGTATGTTAAGAGTAGTACATTGAGATTGAAACATTTCAGTAGAGTAAATTAACAATTTTCCTTTTTCTTTACATCAGTTTCTGATAAGATTGGTTGATTTTTCTATTTTTAAAGATCACTTTTTAGACTGATTAACATGTATTAGAGATGTGTTTTAAGCTGCTGACTTTGGGGGTATAATCCTTAGTTCAGGGATAATGAACAATCTGAATCTTACTTAGTGTTAGCAAAGATGTCTCTAACAGTTTGAGATCCAGGGCATAATTCTGTTGAACTGTTCTCAGCTAGTTAAAAGCATTTCATGAAGTGCTTTGAAGAGATGTTGGTCATCATAATGTGTGGAAGTAATATTTGATCATTAAGTATCATAAGTTACAAAACTTCCATGTCTCATACTCCTGTGCAATGGAAACAACTTGAAAATTACAGCAAACATTGTCTAGGAAGAATGTGGAGAAGGAGGAATGCAATTTTAGTACCTTCTCATGCTTAATGCAGAACAGTGAGAAATAGGATGCTTTTTTTCCCATAATTAAAATAAATGTATTTGCTGATGGCAGTAGTAACATGAGCTTTCTTAATCAGATAATTTAGATGGGTATAAAGAAGAAAAGTAAAGACTACCTACAATCACATTACTTAAAAAATAGCCAGTTAGTATTTTGGGATTTTTCTTTTTTTCTTTTTTAATTGGAGTATAATTGGCATATAGCATTATATTAGTTTCAGGTGTACTACAAAATGATTTGATATTTGTATGGGAGTGTATCTTTTTAAAGTTTAAATTTATATATTAATTTGGTCTATTCATTTAATGTATTATTTTATGTTTTTTATGCCACTAAATGTAGATCTATGTTGTTATTTTTTAAATTGCTGCATAGTATTCCCTTAAGTGAATGCTCAATAATCTATTTAGTTAGGAAAATAGGGCACTTTTGATCTTGTGCAAAGTTTTGTAGTTTCTTTTTTTATTAATATCACATGCACTTGCTTGTTTCTCTTTCCTTTTTTATTATTCTTAAAATTATCAGTGTACATTGCCTGTTCAGAATCATTTTCATATGTGTTTTTTGATTATGGTTTTTCCTTTTGTGCTTATTTGTGTAAGAACTTTGATTTCTTAAGATTTTATTTTTTTAAACTTATCTGGATGGCCTTATGCATCTAAATAACAGTAAGTTTAAGTGAGGCAAAATGAATTGTTCGTCCTTCTATATAGTGTTTTCATTAGACTGCATTTTGGTAAATTCATGAGTCTTGATTGTCATAATTAGGATCTTATGTTTATCATTTTGCATTTTAGTGATTTGGATCCTATTCAGGCTCCCCATTGGTCTGTTAGAGTTCGAAAAGCTGATAATCCTCAGTGTTTGCTAGGTAAGCTATTTAATCTTCCTTTCCTGCAACGCCACCAATATGCCTATCCCAGATCAGGAACATTGAATGTATTGTTTATGCATTTATTTCACCTATCAAAAAAGTATTTTTTATTTTTACTTTTTTACATTTGTGACCTCTTTGCTTAACACCATTAAAAAAAAGTCTTTGCCAACAGCAGTAAATCCTTCTGGTTACTCTTGAATAGCACTAACAGGATTTCTTTCTTGTCTTTTAGTTGCAACCATTTTACACCTCAGAATTCTCTGATATTTTCTCATGATCTGAGTTTTATTCTTTTAATGCTTTTATGACATTCCTTTTTTTTTTCCTCCTGTGGCATAGTGTGCATCTTCCATTCTAGTTAATGGAGCCCTTTTTGCCTTTTGTCATCCCTGTGAACTTATGGTATATGATGGGAAGAAAGCTGATTTTGACAGTCTTATTAGAGCCCCTCTGTAGAGTTGTACCACATCTGCAAATTTATATTCTGATAGAGGAAAATAGGTGTAAAGAAACTTGTACACCTCATAGGGTCATTTAAAGAATCAAGTAAAATAACATAAATAGAAATACTTTGAAAAATATCAATTGCTAGTCAGATAGTATTATTGTATCCCATGTCTGGAATTAACTTTCCCTTCCCATTTTTGTAGATATATCTCTTTCATGAAGTTTTCTGAACCCGTCTCCTCAATGTGCCTTTCCATCTTTTTCCACTCTTATATTTAGTAGGCATGAAAATATTTTCTCCATTTCTGTGTTCATCTATGCCACCCTCACTTCATATAGCCTGATATATTACTATTCAACTGATGGAGTTACTAAATATTTATTGGTGACAGTAATGAGGCATTTCCCTAAAGCATTATTTTCTTGGGCTCTTTATTATTCATCGTATGCTGTCATTAGATGCCGTTTGTGCTAACTATGTAATAGTGGATACAAAATGTATAAGGTAAAATTCCTGCCTTCAGTGAATTCGTCTTGGGGTGTTAGGGAAACGAGTAGAGGTTTGATATCAAGAGTTTTAGAGTTGAAGAGACCTTGTTGCAAATCCTAGATCCACCAGTTTGAGCAAGTTTCATAATCTCTTCAAGTCTTAGTAAAATAGAGATGGCAATAGTACGTACTTCTTAGGGTTATTGAGAAGATCAAGTAAAATTATGTGTGTATGTGAATCACAGTTAATACAGTGCTTATCTTATAGTAAATGCTCAATGCATAGTTTCTCTTGTTTAATCACTGAACTAGTAAATTTACTTAGGAAATTGTTTCCCCGTTCCTTATTATTCCTCCTCCACTGACTTCTGTGATAAATGCAGAGGACCTTAGTATTAAAAGTATCCCTATTTTAAGTTACTGTTCCATGATCTCACCCTACCTCTTTAACTTTATTTGTTTGTATGACTAGACTGTATGATTATATAGTCATATATAATAAACTATAGTCATATAGTTTTATGACTGGATTATAGGATTTTCCTACCTTCTGAAGAAGTCCAGAAAATCTTCTAGGTTTATTCAGAACTAGTTGGTAAATTCTCAAACTTAGATGTACTTGGTATATTATATTGTCTAATAATTTTAGTACTGATAGTTCTTATTAAGCTTTAATTCCTTTGTGCAAATATCTCATTGCAGCTCTTTAGAAGATATCAAATCTTTTTCCCCTTTCTTCTAATAATGACACAAAGGATACCATTAATGTGCAGCCAAAGCTGAAATAACTTCATCCCACATGATTTATTAATCTTCCAGAAATATATCTTTAGAATTTCTTTTTAATTTTTATTTTTTTAATTGATTCAGAATTCTAGTAGGGTGGCAGTTAGGGAAAAAAGACCACTGCATACATGTAGTAATATTCTTGTTACTTATACAACTTAATGAGAATAGCTGCTGTTTGTCTTATTAAGGTGCATGGTAAGTGCTTAATATTATTAGACACAATTATTTTTCCATTTATTCTAGATGGAATTCTAAGGAAAACTTTTTTACTATCCTGGGACATGGAGAGAGAGGAAAAGCAAGGCTACCTTGCTTTGAAAAAAGGTTCATTTTTGTCTTGGGTGGAAAACTGAATGTCTTCTTTCTCTACCTTTTCTTAGTTAATAGCTTGTGTAAGAAGACGTGCACTTTAATTTGGAGGACTGATTTCTTTCAGTTCAGTGTCAAAAATGAGTAACATTTTTTCTGTGTAGGTGATTTTGTCACTGAATTTTTTAAAATTTGCCGTCGAAAGGAGTCAACTGACGAGATTCTTGGACGATCTACGTTTGAGGAAGAAGGGAGAGGTGACTTGCTTCCTTTTTGTTTAATTATTTTCGAATGTCTAACCCTTTTCCTTTGGCACATTTTCCAACAACTTTTCATCTATTTTCTCATTTGAATTAAGTTGGAGAAGCAAGTTTTGGTGGACTAGACAGCTACCATTTCTCTCCAGACTATACCCGGAGCTTAAAACCTTAAGTGCATTTAATAAGTTTTTTCCACCAAAAGTGTAAGATATTTTGAAAAGCAGAGTTTTAGAGGTTTATTTTTGAAGTCCCCGGGGAGAAATAATTTGTGTTACACCTTGGTCAATCATGCATGCGTACAAAGCTGACATGTGTTTAAAATTTTATAATTCTGAGACCATGTAATACTAGTGAAAAGAGGGAACTAAAATATTCTGTACAACCTATCAGTTTACTCATCAGTTTAACCTGCTAAGGCTGATGATATAATTTGTATTCGTTTCTATTCTTTTTATAGAAATTGCTGATATAACCCATGCTTTGTCAAAGTTGACAGAGCCAGCACCAGTTCCAATTCATAAATTATCAGTTTCAAATATGGTACACACTGCAAAGAAGAAAATACGAAAACACAGAGGTGTAGAAGAATCACCACTGAATAACGATGTCCTCAATACTATTCTCTTGGTAACTAAATGTAGTGTCTTTGTATGTCTGTATGCATGCTCATTCATTGTATATTCGGTCTCTTCTATGTGGCAGGCACTGGATTGGAAATATAAGATGCGTAAAACAAAGTCTCCACATTCAGAGTTCCCACTAGTATAGTGGGAAGAAGAAAAGTAAACAATAATTCTAATACCATGTTGCATGTGAGAAGTGAGAACACAGCAGAGGATGCCTCTGTCTGTCTGAGCAGTGGGAATCAGGGAAGGCTTCATAAAGAGGGACACTTGAGCTGCATCTTGTAGTGAAGAAAGCTTTAGAAGCAGAGGAATAGCAGAGGCCTGAGCATGTTGAACAGTTTGGTATATTATAGGGTACTTCCCAAGGAGTGGCCAGGGATGAGGCTGGAGAGTAGCAGGTAACCTGCCATGCTGAAACACTGGACTTCATCTTGCAGTTTAATACCATTTTAAGCAGAAGGTTGACGTGGTCAGAGTTGTATTTTTTTAAAACTTTCTTTAACAAGAGTCCATAAAAAGCTTTATAGCGAGTAGTAGAAAGGGCTAGAGTGTCTCCTAGGTATAGTGTAGTGGAACAGGCCCAGCTTGGGAGCCACACAAACCAGGGTTTAATCCTGACTTACTCTATGACTTTGAACACGCCATTCAACTTCAGTTTCCTCATCTATAAATGAGGCTAATAAAACCTCGTGAGATTGTTGTCTGGATGAAAGGAATTTCTATTACACTGCCTGGCATATAATAGGCCTTTGATAAATGATAGCTATTCTTACTGTAATTATAGCTGTAATTGTACTTCTGGCACTTTATTCATTAGGACTATCTTGGGAAAAACCTTCAAGAATAGTGCAGTGAAAAGAATACTGGACTTGGAAACTTGATGTTAATCCTATCCCTGCCATTAATCTGAATAAGATTCTTAACCAGGTTTTCAGCTTGTGTATCTGTAAGACATGGGCAGTGATATTTAGCCCACACAGTGATATGAGAATAGGATGTTGTTTGTAACTGTGCCTAGTAGTAGGGGTTGGCACATAGTAGTTCCTTTATTTTTAAAAATCTGTTGAGCATGTTCTGTAATATGTGCAAAATATGCATAGTAAAAGGAATTACAAGTCAGGAGTACTGTAAAACATTTGAAAGGAACAGTTTGATGAAAGGACTGAGAATAAGTTTCTATAGAGAAGACCTCTTCTTAAGAAAGTATCCTTAGAGATTTTATTCTAGTTATATGGCTCGGTTGTCATATGCACTGAACATTTTTGTGTGTGTGTGTGAGGAAGATTGGCCCTGAGCTAACATCTGTTGCCAGTCTTCCTCTGTTTTATGTGGGAGGCCGCCACAGCATGGCTTGACAAGCAGTGCTATGTCTGCACCCAGGCTCTGAACCTGCGAACCCCAGGCCACCAAACCAGAGCACGCGAACTTAACCACTGCATCACTGGGCCAGCCCCTAAACTTTCTTTTTTTTTACCACTTTTACACACACATAAACAGAAACTATGTGGAAAAGATAATACTGGTCATTATGTGTGTTTAGACTGCTTCCTTCTTTCTGGGGTATCTCATAACATAAAGTTATGAGTCTTAAATATACTTTTGGCATTTCATATTTGAAAACCTGTCTCAGATTATATGAGTGTTTTAAAATTTTCTTTTATAGTGTTGTCTTTTTAATACTATTAATACTTTTTAAAAATTTCAATGATCTTGGATGAGCCTGAAGAGATTTAAAAGCTCATAGGACCAGATGGTTACATTTAAGAAAAAAATCTCTGATTTCTGAAATTTACTTGTTCCTGAAACTCTGTACTTTCAAAGAAAAATAGAAAACATTTGAGATAGTTTATAACCAACTGGCCAGTACAATAAGAACATTCCCATTGGTTCAACAGCAAAACTATTAAAAAGTCAAATAGTGTCTGTATGAATTATAAAAATCAACAAAATAGGAAATTTGCTCAAAAATGTGGTGGTTTTCTTTGTTCTCCCTAAGTTTTTATTCCCCGATGCTGCTTCTGAGAAACCGTTAGATGGAACTTCTTCAACAGACAACAATAATCCTCCATCAGAGAGTGAAGAATATGTAAGTTGATTTGGAGTTCAGTATTGAAATATTTAAAACGCATTGAATTTCTAGGGGTTTGATGATATTTCTAGTTTAGTAGCATAGGATTTTTTTATTTTAAAATCACCAAAGGAAAATGAGTGGAGATCATGGCCTCTGTTTAGATAATGACCTGCTATAGAATATTGACATAAATACATATCTTGAGTAGCAAGAACTTTTCTGGAAACAATGAAAAATAACATAAATATACTGTGCATGGTTGTAGGATTTCCCTCATTTTAGACTTCATGAAATCATCAAATTTATGTTTTGACACAGATTCTTCTCTGTATTCAAAACTAGACAGTGAGTGGAAAAGTTTAATGAAGTAATGTGTAAAAGAAAGTAACAGTTTCATGTTTTCCTTACTCCAGTCTTTGATAAATTGAGCAGTGAGTTTAAATGACAGTTGTGGAGATATATCAAACTGGTAACAGTAGTTATTGCTGAGGAGCAGATTTCATGAAGTGAGGAGGAAAAGCAGAGGCTTTATTTACATTTTCAGTTTATACAGTTCTGATTTTATGGTTTTGTTTTTGACAAGTGTGTACTCATTTATAATTAAAATATTTTTAAAACAACACATGAAATTTATAATACATCTTGAAGATTCCACAGAAGAAATTGAAAGCTGTAACTTTAGCCTCACTAAAACTATAGCTCACTTTTTTGATCATTGTAGAAATCTTGAAAACATGAAGAACTGCCTAAGAACAATGTAGGCAGTAATGTATTAGACATTTGATAAAAGCTAGTTTGGGTAGGATGGGTTAATTTTAGTATTAAAATCTCTCCCCACACAGTTTTTGATTAATACATGTAAATATGTTGTTAAGTTTTGCTTTGTTTCTATTTTGTTAAATTTAGAATCTCTACAATCAGTTCAAATCTGCACCATCTGACAGTTTAACATACAAATTGGCTTTGTGTCTTTGTATGATCAATTTCTACCATGGAGGATTGAAGGGAGTGGCACACCTATGGCAGGAATTTGTTCTTGAAATGCGTTTCAGATGGGAAAACAACTTTCTGATTCCAGGGTAATAATTTCAATTTCCAGTTGTATAGACAGAATTTTTGTTTGTTAGCAGAATTTCACTTTTGACCCATTAATTCTCTTCTATGAGATCTACTCTAGGAAAGTGGTAAGAAACTTTGGACACAATTAATGTTCAGAGGTGTTCACTGCAGCAAATTTATAATAGGGGGGAAAAAGATGAAACAACCTAAGTATCAAACATAAAAGAATGCTTAAATAAATCATGATATATCTCTACAGTGGAAAGTAATGGATCCATTACAAGGTTTTTTCCTAAGAATCTATGATAATACAGAAAATGACCATAGTATTTGTAGTAAAGTGGAGCATATTGTTGCATATACAGAGTGCTTTCAATTGTGATTATATATATGTGTAGAAAAATAATTGGAAATAAATACAGCTGAATGTTAACAGTAGTTTTCCTGGATGTGAAATTATGTTTTTAATTTGTTCTTTATACATTTATGTATTTTCTAAGTCTTCTGTAGTAAACATATATTTTTATAGTTGGAGAGAAAACATCTTTAGAATTCATAAGTTCAAATATTAAACGTTACCTGTAATTGCTTTGGTATAATTTATATTGACATTTCGCTTAACCAAGTAGAACAGTTTAGTGAGCATGTTTGTTGATATTGCATAGGCTACTGCTCATCTACCCATGCTACGGGAGGAGAATCATGATATGAGTAATGTAAAATGGTGATTCATCCAAAAATGTTTACTCTTAATGTCATTTGCCAGGCTCCGCTTAGCTGGATTCTTTCTTGGCTGATTACTGGGAGGCTGGTGGTTTAGAACTAGAGGCAGTCTAGGCTCCCTTGGCAAAAGAGAGATGGAGATCGATGGTTTTTATATTGAGAATCCACTTTAATAATTGAGAACTGAATACATATTCTAATCTGTTTTGTATGGTGTGAAATACTGTCTGCTAGCTACTTCCTGGGGTGGATTTAGAAACTTTTTTTCATTTTAAGTTTCTCTTAGCTTGACAGCTATCACTAGTTTGCTGTTATGCTTTGAAATATTTATTATGTTTGCTGTTGGTAATTTGTGGACTAGGAGGATAAAATAAATTTTGATCTTTTAATCTTGTTTGCTCCATCCGTCTCAGTTACCTTATCTATAGAAATCTAGTTTTGATTTCTTATCAATATGGCTAAAATTTATGATATTATAAAAATATGCATACTTGAAGCAATTTTACTGAAACTAGTCTTTCTTTTTCCCCCTACTTTATTTGATAGATTAGCAAGTGGGCCTCCAGATCTAAGATGTTGTTTACTGCATCAGAAACTACAGGTAAAGATTTCCCCATGACGGTGTATAAATGTCTTGATTCAATCAGAGCTTATTCTTATACTAAATGTAATGACGGATTATAGGCTCTTCTCACAGTGCTGCTGTAGCTTACTTATAGTCACTGTCATTCACAAGAAGGTCCAGGGAAGGGGTGGAGAATGAAAGTTAAATATTCAAACAGTGGATAGATTCTTATTTTACTGTAACTAATTCAAATATAAATGTTATTTTTGTTTTCTTAAGATGTTAAATTGTTGTATTGAAAGAAAGAAGGCACGTGATGAGGGGAGAAAGACAAATACTTCAGATAATGTAACTAATACATATCCAGGGGATGCTGGAAAAGCTGGAGACCAACTGGGGCCAGATAATCTAAAAGATACGGATAAAGAAAAGGGAGAGGTGGGAAAATCTTGGGATTCTTGGAGTGACAGTGAAGAAGAATTTTTTGAATGCCTGAGTGATACTGAAGAACTTAAGGGAAATGGACAAGAGGGTGGCAAGAAAGGAGGACCTAAGGAGATGGCAAATTTAAAGCCAGAAGGACGACTCATTCAACATGGGAAACTTACACTGCTACATAATGGAGAACCTCTCTACATTCCAGTAACCCAGGTAGGACACGGACTGGCTCTTTAAGTTTTAGTTTTTTTAATTTTGTTGTTTATGTAACTTTATCCTAGTAGGAGATGATTGCTTTGGGTAGGGGTAATTCTTTAAACAGTCTGTGTTCAGAGATCTAAGATTTGTAATCTAAATGAACTACTGGGGCTTTTAGGTCTAGCATTTCTGAAATTGAGAAATGTTTTGAAGTTTAAGTTGAAAGTAGCTCATCATGTGTAAGGTGATCCATTATTTCTTAAACTGAGTGGTGAGTACTCAAGTGTTTAAAAAAACAAAACCCAAAAGTATGGAAGGGAAAGAATAAAAGTCCTTTAATTACGTAATTAGTTTTTTTCTCTTCAAAACTTTAGTTTGAAGCCATTTTACACTGTTAGGAAGTAGAATAGCAACAACTCAACACCTAAATAGTATGTGAATACATTTTGTTGTGAAAAATTCATTCTAGAAAAAGTGAAGGCCACCACCTGCTAATTCAACTCTCATCCCTGTAAGTAGCCACTACTATTGTTTTGGATTATAATTATAATCTTATACCTATTTTTATGCATTGATGTACATATATGTATGTGCATATGACACATAGTTCTGTGGACTTTTTGTTTTTAAATGTATGAATTGGTGTGCACCTTTTTGTTTAACCTAATATGTCTTGAAGATCTTTCCCTGTTATTTCATGTAGATCTTCTTCATTTCTTTTTAATTGCCATATGATATTCCATGACATGGAAAAGCCATAGTTTATTTAACCATTCCCCTCTTAATGCAAAATAAATGTTATTTGCAAGTTTTTGCTATTATAGCGCTACAGTACAAATTCATGTAGCTTTTCCTGTATTGTGTGTTCACATATGAGTGTTTATCTATGGAAGAAAATGAGAAATGGGATTGCTAGATAAACTGATATACAAGTTATAAAATTTATCTTCAATGAGGCTGAACCTATTTTAAACTCCGTTGATGGTGAATATGGGAGTAGGGGAATATTGTTCCCTCCCCAACTTTCCTTTCTCACTTTCTTCCTTCCACAGATATGTATTGAGTGCCTAATATATGCAAACCACTGTTCTAGACCTTGGGAATTTAGTAGCAAGCTAGACAGTAAGGTTCTTACACTCATAGTACTTAGATTCATATTTTATTTAATTTTTTAGAAACAATGATGTTACCAGTCAGAAATTTTTGCCAATATGATGGGCAAAAGTATTGTTTCAGTGTTTTAAATTGTATTTCCCTGATTTTTGATGAACCTAAGCATCTTTTAATGTTTCTTGTCCATCTTTTCCTATGAATTACCTACCATTTGTCTTTTTGGTTGCTGTCCTGTTCTTATTGATTTATATGAGTCCTTCTTATTTTAGATATAAATCTTTTATATTTATTGTATATGTTTTCCCCTTGTCATTAAAAAATATTTATTTACTGAGTCATACATTAATATATAAAGAGAACAAATCTTAAGTGTACAACTTGGTGAATTTTTTCATATTTAAAAACCCATGTAACTACCACTCTCATCAAGTTATAGAAAATTCGCATCTCCTAGAACAGTACAGGTCAATAGAACTTTCTGTGAAGATGGAAATGTACATTTTCTATCTCTGCTCTGTCCAGTACTGTCACCATTATCCATATGTGCCTATCGAGTGCTTGAAATGTGGCTCATGCCGCTAAGGAACTGAGGTTTTGTTTTAATTTATTTAAATTTAAATAGCCAGACGTACTGGATAGCATAGCCCAGTACTGCCCTCCAGATAACTCTTATCTTTCATCAGCATAGGTTGGTTTTGTCATTTTTTAAACTTCATAAATGGAATCATACATTGTATACTCTTGTATTGAACTTTTTTTATTCAGCTACCGTCCATGAAGTTCATCCATGTTGTTGCATGTATCAGTACTTGTATGTGTGTCGTATTATTTTGTAGTATTCTATTATATGAATATGCCACAATTTGCTTATTTGCTTATTCTTTCACCTATTGGTGGAATTTGAGTTGTTTACAGTTTGAGTTGTTATAAATAAATGAACATTCTTATAAGAGTCTTTTGGTGAACCTAGGCACTCATTTTCTTTTGGATATATTCCTAAGAGTAGAATTGTTGGGCCATATGGTAAAAATATATTTTAGCCTTAATAGATATTGCTAAACAGTCTCCCCAAGTGGTTAAACTAATTTATATTTCCTCCAACAATGTATAATAATTGTTGTTTATTCCACATTATCTCCGTTGTTGTGTCAGGGGTCCCCAACACCACTCCTGGGTTTGATGATTTGCTAGGAGGACTCAGCACGACTCAGCACATGGTCATGCTCATGGCTATAATTTATTGCACTAAAAGGGTACAAAGCAAAATCAGCAAAAGGAAATGGCACATGGGACGAAGTGTGAAGGATGTCATGCACAAGCTTCCAAGAGTTCCCTCCCAGTGTAGTCACACTTAAGTTCTCCAGCAACGAATTGTGACCATGCATGTGAAATGTTGTCTCCCAGGGAAACTTGTTAGAGGCTCAGTGCTCTAGGTTTTTATTGGGGGCTGGTCATATAGTCACACCCTCTGCCTAGCATGTACCAAAACTCCAGACTCCCAGAAGGAAAGGATGTGTTCACCATAAACCATATTGTTTACACAGATGGTTGAGGTACACTGAGCCATTTTTATCAGTTCTGAGTATGGTGGAGACCCTGCCAAAATCCAAGTTCCCAATTGCCAGCCAAGGGCCAACTTTGCAAACAGGCCTTTCTAAGGATAGCAGTGTGAGGCCTACTCTGTTAACTCTTCTCTGCACAGTTGATAATTTCCGTCATTGTACTTTTTGCCTTTCTGATGGGTATGTAGTAGTGTCTCATGTTTTTACATTTTCCTGATGAATAATGACGCTGAACACACTTTTATATATTTATTGCACATTTGGATATCTTCTTGGTAAAGTGTCTATTCAAGGCCCTTGCCTATTTTTTTTAAAGTTAGTTGTCTTTTTTCTTACTGCTTTGTAGGAATTCTTCATATATTCTGCATATGAGTCCTTAGTAGGATATATGGATTACAAATAATTTTTCCTAGTCTGTTGCCTAATTGCTTTCTTAATGTTGCCTTCTGTTGAACAGACATTCTTAATTTTAATAAAGTCACATCTACCCATGTTTTTCTTATATGGATAGTGCTTTTGTTGCCCCTTTAGGAAATCTTTACCTACCCCAAGGTCCTGGAGATATTCTCCTTATGTTTTCTTCTGGAAGCTTTATTGTTTTACCTATCACATTTATGTGTGCGATCCACCTCAAATTGACAGTGTTTGGTATGAGGAAGAGGTTAAGATTCTCTTTTTTCTGTAAGGATATACAGTTGTTCCAACACCATTATTGAAAAGATCTGCCTTTTCCCAGAGAATGGCAGTGACGTCTTTGTTGTAAATCACGTGACTGTGTGCACGTTGGTCTTTTTTCTGGACTACTTATTCTGCTGCATTAATCTCTTTGTGTATCCTTGTGCCAATAATGTACTGTCTTTGTTACTGAGGCTTTGTAATAAATCTTTCTATCTTGTAGTGTAAGTCTTCTAACTTTGTTCTTCAAGATTTTCTTGGCTGTCCTTTGCATTTTTACTAGATGGCTATAATTTACAAGAGTAGGTTTTTGTTTGATAGGCCTTATGCTATTTGCTTCATTATATTCCTTTAAAAGTAAATTATATTTTAGATAATTTCATGACTAAATTTCAGTATTAGAACAGAATATCCTAATACTTGAAACCAAGTGTATATTCTTTTCTGATCTCCTTATGAAGCATGCGGTTGGTATTGAGGTCTTGTGGTAGAGACCTAGGTTTTGGGATCTAGCACAACTAGATTTATGTCCTGGCACTACCGCTTATTAACAGTGTTGCTAGTACAAGCTGTGTTTCCGTTCTAAGCCTTGTTTTTCTCTCTAAAAAAAAAAAAATGGTTGGTTTGCATTTTCTCCAATTTTATATAAATACAGTATGGGTTTTTTGTGTGGGAATTATTTTGAGATTCATACATATTGTTGTTTATCAATAGTTCGTTCATTTTCATTGCTTAGTAGTATTCCTTGCATAGATAAACCACTGTTCATTTATCCATTTACTTTTTTTAGATAAATCAGCGCAAATTTTTAGTCTACTTTCTTACTTTACAGTTAATCTTATATTTCTTTATATTTTCTTATACAGTTAGTGTATATATTTCATACCTACATAAAATGGTTGGAATTCGGATTGATCCCAGTTGAAACCAATATAATTTCAAACTTCAGAAGTTAGCTTAAAATGTGTCATTAATCAGTTGCCCACTTCACTGAAAAAATAGTAGTAAGACTTTAATATAGGTCCTTGCTTCACAAGAATTCAAACACACTCCCATATTCCTTTCATGTAGACTTAGGTCAGCCTAAAATGTATGGCTATGAAAGGCTTAAAGACTTGAGCCTATATTCTAGAGCCAGGACTAGAAGAGAACTCTGTGGAGAATCTGTTTGAGCAGGAGGCCTTAGTAGTGGATTGGAACCAAACTAGTAGTGCTCAAAGTGAGCATCAGACAGATGTCCTAGATTCACTCTTCAGTTTGCCACTTGGTGAGCTTGTCACTTGATGATCTTGGGCAAGGCACTTTATCTCTGCACTTCACTTTCATTACTTGTAAAGTGCCCTGACCACCTCTCAGTGATCACATGAGATCATGTGTATGAGAAAGCTTTGGGCATATTCAGAAGTGGTATATATGAAAATGGGTGGTCCTCATGCTACTTGTTGCTTATATTCCCCTTTTTTTTTTTTTAAATTTTTTTTAATGTTTTTTCTTTTTCTCCCCAAGCACCCCGGTACACAGTTGTGTATTTTTCAGTTGTGGGTCCTTCTGGTTGTGGCACATGAGATGCTGCCTCAGCATGGCTTGATGAGCGGTGCCATGTCTGCACCCAGGATTCAAACTGGCAAAACCCTGAGCAACCGAAGCAGAGCGCACAAACTTAACCACTTTGCCACGGGGCCGGCCCCTCTATTCCTCTTGATCATGTTCTTCACTCACAGTTGCCTCAGATTTCCATGTGGGATGGGTAGTCAGTGTCCTTTCAACGTCTCTGTCCTTCCCTCCCATCCTATGATTTCAGGTCTATCAGACAATGAAAAGTAGCTCTTTCTTAATAGAGAGATGGCCTCTGCTCGTGAGTGTACTGCATTGGAGGTTCAAATAATTTTTTAATTTGACTGAGGTATTTTGATATCATGGAGAAAGAGTGTGAAGCTTATAATACAACTTAAGTATTTTGTCTTTAATTGCTAGCAGTTACTGAGAATATGTCAGGATTTATTCTGCACGAGTCATGGAAAGCTTGAGTGATTGCCTAAGGTCACAGAGCTAGGATTCAAACACAGGCATGTTGTTTCTAGAGCCCAAGTTCTTAACCACTCTGTCATACTGCCTTTCCAGTTATTATTCAGCCCTGAGTATCAATGTGAGAGTCTTTGAAAGTGGTGCATGTTCATTGTAGAGAGAAGGAAAAAAACTCGTAATTTCATAATCTAGAGATAATCACTGTTAGAGCAGTTCCTTCTCATTTTTCCTGTATCAAACCATTTCCCTGTTATTGTACATTCAGATTCTTTCCAATTTTCATACTGCAGTGATATTTCCAGAAGTGGAATTATTGGGTCAGGGGACACGATCATAAATGCTTGCATGTATTGACTGCCAGATTGTTGTTTGGGAAGGCTTATACATTATATGCGCTCCAGCAGTATTTGAAAGTGCCTCATTTAAGTTTGTTTAAAAAATGAGGATGATATAAGAAAAAAATTATTTTCTTTTGTTTGTTGCTCTGTTTGGAATGCCATAGCTTTATCATGCTTCTACTTTATTTCTGACAGATATTTGTGAAAATTATTTCTCCTTATGGCAGTGGTTCTCAACTGAGGAGTGATTTTGCCACACAGGGAGATTTGGCACTATCTGGAAACATTTTTGATTGTCCCGAGGTGGAGTGATACGGGCATCTATTAAGGAGAGGCCCAGAAATGGTGCTTAAATATACTTCAATGCACAGGACAGACACAACAGCAAAGAATTATCCAGTCTAAAATGTTGATAGTACTGAGGCTAAGAGACCCTGCTTTATAGTAATCTCCTGAAATCTAGAAAGAATCTGTTTATTGACAAGATGCTCTAAACACTTACTTCTGTTATGTTATCTAGAAATAGAAAAGTTCATGTATTTCTGGCTTTAACAACAAAGCAAGCAAGCTTTATTTGGTTAGTCTCTGGATTGTTGAGTTCTTCATATTTCAAACATAAAATTGAATGGAATCAATTCTCAGGGAACTTTCTTAGAAAGCCCCTTTGAACTGTTTAAAAATGTTTTCTGTCACTCTCTTAATGATTCTATAGTTGTATCTTCCTTAAATTTGCATTAGCTGCTTTTTTATTTAGGGTTACCACTGAATGTAGAACATCTCTGATTCCCAAAACAAAAAAGCAACAACTTCTTGTAGGAATTAGTAATTAGAATATCATTGGAACCAAACTCAAAGCAACTCCTCCAACATAAAACTTATTTATTTGAGGGCTTTTAGTTGGGGTTCAATTCATTTGCCTTTATTTTTATTTCCCCATATGTCAGTTTTCGTCTCTTATTAGTTATAATAAAAACCTTGTTGCAACTAGTGATGACATACATAATCTTCAGAATTTCATTCCTATATCATTAATAGGCAGGAAAATGTTCACTGCATGCACCCAAATTCCTCTGTCTTTTAGCTATTAATACTCATCAAGGGAAACATGATAATCTCTGTTGGGGGGACATGCTAAAAGTCCTATTTGTTCTTATGAACTTGTTACTTTTTTAGGTACATTCCAAAAAACTTGTGAATTTCTCTGAATTCTTTAAAATACATATCTTGTGACTACTAGAGCTGAAATAATTGTTGTCTTTATTCTATTTTTATGGTTCTACTTTGTCTAAAAAAGGCTATTCATGAGCTTTGTCCTTTGGTGCTTCACAGGAACCAGCACCTATGACAGAAGATCTGCTGGAAGAGCAGTCGGAGGTTCTAGCTAAATTAGGTACATCAGCAGAAGGGGCTCACCTTCGAGCACGCATGCAGAGTGCCTGTCTGCTCTCAGATATGGAGTCTTTCAAGGTGGGTCACATTATCAGAGTTCAGGAGTCTATTTTGAGCTATTCTGAGATGAAGCTGTGAGAGTCACTCTCTAAAGTGGTATGAAGGCCTAAATGTCTTTTTCATTAAATGGTTTGATTTCATCAGTTACAATACCCTACCTCCATCCCCTAAAGGTCATAGTCAAACTTACTTAAGTTTAAAAAAAGAAAAGAACCATTTTTGAGTAACAGTTGAAGTTGAGAATTGAATCATTTCTACTTGTGTGTTGGAATATTTTCTTCCTTTGTATATGTTCAGCCAATTTAATGCACGGCTTTTAGGAAACCCTTAGGATTTAACATAGGTTGCTTCATTCAACAAACCTTTGATTGCCTACTTTGTGACCTGCACTGTGATTAGATAAGTAAGAAATACAATGTTTATCCTCAGTTATAGTTCATTGAGGTCATGGGAGGAGGTATGTAAATAATTATTATGTGATGAGTTCTCTTATGAAGGCAAGATCAAAAAGGTAACTAACACTACTGAGTGGGTCGTGGAAGATTTCTCAGAAGACTCACCGTTGAGGATGAGTAGACATTTGCTACCTGGAGGATATTTTAGGCTTAGATAGAGGCTTATATCTAGAACATAGAAGATTCAGAGAATGGTGACATTTGGCTTTTTAGACTAAAAACCCAGGGATGAAGAAAGGTCTTTTGTTTTTGAATTACTTATTTTGAAAGCAGAGGCAAATCCACGTATATTAAAAAAAAAAAATCCAAGGGGGTAGCCCAGGGGGCCACAGGGCTTCCCTTTCCTACTGCCAGTACTCGGAGCTATCTCCTAGACCCAGACTTTCCTCCTTAACCTGCTGCTGCCTGTGATGGCCTCCACCTCCCCGTTGCAGCCCCTGCTCAATTCTGCTTTTGTGCTATGTAGGCCAGCCTGAGTTTGATTTTGCGACATAAACACCCCATGGAAACCTATGCCACTTTCATCTTCCCTGCTAGCAGATTTAAGTGACAATAAAAGGGAGCCTTTATATTCCCTGCTTATTTCCCCCATCTTTACTAAAAGAAAAAATCTTTAGTAAAGCTCTTAAGAGCTGCATTTTTTCTTTAGAGACTAAAAAGATACAGAAAATCTGTGAGTTCTGTTCTACTGTGAGACAAGAAAGAGAGGTATCGTTTTAAAACAATTAGTTGGTACAGTGGATAAAGAGAAGCCAGTTGGCTCTCAGGGCCTATGTTAAATCAAAAAGGTAGAGAAGGAAATTGGCTTAGGGTATGTGTGTACACAGAAGGAAGTACTAGCCTCTGCGGCAGCTGTTTTTCACCTGACCTCTAGCTGCCTTCATATTCATTTGTCCCTGTCATGCTACAGTGTCCTTGCAGAGGCATGTACAGGAGGAAATTCCAAATTGGAACCGTAAAAGCTTTTCTCCATAGAAACGTATTGGTCCCTCATGGTAAGGGTCTGTTTAGTTCCTTTGACACTGTCCTTCAGCAAAACTGTGGTTCATTAGGCTCCTTTGGACTAACCTGGACACCTACAAATCTCTTATTGTTTTAATCAGAAAATAGATTGTATTTCAAATAACCAACTTACATATCTGCCCCTATGTGGGAATCAGGTAATATATTTAAGGAAATATGTAGCCACTCTAACATAGACATGGTTGCCTTTCCTTCTTTGTATAGGGATGACTTGGTATTAGGGCCCTTTGGGAGAGTCCCCAGAGCTTTGAATGAATGCTGATATGTACCTGAGGTGCCTATCCCTCACAATTCCAGAAGGACGGGGTCTTTTCTTGAGCATGCCCTTAGAGTACATACCTGTAACAGTAGAAAGAAGATAAGCCATAGCGGAAGTGAGCCTTGACTCTCCTGGTAGCTGTATTTTCAACCTAGTATAGTAAGGACAACCAGAAGGAAGAATTCTGGTTTGAACTATCTTTCTTTAACACATTCTGTAGTACAGGAGTTCAATATTATTTTCTTTTTTTATGTTCACTCTTTTCACTCAAAATCTCTCTGTCTAGTTGCCTAAGATGTTTTCATGTTGGTGTGCTGTTACCTGGTTAATATCCATATCAGTGGACATGAATCCTGGGTCATGCAGTAAGCTTGACCCATTGCAGTTCACAGCAGTTCTTTGTTGCCATGATGCCATAGCCCTTGGAAGTTTATGTTGTTGACCATCAGTTAAGGACCCTCCTCTGATTCCTCATCCCTCAGGGATTTCCTAAATTGATAGGGATGGTTAAGCTGGTAGCCAGTGAGCTCAGTGAGTAGATATTGGCAATTTTACCCTTCACATTTAAGACAGGCCATTCTCATCATGTTGGTTTTCATTTTGGTCTGAGGTTAATTTACTTTTAAAAAAAGAAAGTGACCTTCTGCTTATCACTTCTTTGCTTACATTATTTACTATTTCAGGCAATTAAATATAGTACTCATAGCAGAAAGAATATGTTGTGGTAGAGAATATAACCATAGCACTTTGTATTTAATATGTGTACACATATCCTTTGAGTATGAAGGGGATGATATATGTGCCCATCCTTAGTACTCTACTAATATATTACTGGATACTTGCAAAAATACCTCCATGCCTTACCACTAACACTGTGAAGCCTCTACTGTTTTTCTAGGCATGAATGTAAAATTACTTAAAGGATCTTGGCATACATCATCGTTAATTCTATAGACTTATCCACTAAGTAAAACTTTAATTAGTTTGGTTTCAGAAGCCTAAAAGATGGTAGTTTGAATTCCAATTTCTTAACAGCACAAAAACAATTTATGTGATGGTAATTTGTTATATAAAGTGCAAGAATTCAATAGCTGAATAGAACATTTTTGAGGTTGGCTGATATTTATTGCAGCACCAGTATTGATTTATTGAGGGAAACAAGAGCAGAACTTTTCCATCATTGTGTTATTATTCTGATCATGTTGTGTATTATTTAATTTACTTGACTTGAGCTTATTTGATCATTTTCTAAGTATTGAGTTGTTGTTACACTATAATTTTGAACTAACTTATGTAAGTTATAATCTGTTTAAGAGAATTATTTTCACTTTACATCAAATTTTTATTTCCAAATTCATCAAATGAAAATGTTTTCTTTTTCTGTAAAATGGAGACAGCAAAAGTAAAATGCTCTTGGTACTTTTTTTTTTTAAGATTGGTTTGAGCTAACAACTGTTGCCAATCTTTTTTTTTCCTGCTTTTTCTCCCCAAATCCCCCCAGTATATAGTTGTATATTTTTTTAGTTGTGAGTCCTTCTAGTTGTGGCATGTGGGACGCCACCTCAACATGGCCTGATGAGCATTGCCATGTCCGTGCCCAGGATCTGAACCAGCGAACCCCTGGGCCGCCAAAGCAGAGCGCATTAATTTAACCACTCGGCCATGGGGCCGTCCCCTGCTCTTGGTACTTTAACATATGACCTGGCGACATCCAAACCAAGTAAAAATTGTAAATGTTAGGCTTTTTGTGAAACTGAAAGTATGATTTTGTGAACAGGTTTATCAGTAACTGTTGATTTGTATTTGATTCTGCTGAAATTTTTGCCTATTTTAGGCAGCTAATCCAGGTTGTTTTCTGGAAGATTTTGTGAGGTGGTATTCACCCCGGGATTATATTGAAGAGGAAACAATTGATGAAAAAGGCAACATGGTTCTGAAAGGAGAACTGAGTGCCCGAATGAAGATTCCAAGCAATATGTGGGTAGAGGCCTGGGAAACAGCTAAGCCAATTCCTGCTAGAAGGCAGAGGAGGCTCTTTGATGACACACGGGAAGCAGAAAAGGTAACTGAGATTTGGGTGTCTAACACTAGAATGCTCATTATTTTTCTAGAATTTTAAAACCTCACTATCATATACATGAGAACTTTGGACACACTTGAGAAGCAAAGCATTGAAATTTAATGAGGCTTTTCTATATCTACTATTCACATTTAAGATTTTAGAACTAGTTGCAAATAGGCCAAAGAATAAGACATGTGTATTTTATATAGAAGGCTTACCATTGGACTGTCTGACAACATACGTCAAAAGCCTTAAAAATGGTCATGTCCTTTGACCTAGCAATTCTGTTACCAAAAAAATTTATTAAGGAAGCAATGAGAAATACATCAAGATCAATTTATAAGAACTATATTCAACAAAGTTTTTTAGTGAAAAAGTAGATACACCCAAAATTTCCAAAAATAGGGCTTGGTTCAATAAATTATGGTACAGTCATAGACTGCTTTGTAACTATTAAAAACATTTGGAGTTCTGGAGATTGGTGGCAGCCTCCTGATATCAGATTGTCCCACACAGCCTCCTACCTACTCACCTTACCAAAAACCCCATGAAATTAATAAGTAGAATAAATAAATCCATGTCTTCAGCATTACTAGGAGATAAAGATTACAGTGACCTTTGAATTAACTGCAAGTAGAGAAATAAGCCAAATTCCAGTGGAGTTCCCTTTGCTGTAATCCTGTGGATGTAGAAAGTAGGGACAGGAGTCTTAAGAAGAAGAACCAAGAAATACAGAAGACTTAGATGGAGCATAGAGTCAGCCCACAAAGAAAGAGCCTAACACTGCCTGCCAAAATACTCAACACAGGTAGGGCTTGGTAGTTCACAGCACTGCCTACAGGGGAAGGGCTTGAAAGTAGGCAGGACTAGAAGTGGACATTGAGAGAGATACTCCCTTGGGAAGAAACAGATATACAGAGAAGGAGTGACACTCCTTAGAGATAAAGCAATGATGGGAAAGAAGGAAATAAGGGGAAAATTAAGGATCTTGCAGAAATGAAAGAAACAAGACATATCAACCTCCCTCACCCCCACTGTTCATTAAAGATACTGTGCATAAGAGGGTGCTTTCAAACTGGCACATGACTAGGAACAGGAAGAGTAAAGAGCAGATTACATCCCTACAAAACTACCATAAAAAACCAGAAAATGCTAATGAGAACATTTCCTAGAAAATCAACCACGAAGCAGGAGAAAATTGTGGCATAACACTCCAAACTGAATCAGATATTCTCAAACAAGCATGGGGGATATGAAAAATCATGTTTAATCAGAAATACTAAAACGAAGAACAGAAATGGACCAAAAAACCCCACGAAGAATTGAAACCACAGCTAGTTTAACTCAGGGTAGGAGTAGAAGAAAAAGACAACTATATCGAAAATAAAGACTGAATTAAAAGGGGCCCAAGGGAGAATACATTCATATTTAAATTTAGTAGAAGGCGTCAAGGAAAAGCAGCCCAACAGCCAAGAGAATGAAAATAAGATAAAGTAGTAAAAGAGATTGGAGAGATAGTAGTATAAATAATGGGAAATGTAGGAATAATAATCATTTCATCAGGGGGCTGGCCCTGTGGCCAAGTGGTTAAGTTCCCATGCTTGGCGGTGGCAGCCCAGGGCTTTGCCCGTTTGGATCCTGAGCGTGGACATGGCACCGCTCATCAAGCCATGCTGAGGCGGCATCCCACATGCCACAACTAGAAGGACCCACAACTAAAAATGTACAACTATGTACCAGGGGGCTTTGGGGAGAAAAAAGGAAAAATAAAATAATCATTTCATCAGAGTCATTGAAGAAGAAAAATCAAAACACTAGAACTAACATTTAAAACTGCAATCCAAGAAAACTTTCTGGAAATAAAACCTGAGTTTACATATTGAAAAGGCTCACTGGGTACGGGGGAAGAATTGACCAGCAGTAGTGAACTCCAAAAAATTACTATAGAATTACTGGACCTTAAATATTAAGGAAAAATATCCCAAGGACCTCCAGGCAAAAAGATGAAAATAATTTACAGGGGAAAGAGAGTATACAGGTGTCAGATTTCTCAAAAGAAAGGCAATGTGGAGCAGCATTTTTAAGAAATGTAAGGAAAAGTACAAACCAAAGATTTTATATTCCACCAAGATGTCCAAGTAATTGAGGCTATAAAAAAGTTCTCTTTGAGTTTTTGGACATATAACTCTATACACGTGTGCCCTTCCTGAGGAATCCACCAGAGCTGCCTTGTCCAATAGAACTTTCTGCAGTGTTAGAAATCTTCTATAGCTATGCTGTCCAGAATGGTAGCCACTGGCCACATGTGGCTTTAATGAGCACTTGAAATGTGGCTAGTATAACATAGGAACTGAATTTTAAAATGTCTACGTGTGGTTAGTGACTGCCTTATTGAACAATACTGTATGGGAGGATGAACTTTATCCAAGCAAGAGATGACTAGGGAAACTTTGGCAGAGGGCTGATAGTGAGCATTTAACTTAATTAATTTTAGAGCTAAGACTAAAACTAGGTGGGGACATGGGTAGAAGAATATGTAAAAGTTGTATGTTAGGACAAAGTAGAAAGAATGCAACTAAAAGAGACAAAAAAGGAAGAGAAGAAGGAAAGGGGAATGAGATCATTGACTGTTACACAGATAATAGGTGGTAATCAGAGGATACTATTTAAAATTGTCAGACCACAGCATAAAACAGTTAAAGATATAAGGGAATTAAGGGCATCATAAAAGGTGTTAATGCAAGGATATCGACTAGAATAAAAATGTAAACCTTTCTAAGTATCAACAGAAAAATTTCTAAAAAGCAAAGACCACCAAATAGAGAAACATACAAAATAAAGATCACACTATACACAGAATAATCACAGTATAAGATAGTCATATAAAACCAAACTCTTTGCTGTACACAAGGGATTCAGTGACTCAGAAAAGCTACAAAGTAAACAATGGACAAAGATTTCCAGGTAAACGAAAACAATAAGAAAGCAGCGGTTATGATCCTGATACTATACAAAGTAGAATTAGGGCAGAAAAGCATTAAATGAAACAAACAAGGATGCTTTATAGTCTAAAAGTGATATTTCACAATGAGAATATAACAGTTGTCAATATTTTTGCATTAGATATAATAATCTGTATAAAACAGAAACCATGGGAGATGCAAGGAGAAACAGATCAAAATACACTAACAACAGGACTTTTAACACATTACTCTTAATACAAGACAATCAAGTAGACAAAACTAAGGAAAGATCTAAACCAGATAATCAATAAAGTTGATATTTTAGATATATTTCAAACACTACACCTTGATAATAGAGAATGTATCTTCTCTTCAAACATACATGGAACATTCACAAAAACTGATACTATATTAGGGCACAAAGAAAGCATCACTGGGTTTTGTAATGGAAGTATAACCAATACTCTGATCTCTGCAATAAAACTAGAAATTAAAAGTGAAACAACAGAAAACACCAGGCCTTCCATCTGAAAATTTAATAAGCCTTATATTAAATGATGCTTGAGTGAAAGAGGAAATACAAAGAGAAATTATAGAATTTCTGAAAAATAGTGGTAAGGAAAGCACTACATATCAGCACCTATAGGATATATTTAAGAAGTGATCAAAGGAAACTCCACAGCCCTAAACACCTACATCAAGAAGAAACATGGATGGACCTTGAGGGTGTTATGCTAAATGAAATAAGTCGGGGCAGAAAGTCAAATACCATATGATCTCACTCATAAATAGAAGATAAAAACAACAACAAACACACACAGATGCAGAGATGAGATTGATGTCTGCAGAGGAGACGAGGAGAGGGAGGAGAGTGAAAGGAATGTGTGGTGATGGATGGTAATTAGTCTTTGGTGAACATGATGTAATCTACACAGAAATCAAAATATAATGATGTACACCTGAAATTTATATAATGTTATAAACCAGTGTTACCTCAATTAAAAAAAAAAGAATTACCAGTGGGGAAAAAAAGATGAAAAGTATTGAATTAATAAATTCCTAACTCAAAAACCTAGAAGAAGAACAGCAAAGTAAAACCAAAAGAAAACAAAAGGAAGGCAGTAGTAAAGATAAAAACAGAAAGTACTGAGGTAGAGAACAGAAAAACATCAAATTAATGAATCTGGTTTTTTTTAATCAACAAAATAGACAAATTGTTAGCTACTTTATTCATGAAAGAAAGGGTAAAGCATGTATATACAAAATAAGAAATGACAAAAAGAGCAAATAACTATTGATACCAAAGAAATATTAAAAGAAAAAAATCTACTTTGTATGTCTCTGTGCATATAAATTTGAAAACCAAGACGAAATGGATGATTTCTTAGGAAAATACAGTGTACCAAAGCTGACCCCAGTAAAGATAGAAAGTGTAAACAGACCAGTTTCCACAGAAGAAATAGAGACAGTTGTTAAGGAATGACCCCATAAAAAAGTACCAGGTCTAGATCGTTTCACAGAATTCAACTAAATATTGAGAAACCAGTTGGTCCCAATGCTACATAAATTTTCAATGCATAGTAATTGGAAGAAATTTTCCAAATTCTTTTTATGAAATAACTATAACATTGGTACCTAAACCTGATAATGATAGCATATTAAAAAAAAACTTGCAGACCCGTAATACTTAAGAAATGAAATGCAAAAATCCTAAGTGAACAGATTTTATTACTATTTTAAGAAAATTATACATGTTAACTGAATGTAAGGATGATTATTTGGAAATCTGTTTATAGAATTGACTTCGTTAATAGGTCTAAAAAGAAAATTATATCATCTCCATATACACTGAAAAAGTCTTTCATAAAACTTAATACTCATTCCTAATAAAAAAACTCCTGAGAAAATAAGAATGGATAGATACTTTCTTAAAATGATACAATATACATAGACCTCAATGCTAAACCCGGCATCTTAATGGAGGAAACCCTGGAGGTTTTCCCACTGAGGTCAGGAACAAGGCAAGAGTGCCTGCTATCTCCATTGCCGTTTAACATTATCCTGTAGTTGTCAGCCAATGTAATTAGAAAAGAGAAAGCAGAGGCATAGGAGTCAAAATGAAGAAAGAACTTTCTGCTTGTAGATAATGTGACAGTATACCTGGAAAAATCTAAGGCATGAAGGATAAAACTAAAAAGAATTCAGCAAGGTAGCAGGATATAAAGTTAATATACAATAATCAGTAACATTCATATACACATAGAATAACCATTCTGAAGATGCAAATGACATTTTCTCTTCAGTATAAGAGAAAAGAAAACATAAAATACTTAGGAATAAACTTAACAGGAAATGTTTGAAATCTGAATAAAGAAAATAAAACACTTGAAAAATACACTTGAACAAAAAAAAAAGATATCCCATGTTTTTGGGCAGGAAGTCTCAATATCATTAAGGCAAATTCTCCCTAAATTAATTTATAAATTTAGTGCAATCCAAATTAAAAAAACCAAAAGGCTTTATGATGGAGCCAGACTAGTTTATACTAAAGTTCATATGGAAAAATGAACATGCAACCTTAGGACTCAGGGGTTTGGAGAGTGACTGTTAATGGGTTTCCTCTAAGGGGTAATGAAAATGTTCTAAAATTGATCATGGTTTTGCTTGTACAACTCTGTGAATATACCTAAAACCATTGAATTGTATATTTTAAACTGGTGAATTCTTATTTTACAAAGCTTGCAGAATAGATTGAAAAGAAAGAGCTATGGGGTGGGGGGGTCTGGGAGGGGGAGACAGTAACCCGACCAAATATTAAAGCATAGTACAAAGCCTCACTATTTAAATAATGTGGTAATGGCTCATAAATAGCCCAATGAAACAGAATAGAAAGTCCATAAATACATGTAGAAATCTAGTGCATGATGAAGATGGCATCTCAAATCATTGTCCCTTTTTATAAATGGTCTTGGGATAACTGATAACAATTTGGCAAAAGATAAAATTCTCTCTCTCTCATACCATACACAAGAACAGACTGAAGATGGAACCATAAGAGTACTAGAAGAAAACACTGATGAATTCCTCGTAACCTGGATATAGAGAAAGGATTTCTAATTAGGAGTCAAAACCCAGATGCAATTAAAAATAAGACTGATAAAATTTACTGTGTAAAGATAAAAAATTTGCATGGCAAAAAGAAAATTAAGTAAAGTCAAAAGACAAATAAACTGGGAAGAATATATATATTATAGATAAAGGGCCAAAATACTGTAGAAAAATGGGCAAGAGATAGGAGTAGACAACTCACCAAAAAAGGGATAATTACCCTTAAACTATCAAAAGATGTTCACCTTGATTTATAATAAGAGAAATGCAAATTGAAACTTCATGGAGACAACCATCTGTCACACATCAGATTGGCAAAAATTCGAAAGCTTGGTAAGTAGTCAGGGAGGCCAGGAGACAACAGGCCCTCATACGTTACTGGTGAGAGGCACGATGGTATAGCCGCCTGTGGAGGGGAATTTGGCAGTATCTAACAAAATTGACATATGCATTTACCCTTTCATCTAGCAATCCCACTTCTAGGAATTTACCCTAATGTTTTCCACAGTGCAAAAATGCAGCACTAAGTTGGTCATTGCTGCATTACTTGTAATTACAAAATATTGGAAACTATCTACATGCCCAAACTTAGGAGCTTTGTTGAATAAACTATGGTTCATCTACATAATTGAGCACTATGTAGCGTGAAAAAAAATGAGGAAAATCTCTATTATCTGATAGCAGTTTCTAGGATATGTTAAGAGAAAGGTAAAGTACAAAAAAAAATATAGTATGCTTCATTTTCTGTTTAAAAAAAGGAATTAAGAAAACATATATCTATTTATTTTCACAAAAAGAAGCTCAGTAAAGATAAAGCAGAAAACACTGAAATTAGTTGCCCAGAATGGTTGGGAGGGGGAGGGAAAGATAGAATAGAAAGAATATAAGAGGAAGTAACACTTTAGAAAAAGAATGTAGGGGGGCTGCCTCGGTGGCACAGTGGTTAAGTGCGCACGTTCTGCTTCGATGGCCTGGGGTTCGCTGGTTCAGATCCCAGGTGCAGACATGACACTGCTTGACAAGCCATGCTGTGGCAGGCATCTCACACATAAAGTAGAGGAAGATGGGCACGGATGTTAGCTCAGGGCCAGTCTTCCTCAGTAAAAAGAGGAGGATTGGCAGCTGATGTTAGCTCAGGGCTAATCTTCCTCAAAAAAAAAAAAAAAGGAAAGAGTGTATTTTCTGTATAATTTTGACTTCCAGAAAATATTAATGGTACATACTGAAAAATTAAATCAATGAAAATGGAAAGAGGGGTAACAACCTAAAAGTGAAAGCATGCTGAGATAAATTAAACCCACTGCATTTCAAATGAATAACATAAACACACTGCAAGGGGGGAAGGTGGGTGGGAGGGAAGATCTAAGCCAAGGAGTTTATGGACACATAAGATATGTTTGACTGTATGCCGTCAGATGTAGTGGGAGGTGGTAGAGCGCTGGAAACAAATCCTAAACATTATTTTCTAGGTTTGTTGTTTGTAGCGCTATGGGTGAAGCATTTCTGAAACTTTTAGATGGATTATTGTTTGAGCAAATGAGTAGTTAAATGTGTTAGTGTTATTGGAAGCCTGAATTCTCACTGTGGAAGTGAGATGCAAACATGAAATGGAGAAAAGCAAGGAAGACCCAATGGCAATGAATTGGAATTGGAAGTATTGGTGTGGACTTACAGGTTTCTAAAATATGGATAGATATCTTGGCATCCATGTATATATATATATATAAGCATATATTTCTTAGCTCTCTTCTGAAGAGGTGTAGAAGCAGTGACATCCCGTAGCAGTAAACACATATATCTTGATTTCTAGAACATTCCTCACTAAAAGGAGCCATGCTTTCCTCAGAGAAATGGCTGACTACAGGGAAGATATGAGTGTGAAACATTGTGTGTTGTCAGAAAATCAGGAAGTGCTTAAAAAAAAGAGCATTTCATAAGGAGCTAGCTTGAAGGGACTCTTTTTGGCCAAATCTGGACAATTTGAGTTCCAGATAATTAAAGGCTGTGATGAATTATAAACCACTGTAAAAAAATTGGAATCCATGGGTCCACATTGATAATAAGTAGATAAATAAAGAACTGGGAGAGTAGAGAGGGCATTTCAGCACAAAGATCACTGATAAATATGGAGGATATGTTAGAGCTGCAAACTTCATTTTACAGCCATTTTCATGGTAAAGATTGGCTCAGGCAAGAATCATCAATAGATAGAAAATCTAGGTGGAAATCTAGGTGAAGAACATCATACTTACATGGTTTTAAAGTGTCTCTCTACAGATTACTTCCAAATTGCAAGGAAATAAATATTAACTATACCGTGGAGAAATCAAAATTAATATCACCAATAAGGGGCAGGTGGAGATTGTCTACATGAAGTTGTGATAATCTAAAGGATCCAATGTTGTTTATGTACTGTTTGGTCCAGGAGTGCATAATCTACGTCCAGTCATGGGGAAATATTAGATAAACCCAAAATGAGAAACAGTCTATTTTTAAAAGAATGCAGTTCTTTTTAAAGAATTATAAAATACAATTCTAAAAAAGTACAGCTGTGGGAGTATATTAAAGGGACGTAGGAGCCAACTGAAAGATCTCCCAGTGGCTAACACTGGAACGATTTGAGCAAGAAAATCAAGTCATATTTGGATTATAACTTGAGTATAAAATAAACATCCTTGAGTCTCTAGTGATATAAATAAATGATTAAATAAATTGGAGAGAACAGACAAATCTCCTACAGAAGAACTCTAAGTCTACTCTGCCCTCAAGGACGTGGAACTTAACTCCCTACTCTTTTTGAGCGTGGACTGTGTCTACCTTCCTAAGAGTACAGTGTGCAAAGTGGGGAAAATGAGTAACTTTGACTGTAATAATGTCTTTTATAACCTTTCCTACCACCATACAGGATCCAGTTAAGGATCATGCATTGCCTTTAGCTGTCATATCTCTTTAACCTCAGTTAATCTGGAACAGTTTTCCAGTTTGTCTTTTTATAACATTGACATTTTGAGTATAGTCCCCCCCCACCCCTTGTGGTTAAGTAAATTATATACTTTATTCTTATTTCCTTAGTTTAAAAAAATTGAGATATAATTTACATACATAAAATTCACCACTTTAAAATGTAAACTTCATAGTTTTTAGCATATTTACATATTTAGCATATTTACAAGGTTATGTAACCATCACCTTTAATTCTAGAATATTTCCATCACCCCAAAAACAAACCCAGTACCCAATAGCAGTAACTCCTCATTTTTCCCACCTCCTAGTCCCTGGCAACTATTAAACTAACTTTCTGTCTCCATAGGTTTGTCTATTCTGGATATTTCATACAAATGAAATCCTACAATATGTGGCCTTCTGTTTCTGGCTTCTTTCACTTAGCATAGTGTTTTTGAGGTTCACCCATACTGTACCATGTATCAGAACTCCATTCATCTTATGGCTGAATAATATTCCTTGGTATGAATATACCACATTTTGCTTATCCATTCATTGGTTGATGGACATTTGTGTTGGTTCCAATTTTTGGCTATTATGAATAATGCTGTCAACATTTGTGTACTCAGTTTCCTTAGTTTTTATCTAATGTGCTTTCGTGTTCCAGAAGCCCATCTAGGATATTGCATTACAGTTAGTAGTCATGTTTCTAGGCTCCTTTTAGAAGTGACATTTTCTCAGATTTTCCTAGTTTTTCTGACCTTGACAGTTTTGAGGAATTCTAGTCTGGTATTTTGTAAAAAGCCCCTCAACTGGGATTTATTTGGTATTTTTCTTATGATTAAACTGGGGTTATGTAGTTTTGGGAGGAAAACCAGAGAAGTAAAGTGTCATTTGCATTACATCATACCAAGAGTACATGCTGTCAATGTGTCTTATCCCTGTTGTTAACCTTGCTCACCTGGCCACAGTAGTGTTTATTTGGTCAGTTGACAAAATTGTAATAAGGATAGTAGGTTAGATTTAAAGTATTTGGTCAGTGTTAAATTTACTGTAGTTTATATAATCAAACTAGTTTATATTGAAATAGTTTATATTTTGATTATATAAGAAAACATTCTTAATTTTGGGAAATATACACTGAGATATTTGGGGATAAAGGGGCGTGATGTATGCAACTTGCTCTCAAATTATTCAGAAAGAAATGTATGCATGTATGTGTTGTATGCAAATATAGAGGAGGAGAAAGAAGTGATGAAATAGATGAGTTAAAAGGTTAACAATAGGTGAATCTAGGCAAAGGGTATATAAATATTTTGTATTCTTGCACATTTGTTTTTCTATAAGTTAAGGAAAACAAAATTTGGAATAGTAAGTGTTAACAAGAATGTACAACAATGGGAACTTTTATTACTGTCAATAAGAATATGAATCTGTTGAAACACTTTGTAAAATAATTTGACATTATCTTGTACATATCCTAATTCTATATTTAGGTAATACCCTCAAGAAATCCCTCTACATGTGTACCAGGAAACATATACAATAATATAATAGAACATTATTTGTAATAGCCAAAAAATGGGGGGAGGTCCATCACTGGGGGAGCATTTTAATACAGCAGTGAAAATGAATAAACTATAGCATGTGTCACCATATATGCGTCCAGGAACAATGCTGAATGGAAAACAAGTGACTGAGGGGTATAACCAGAAACATTCTATTTATATAAAAATTAAAGCCAGACAAAGCTAAGCAACACATTGTTTAGGGCTACATGCATATGTGAGAAAAGTATGAAGAACAGCAAAAGAATGAGTAGTACCTAATTCCTTGTAGGGGGACGGGGTACACGAGGGAGGGGGACTTGGAAAGTACTGGTGATGTTGTTTCTTAAGTTGGTTGGTGTATTAAACAGGTGTTCATGTTTTCTTTAAACTGTGTAAATATTCTGGATGTATATTTCTTAATTGCAAAAAAGCTTCAAGCCACACAAAAGCCTCCAGCCAAAAAATAAAAATCGTAAGTCATTAAATGAAGAAAGTAAGTTATGAAACTGTACATATTATGAATTTTTTAAAAACTGCATATGCATCTATATCCTTGCATTTAAATTGGAATAAAAATAAGTCTGAGAAGACAAACACAAAACTGTGTTGTTCCTTAGGAAGCAGAATTTCTGGAGAACTTTTGCTTTATACTGCTCTGTGTTTATTTATTTTTAAAATCTGTGAGCATTTATCAGCCAAGCTGACATTATGAAGTTATATTTCTTTTATCTTTACAGCTGTTGAATAATGAGCTTAAAGGTAGTTCCATGTGTTGCACATACTTCTCTGTATTTTTTTAATCAGAAAAATTATAAAACAATTTCCATTTTGGAAAAAAGTCAACCGAAACAACTGAAACAAACCAAAAAAAATTAGTGGAAGGTCACTAGCAATGTTTAGAAATATTAAGTGAGAAAAGCAGGTTACAAAATTGTATGTTACATACTCAATATTAGTTCACTTACTACATCATGTATGTTCAGTGTCTTAAAAAATCCTTAAATGAAAATGCCCCAGTGTTACCAATTGTTATCTCTAGGTGGTGTAATTTACAGTTGGTTTTTATTTTGTATTTTCCTAATTTGCATGTATTACATATGGAAGCGGAAAAACGTTATAAGAACATGCATCAGTATTAAAGACTGAAGTTCTTAGTTGTTTTCAATAACACTGTTCTTACTTTGGGAGTAGTAGCTACTTACTTGGATGAGTAGGGCATCAAGAGAAGAGAACTCTTCTCTACCCTTGTTACACATGTGAGTTCAGTGGTCCAGAGGATGTTTTTTCCTTTCATAAGTGGCTGCTTTATTCTTTGACAATGGCAGTGATCATTTATCTAAGTTTGTGCCTCCTTCAGGTGCTGCACTATCTAGCAGTCCAGAAACCTGCAGACCTTGCGAGGCACCTGTTACCTTGTGTAATTCACGCAGCTGTACTCAAGGTAAAGGAAGAAGGTAAATGTCTTGTTTGATTAGTCATTAGTTCATTTCAAAAATGAAAGTATATTTTACCTAACTTATTTAATGATGGCATTGATCTTTTTAAAAATAGAAAGTCTGGAAAACATTTCTTCAGTTAAGAAGATTATAAAGCAGATAATATCCCATTCCAGTAAAGTTTTACACTTCCCCAATCCAGAAGACAAGAAATTGGAAGTAAGTTTGATGTAGTGTCAGGATCTTGCCAAGTGTTCTCTTCAGTTGGCAATAATTACTTTAAAGATACATTTTTGAAAGGCTTTGCTTTTTTTTGCTGTCTTCTAAATATGTCTCTCCCTTTTCCACTGTTAGGAAATCATCCATCAAATTACTAATGTCGAAGCTATAATTGCTAGAGCCCGCTCACTGAAAGCCAAGTTTGGAACTGAGAGATGTGAACAAGAGGAGGAGAAGGAAGATCTTGAAAGGTAATTGCTGTTTGACCAGCTCATTTGTGTCTGTAGTGGCAAACGCTACCGCTCTCTTGAGAAAATTTTGATAGCATGTTGAGATTCATTCGTGGTACTCCTATATTATTTGTAACCTGCATTGCGTAGAGACAGAGAAATATGTAATTATCATAGGATTTGACATCTACTGTAATTCTGAGCATTTGCCAGGTGTTTCCATTCCTCCCCCTTTTAGAGCCAAGTCTGCCAGGCCTCTTTTTCTAGGAATGTCCTTGTTTGCTCTTGGAGATGTGCTGCCTGCAGTTTCCTGCAGGGGAGCTGTTCACTCTGTTCCTTGAAGTGCCCCAGAGCTTTGCTGTCAGCTCTCTGTTCCTTAACCACAGTCTGAGGTGTTCTGAAACTGTATTTCTGCTTAGTATTCCAAGTTGTTCATTTAATTTTAAACAAGATTTGTGATAGCAAAGGTGTACATCCTATGCACCTTGCGAATATGTTTTGAAAGAGTGACCAGATGGCCTCTCCAGGATGAGTCCAGTGACTGGATCAGTCTTTTCCTCCTTCTGAGACTTGGCACCGTTACCAACAGAGCCTGGCAGTGAGTCCCTGTCCATTTCTCCCCGTGGTACTTGAAAGGACAGTGTTTTTTTAATATGTGATAAAGTGTTTCCAAATGAGCTACTTCAGCAGCTTGAATTTGTCATAACTTTAAAATTTTCATCAGCCTTTCCAGGAGAAATGGCATTATTGATGCTAAATAATCAATTATATATGACAAGGCATTTGCTATAGCTTTTACAAGTTCTTGTTTGAATTTTATATCTGAGTGAAATTTTCTCCCAGCCTTCTTTGCTCTTGAAAATTCCTTTGAAATGAGAAGAATAAGCTCTAACCAAGGGAATCGTTTCTCAGACAGCAGGATGAGCTAGCGAGCAGGTGGCGCAGACTCGCTGGGTCTGTGCTTTCCGCTCGTAGTCCCACGGCACGTTATCACAGTTTACAGTTGACACTTTACCCAGAAAAACATATTTTAAGCATACACATGTACACAGACACACACACTCATACACCTTAAAAGAACAAAAATGAGAAGTACGGATCATTGCTTTGCTATATAAGTGAAACTTGGTTTTTGTTGCTCAAAAAATTTTTTTCCATCTTTTATTTACTGTAGCATTTTTAAGCTTCTAAGTCTGAAAGAAATAGACTACATATTTCTTCTTACACTTAGAGATGGCCTTTTAAAAATTTTTATGAAAACAGTTGAAAGGCAGTAAAATTGTCATTTGAGTAGATTTTAATTCTAAATGTCCTTCTATCCTGTTATAACATTTCTACTCCAGCCTTGGTAGGTTTAGCCAGTATTGTTTGAGGATTTGTCCACAGAATTAATCTTGGAGGATTGACAGTGTGAACTGAGCAGCTTGCTTTCTCTCCTTTCATTATCTCTCTCTCCTAGGTTTGTCAGTTGCCTTTTGGAGCAGCCTGAAGTGTTGGTTGTTGGTGCAGGAAGAGGACATGCTGGCAGGATCATTCACAAGCTGTTTGTGAATGCTCAGAGGGTATGTGAGATTCCTTATTACTGTATCATTGTGATACAGACCCTACTCTCGAGACCTCTACTCGGTGAGATGCTGTTTCGATTCCCACACATGGCTGATTAGACAGCTGCTGAGTGTAAGTCTGGGCATTGGGTTTGAGCATTGGAGAAACGACAGCTCTCAGCAGTGACTTCTGAGTCTTTGAAATCCATTTGCTTTCTTACATGTTTAAGTAAAATAAGTATATTTTAGGACCTAAATTTCAGAAATTAGAAGGGTCTGAAATCCATTGTTAGAGAATCTGATAGGGAGTTGGTAGCAATGGCCAGTGCTGTGCTGTAGGAAAAAATGTTTACTACTTTCAAATTAGAATGGAGTTCAGTTTTACCAATTTTAAACTCCATGTACTGCAAATGGATTCAGAGCTTAGCTTGTGAAGTTAGGAAGTCTAACTATCCCTGTGATTGTGAAGAGATCTAACTTTAGAGGTTTCCGAGGAAGAGCAAGATGTCAGATGTTTAAACTGTGGACACTTGGGCTTCAGCACAGAAAGAAAGCCTAATTTGAAAAATTATCTTCATTACTTCTAGTCATGAAAGTAAAGGTTTAAAAATTATATAGAAGTTTCTGACATTCTAAAGCTATTACAATTTGGATTTTTATGAAGGTGATACCAGTTATGCTTTGTGCTGATGCTCTCTGTACTGCTGTTGTTTACTGGGTAAAAGGTGCTGGCATCCCGCAGGTGATTCTGTGTTGGGGCTGATTAATAATAAAGATTCTGATGAAAGTATTGTGAATCACACTAAATATGGGGATCCCCTTACCTGGTACTGTGCTAACACTAGAATGACCCAGTTTTGAAGGTGTAATTCTCAGAATCAAATAAGAAAAAGAATTTTCCTGGATCTACATGTGGAATAAGAAGTTTGTAATCTCTGAGTCGGCCTGGAGTACATCTAGTTAATGCATTCAAAAATCATAGCCAAAAATACTGATCTGAATTTTTAGCAAGAACTAAAACCTGAAATTGTTTATGAGGTAGCTCCCTAAATTTAAGAATTTTAAGTTAAAAACCAAGTATTTTATTTCCTTATGAATTAGAGTTCTAAAAAACAATAGGTACTTACTTTGGTTTATTTTGGTTTTGTCTCTGGCATGAAACCAAGACCGGTGAGTTTGTTTTCATATCCTATAATATCTTCTCCAGCTTGCTAGCCAGAAGCTTACAAGCACATTTCCTTATTACCACCAATATGAATTTTCTTCAGATTGCAAAAACTCTTTTCTCTGTTCTCATTTTTTAAAACTTGTGTGTTGAGGATTTAAAATCTAGAGTATTTATGTTTTTAATGCTGAGAGTGTTACTTGTTTTGAATAGTTAAGCAAAATTATTTTCCCTCAAATGGAAATAAGCTTTTTTCCCCCAGACTGTAAGTAAAAGCTCATTGTAAAAATTTGGATAGTGCAGAAAATTATAAAGAAAAAATTAATCACGTAGTCTCACTCCCCACTGATAACCATCAACATTTAACATCTGGTGTATACAAATAGATGTATATTTTACAAAAATAGGATTATGTTATATAATTTACTTTGTTATTCTTGTTTTCTACTTAATATAATTATCTTTCTATATCAGTAAACAGAGGAGTGTATCATCTTTTCAATGGCCTCATCATACAGCTGCTAACCCCCTATAATGGATACTGAAATTGTACATTTGTCCCACATTATGTAATTTTAAAAGATTTCAGACTTTCAAACCTTGTAGTGAATGTTTTTAGGGAATTGGCAGACTGTGAAATCCATATATCAAGCACCTGGTTGGTACATTTTTAAATTCAGCCTTTAAATGTCTGGCTAAAATAAACCATTCAGATTTATTCATGCAACTTTTCTTTTTATAATTAACTGACATTTTATGTTAATTTTACTGATAAATCAAGATTTTAACATTTTTTAAAAAGTTATGAAATTTCACTGAATTTTTTATAACATGCAGTAATTTTATATATTTAAAACTTTTCCTTAAAATTACCCATTTTCATAAACTTCATCGTGATTACATGTGTCAGTGGTATATATATTTAAATGGAGTTCACCAAGTAAACCGCTGGTTGGATTTTGCTTCAGTCTTGCTCAATTGAGTAGCTCTGAGACACCTGTTCTTGAATTCATTGGATTATCTGTTTTTCAAGCCATGAGCATTCTTTTAGCATCTTAATTCTTCAGTAAAAGAGCTAGATTTCTGTTGAATCATTTCCCCATTAAATGACATGGTACAGCACCTGTTGAACCATCAGATGCATGAGTGGTGGGGTGTGTCTGCCCAATTTGGCAGCTAGGTGTGTTGTATGTGGTGTGTGTTTGTCTTGATATTCTTTTGATAGGATCATGTTCCTCAATGTAGTGCATGCTGTCTCTGAAATAATCTTGAAATCTCTTGTCTAGCTCTTTTTAAGCCATCTTGCTTGTTTCTATTTCATCACTGTTTCTTTTCTCACCCTTTCTCAAGCTGACTGAATCTTCTGATGAGGTAACAAAATAGCCTTTGTCCCTCATAGTTCCTTGTTCCTTCCCATCCCTCTAACATCATGAGGTCATTAAGACTAACCACCTGAACAGTCTGTATTTGGCATACCTTTCTTGCTGATGTTTAGCATAACATGATTTCATATTTCCATTGCCAAAGCAATTACTTTTCCCAAATCGATGGTGTTGTAAAAGAAATATAGTGATCAGAGAAATGAAAGAAGTGTAGTGATCAGAGTTAAAAATGAAGGCTCTAATTGAATATGTATTTTAGGTAATTTTAATGAAAAACTAGGTGCCTTTAATACTGAGAACTTGTCTTTTGTGGCCATTGCTATATGGACCTCTATTCACTTGTGCATCACATTAGCCACCCAGCAAACAAAACTAGGGTCCCCAGTTTTAAAAAAGAATGGAGATAAAAACAATCTTTCCAGACTCTGGAGAGAAGCAACTCCTTGCTGAACTGAGGACATCAGACTTGGACTTATCATTGCTAGAAGAAACATGTAGAAGCCAGTGCAGCTCCATTTTCCCTCTTCATCAGGTGTCTGAGTATGGCCCTCACTTTTCACAGCAGATTGCCTGGCAGTCGTTATCCTTTCTGTCTCTGTCACCAATTTATTTGTAATCTCTGGCTGCTCATGCAGTGTTTCAAGCTTCTTGCATTTTCTCTGTTGTGTTTTTTGAGTAATCCCATAACAAAGTTGACTGCTACTGAGTAATATAGAACATTTTTGTGTATTTATCATGTTTATTCATCTATCTAAGTTTAGCATTTGACTTGCTCTTGAATTTAGCATTTGATTCTATTCAAGGCTGCAGCCATGGCTCCAGCAGAGGAGGAACTGAAGAGAACTGGCTCCCCAGAAGAAAGAAGGCAGAACTCGGTGTCAGACTTCCCACCCCCTGCTGGCCGGGAGCTCATTCTGCGCAGCACTGTGCCCCGCCCTGCCCCCTACTCCCGAGCTCTGCCTCAGCGCATGTACAGTGTTCTCACCAGAGAGGATTTCAGACTCGCAGGTGCCTTTTCCTCAGATACCTCCTTCTTCTGAGTCTTCTGGAGTGACCCCATCTGTGGTTTCAGAGACAGTGCTGACCCCCTCTGTGGGAGGGAGGTTCTGCCAGACAGAACCCCAGAGGCCATGAAGAGGTCCTGTCCAGTTGAATGATCAAGAATCATACCAGCATCTGAAGGACTTTGGGGCGCCAAGCTTGGGTCCTGTTGTACCTTGGTGGGGGCAGAGGGAATGGGCTTGAGCTGCTGAAAGATTTCTGCCCCAAAGAGATGGCCCTTGTGTGGGGAGGTGGGGGACACCAAGAAACAGCAAGAGCTCTCTGTCCTCACTGTGGCAGGATTGGGTTCATTTATTCTTTTCTGTGACTATCCCTTAGGCTATTGCCTTGCATTCATAGTGTGCATAAACACTTGTTATATTTATTAGTATCAAGTATGCAAAATAGAGTATCTGTTAACTCAGATTTCTGAATATTTTGGTGGTAGCTATTCCCAGAATCTGTTTTTAAATGACATTCTGTTTATTCAATCACCTGGGGGCCATCTTTATTGTACTAATTAACTTTTGATGAGCATTCTGAATATTCTAGGAGAAAGCCTAGAATTTCACATAGTTTATGTTTTTCCATATCACTGTGACCTACATATACCCCTTCTGATAAACTGTAATATAAGATGTCACTGCACATTAGTTTCATATCTATCTTGTAAGGCTTGTTTTCCTTACTTGTTTTAGTTTTGGTTGTCATGTAAGATAACCTGCAAATTGTTGTTTTCTTCTTCTCTTGCTGTACAGCATGCATTCTTTCTTTGTGGTTGCTGGCTGGATACTGTATTTAATGAAGTAGAGATGAGCATATGCTAGAAATATAGTCTTGGTACACAGAGATTATCATGCTGTTAGTATAATTTGGTATTTGTGCTAATGTAATGAATAGCAGATCTTTTCAGTGAATTATTTTGCTTTTGTATTTTAGTTAAAATGAAAATAATCGATGGGGATGTGTAGCACCCAGCATAAGGAATAACAGCACATTTCTACTTATGTGATGATCAAGATTTATTAAGTCTGTGTTGCTATGGCCTCTGTTCAGTAATCTTAAGTCTGTTTTTAGGCCTAAAATTTCCACTTTAATCCAAAGTGAAAAATGGTTATATGGAAGCATAGATCTTGCCTATGTAAATTTAAAGAATTAATAGAGCTGTGTAAACCCTGTGTTACATTATTTTTGTAAAAAAAAAAAAGTGTGTGTACGTATATGTGTGTATCTATGAACACATATATATGTATATATGTGTATATGAAGCAGGGGAGGCCCTGGCTGATTACCTCCTGGCCTTCTCAGTGCTTTTCTCTGAGATGCTGGACTTGGTCGCTGCTGCGAAGCCACACAGATGCAGGCCGAGGACCAGGCGCTGTCCCAGGTAGAAAACATATCTTTCAAACACGGAGGTTGTCTGCTTTCTAATGGGGAAGTTAGTAACAAAGAAACTTTTTACAAAGAGAGGTTGGACTTTAAAAAGGTGTTGTGAATCTAATAAAAAGGAAACGATTGCTTTCTCTGGTCAATTTCCTCTTCTTTTCTCCCATCTGGTGGACATTTTGTTCTCATTTCGGTTAGTTTTATGCTGGCTCGGGTCTTCCTAAATATTTGCAGCCGGCCGAGTCCTCTGGGGTCTCAAGAACACTCTTTGTGCCTTTTTAAAGTGGCAGTTACCTCACTTGCCTTGTATTATAATTATGTTTGTTATTTTGCAGATATGTTTAAGTAGCTACTTCGTATCAGGTCCTGTGCTAGGCGGTGAAGATAAAACAGAAACCAAAACACACCCCCTCTGTTCAGTGAGCTTCCTGTCAGCTAGGGAAAGCTGATACTACGTCGCCGTAAAATGGAGAGTACAACTCAGCTGTGTGAGCTGGAGGGCCAGCCCGCGCCGCATAATCGGTTCATCCTTTGGGAATAGAGCATAATGGACACAATAACAGTGAAGATAAGCTGTCAGGGGAGAGGTTTTTCACCCAGGCTTTAGGGATCGGGAAATCATTCTAGAGGGGGTGATTTCTAGATTGAGACCAGAAGATCAGCAGGAGCTGACAAGGACGTGGGGACGTATGGTCAGTTTCTTGCGGAGGCCTGCAGTAATGCCCCCCAGCCCTCTGTGGCTCGGCCCCAGTTCATTGTGATTGTGCCGCTGTTCCCATGAAGTGGAGTGAATTTTTCCACCCCTTCAATCAGACTTGGCCTTGTGTTTCTTTGGTCAATGGAGTATTAGTAAGTGTGACAAAGACTTGCACGTTAGGGCTTGCCTTCTCCTCCTGCTGGGAACTGAGGCATGCAGAGCAGCCTGCAGAAGGAAGAAGGAGTTGGGGTGGTTTGTTAGGCAGCAAAAGTAAACTGATACAGGCAGGGCTTGGAGGAGTGTTACAGGTAGAGGAAACAGAGCGGGCAAAAACTCACAAACAAAAGAAAACGAATCTTTGGAGAATAGCCAGCATTTCAATTTGGCTGGAGTGTGGTACCGAGAGTAGAAAGAGGCAAGGAATGAAGATGGGGAGGTAAACTGAGGTGAGATCAAGAAGTTCTCTGTGAGCCACAGCAAGAAGTTCGGGCTTTGTCTTCAGGGCGGTGGGGATGGTTGAAGAGTTTGAAGCAGGGGAGTGACCTGGTGAGTTTTAGACCACACTGTCACAGGGCGAATGGATTGGAGAGCCTAAGAAAGTATTACACGTCCTAGATCTTGTACTAAATGGAAGAGTAGCAATTATATCATCAGTGTTTTTTTATCCTCCTTTGTGCTTTGTAATGTGCTGCAAAGAGCCTGACAAATGCTTATGAAACCAACATGAAATGTCCTTGCTCTGGGGCCCTCCCACATCTATATATTCCTATACCATCAGCATAATTCAGATTTTTCTTCAGGCTGGAATTTCTTAAACTCGAAGCATTTATATATATATTCCATTCATTAGTGCAGCAAATGTTTATTGAGTGTCAACTACGTGCCAGGTATTCTGGGCAATGGGGATCCAGCAGTGAACAGGACAGATAAAAGACCTCACAGAGATAGCATTAAGGGACACTAAGTGTAAACAAATTATCTAAGGAGAGGGAGAGCGCTTTTCAGACAGGTGAGGAAGGAAGGCCAGTGAGGTGGTGACATTTGAGCAGATCGCTGAATGAAGTGAGGGACCTGGCCTTGTGAGTGTCTGGAGATGATTCCAGATAGAGTGTCGCAAATGTGAAGCCCTGAGGTGGGAGTAAACTGAGTATGTTGGAGGCACAGAAAAAAGGCCAGCGTGGTTAATGTAGAGGAAGTGAGAGGAAGAAAGGGAAGGAAAGAAAGTGGGACAAATGCACAAGGGCCAGATTATGCAAAGCCTTAGGAGTCTGGATTTGTTTTCTTGGTTGAAAGGGGAAGCCAATGGAGAGTTTTGAACAGGGGTGTGTCATAATCTGACGTTTGAAAAATCTTCACTCTACTACGTGAAGAATACACTGCAGAGGAAGGGGTAGAAGCGGTGGAACTTGCTAGAAGAGGTGCTGGTGGTTCAGACTGGAGTGTTTGCTCCGATTTGGTGTATATTTTGAAAGCAGAATGGACAGAAGTGGCTGATGGAATCAAGGAGGGTGTGAGAAAGAGTCAAGGTTAACTTGAAGGTCTGGGGCCTGAGTAACTGCGTGAGTGATGCTGTCATTGACACTGGGAAGACTGAGGGAGGAGCAAGTTTTGGGGGGTGATCAGCACAGTTGATCAACTGTGTCAGATGCCACGGAGACGTCAAGTAAGATGAAAACTACGAATCGGCTGGTGTACCTGTGTGTGCAGAGCACAAATGCATTGAGAGAGGTAATAAAATTCTTACTGGGAAAGAACAGAGAAAAGAGAAGTGACTGCCTGGAGGGAAGATTGGATCCCCTAACACTTCTGCCCCAAGCCAGGTGGCATTTTGCTTGCTCTGTACTGATTCTTGCCCAGAACTGGAGGGCACAGGGCAGGAGGGTGGGATACAGAAGAGGGCAAGAGCAGGAAGCCACTGTCTAGTCTGCTTCAAGCCAGCTCTAACCCTACTCCCTGCCCAACTCTTGCCGCCAGCTCCTTTGTTCTGGGCACGCAGGGTGATAGATAGGGCTTGGCACTCAACAAACACTGAGTGCATGCGTGAATGAGTGAACGAATGAATGAATGCCTCTTGATGGCAAAAGAAGCCCCACTGTTGTTTGGATCTTCTGGACTCTTTAATTTTTGGTCATTGGGCACCATGAGACGAAAACGTTTCCGAATCTTAGCTCCTGAAAGCTGGAGGAGTGCTGCCAGCATTTCTCTAGCTCTCAAAGGTGGGGCTTGGCATCAGCCCATGAAGTGAGGCTGGCTAGTTCTTGAAATACAAAATAAAGTGAGTTCATATTAGCACGACTTGTTTGCCAGCAGTTTTTCCCCTGGCAGCTTGTGATGTCTGACAGGTGTTCATGGGTAAATCCCCCCAAACGAAGAGTCTCACCTACTGCAGGGAGCATTCCTGGGGGGAGCTGATCAGCCGGGGCAGGCAGCTGAACGAAAGGCCCCTCCTTGACCCCGACCCAGAGGACGGGAATGCGCCAGGCTCTGATTAGGTCTCTAGGGGTGTGCTCCTCTGGTCCACTGTGTGAGGCCAGCCTTGGTGGCGTGGGGCCTCGCAGCTCTTGGCAGAGATCTCGACGCCAGAGGCACACTCCCCCTGCTGCTTTCCAGCTGAGCGAGCCTCTCTAAGGAAGTTACATTTCTTTCACATCAGGTTGACAAAAGTTGGACTTTTATTCATGCTCAACCATGATAGAATATTTGGTGTTTTTTTATTTTTTTAAGTTTGCAGGTTTGTCTTCGTTTTGTCCCAGAATAAGGTGGGCAAATGGCTTGTAAGAGAGACATGCAGGCTGGGCTGGCTCCTGCTGGAGGAGCTGTTAGTTGGGCACAAAGCTGGGGAGTTGACTGTTTCTGTACTTAGGCCTGTGGTAAAAGGTATTTCCCAGAGGAGAAAAAAAAGATCGCACCACCGTATTAGTTTCCTGTGGCTGAAACAGAGTATCACAAACCAGGGGCTTAAAACAACAGAAATGTATTGGCTCACAGTTCTGGAGGCTAAAGTCCAAAATCAAGGTGTCGGCAGAAGCATGTCCCTCTGAAACCTGTAGGGCAGAATCCTTCCTTGCCTTTTTCTAGCTTCTGGTGGTTGCCGGCAATCCTCAGCATCCTTGGCAATCCTCCACTTTCCTTGGCAATCCTCGGCATCCTTGGCAATCCTCGGCATCCTTGGCAATCCTCCGCATTCCTTGGCAATCCTTGGCACCTGCGGCAATCCTCGGCATTCCTTGGCAATCCTCCGCATTCCTTGGTTTCCAGCTGCAGCACTTCAATCCTGGCCTCTGTCATCACATGGCCTTCTCCACTGTGTGTCTGTGTCTCTTCTCTGGCAGCCACCCTACTCCAGTATGACCTCATCTTAACTAATTACATCTGAAATGACTCTTTCCAAAAAGGTCACATTCTGAGGTACTCAGGGTTAGGACTGCAACATATGTTTCTTTTGTGAAAGGGGGTGGGGATCACAATTCAACCCATAAAAGTGTCATTCAAAAGCCATCCAGCTGGACTGATGTCCCGTCGGTGGTGGTAGGCCATGGAGCCTGAGGTATAAAGCCATAGGCGGAGCTCCAGAGAGAGCACTTTCAAATCCCCGCCTTCTTGATCAGCCTCCAGACGCCAGGCTGGTACCTAACCTCCTCCTCTGCAAAAATGGAGACAATTAAGTACCCAACAGATGGTTATAAAAATTAAACATGATAATATCTGAAAAGTGCCCAACATGGTACAGGGTGGCTAGTTGTTTAGTAAAGACAAGTGGTTTAAGCTAGCTGTATTGAGTGGCACAGCTGTGGAGGAATAAATGATTAGCTGTTGGATACAGGCTCCAGTTTAACTTGAGGACACGTCTACCCAGCCAGCGTTTGCAGAGATGACAGCCCAACAGCCCCATCACGAGTGACTTCGACATCTCCTACCATCCCCTCAAATGTTTTCTTTTGATCTCTTTTTCCCCTCCTTGATCACAGGAGCCATGGAGGAAGGTACATTTAAAGGCTCAGCAGATTTGGCGGGGTGAGGGGCTGGCGTGGGAAGTCAGCAGGAGTCATCATGTGTTCCAGGCTAGGGAGCTGATCCTCAGCTCTCAGACGCGCTATCCACGTGGCTGGAGCAGGGAGCGAGGAGAGACAGAAGTGAGGCTGCTGAGGAAGCAGTCGCCAGTTTAAGAGCCTTGCCTGTCCTCTTGAGCTGGGCCCTTGTGTGAAAGTGGAGAAGGAGAAGCTCTGACATGTTTTCAGTAGAGGAGCAGAGGAGCCAGACCAGACTCAGACCATTAGGAACTAGAGTGATCCCCACAGGAGATGGCAGTGGCCTTGACCGACAGTGGTGGTAATGGGGTGAGAGATTCAGCAAGTGACATTGGCAGGACTTTGTGAAGCACGGGAGGTGGACAGTGAAGACGAGGGTAAGTCCTGGATGCCCAACTGTGACCCGAGAAGCTGCTCTGTCACAAGAGGGAAGCACCTGATGTGGGATTTGTGGCATGTAATTGGCTGTAGCACAGCCACTTGTCAAGAGGGCAGCCCCCACAGCTAGAATATGGTTCTCTCTGCACGCTAGTATGATCCACACGCTTTCTGTGACATGCCACACACTGGGCTGATGTTTCAAAAGGAAATGTCCGTTACTTATGGCATCCAGGAGTCCTCAGTCAAACCAGCTTGCAGCAACGAGGGAGAACGGGCGCCGTGGCTACGCACTTTAAGCAGCCTTCTCTGCACACGTGTTTGCTTACGTTAAACGTGTGTCAGAGAAGTGACATGGCTCCCTCCAGGGACAGTCAGACCTGACTAAGAAGTGATGGGACACACATCAAAACTTTTCTTAAGTTCAGCCACTTGACAGTTTGAGTAAATCCTGACTTGTCAGTGCTATTTATTCACATTTCTCTTTCTCAGCCCTATTTTTGGCCCAGAACACTCTTTATTTTTGTCCGAGTTACATAATGAGGGAACTGCATTCTTAGTAACCCACTGTCACTCCTGTGTTATCTTGCCTACGTGAGAAAAGGAAATATTTTTAGAGTGTGAATTTCCCAAACGTTCTCAACTATTCTGGGACTGAAGGCATAACGTCATGGAGGATAGTGGGGAGAGGGCCCAGCCTTCTCTTTGGCTGAAGTCAAGCCCTGATGCTTGGAAGCTGGACTGGAACCCTTCCTGCCTGCCCTGTCCTACCCTGGCCAAACGGCTCCTCTCTGCACAGGGTTTTACATTTTACATTTTCAGCAGCTGGTTCAGGGTCCGCGCAATACTCTTTTATTTTCTTCTTTCTTAAATAAGATTGGCCCTGAGCTAACATCTGTTGCCAATCTTTTTGTTTGTTTTGCTGCTTTTTTTCTTCTTCTCCCCAAAGCCCCCTAGTACACAGTTGTATATTCTAGTTGTAGGTCCTTCTGGCTCTGCTGTGCAGGACGCCACCTCAGCGTGGCCTGATGAGCGGTGCCATGTCTACACCCAGGTTCCGAACCGGCGAACCCCTGGGCAGCCAAAGTGGAGCGTGTGAACTTAACCACTCAGCCATGGGCCGGCCTCCACAATACTCTTAATTGCTGTTCTTCATTCACTTGTTTCAGGATATTCAAAAGACTGGGGACAAACGACTATAAGCAATGAGCCTCTCCTCTTAAGCACTCTCAAGTGACTGACTGACCCCCCTGTAGGGGGTCAAACCGGGAGAGCAAAAGCACTTTGAATAGCTTTGAAAGGCTCCTTCCGGCTGGCCGACGGGAGGCTTAGTTGGATGTGGTGTTATAAGAAAGCCACTTCCCTACACAATGGAATACTACTCAGCCATAAAAAAAGACAAAATTGGCCCATTCACAACAACGTGGATGGACCTCGAGGGTATTATGTTAAGCGAAATAAGCCAGTCAGAGAAAGACGAACTCTATATGACTCCACTCATAGGTGGAAGTTAGTATATTGATAAGGAGATCTGATCGGTGGTTACCAGGGAAAAGGGGGGGTGGGGGGAGGGCACAGAGGGGGAAGTGGTGTACCCACAACATGACTAACAAAAATGTACAACTGAAATCTCACAAGGTTGTAATCTATCATAACATTAATAAAAAAAAAAAAAAGGAAAGAAAGCCACTTCCCTGCAATGGGTGTGTGTGGAGTTAGCACCGGATGCGTATCCAGGCTGAGCCGTAGGATGTCTGTAAAAATAGATCCGTGCCAAGAACCCAGGAGGCTCGGGCCTTGCCATTTGGCTGGAGAGCCAGACGTATTTCCTTCAGGCGTTTATGAGAGTCCCCAAGAATGTCCTGGTTGAAAACTGCTTCTGGAAAATGATGTACAACCAACCTTTGGGAAAAGCCGACACACCTCTAGGCACAGGGGTGCTGCTGGCAGGGGTCCAGGAAGGACCGACCCAGTCATAATGGGGACAACCAACTAAACAAGTCCTGTGAGTCAGGATATAGGTGACCCTCTTCACTGAAGATTTCATCCGAAACCTTTGCAAATAGCCAAATTTTATCTATCTTAGAGCAGATAATTCTCCCACAGTTCAATGCACTAATCCAGAGCTTCTCAAACATGAATAATGTATGGCACCGCCTAAGGGAACAGCTTCTCGCAGACCCTGGCATTTGTCTTTGGATCACTTAGCAGCACTGTGATGGTAACCTCAACTGCAAATGTGGGCACGCCCATCTTCAGATGAGCCAGGGTAGCTGACAGTCGTTGTTTAGATTGTCGCTGAAATGAAAAAACACCTTTAAAAGGATCAGAGAACTCGAAAGACCCGGAAGACTATATCTTCGGTCGCTCGGTTGGGAGAAAGATCTACGGAACCGGTCAGACGTAGTAGCCGTTTCCAGGTGGAAACACAGCGCATTAGTTTGTTTAATACTCACAGCGCTGTGAAGAGTGAACGACACCCGGCTGACCTGTACACATCCACTCTGAGGGTTCACTGCCTCAGACGCTCCCGGCCCATGAAGAAATGCGCATGGGCCCATGGGTGCAGGTGTCCTCTTAGGCCGCCTCCCACCTCTGTGGAGAGGGCAATGCTAAGTTTATCTGTGACCATCCGCCATGCTCTCAGGGTGTGATGGGAGGAGCCGAGCAAGGTGGAAGCACAACTAGGCTACGAGAACAGCAAAGAGAAGGGGCTGGCCAGATGCACGGAAGGGTCAGAGGTTTAGTTCACTTGCACGTCTCCGAGGCAGCATGTGGTAGCCATGACACGTGATCACTTGTCATTTGGCTGACATACGGGCTTGAATCATGCCTGGAGGCAAGAAGGCTGGTGAGCGACTCTAGCTGACCACCCAGCATCTGCCTCTCTGCATGTTCACACAGGTTCTATGTGAAAAATTGGCCTTTTAAAGAAAGCAAGCTAGAAAGGGAAAAGAAGAGTTTTAATAAAGGGATGACTGAATGTTACGTCCTCCCAAAAATCGTATGTTGGAATCCTAACCCCAGTGTGATGGCATTAGGAGGTGGGGCCTTTGGGAGGTGATTCGGTCATGAGGATGGCGTCCTCATGAATGAGATTAGTGTTCTTATAAAAGGGACCCCAGAGAGCTCTCACTCCTTCTGCCACATAAGGATACAAAGGGAAGTCAGCAGTCTGCACCCCAGAAGAGGGCCTTCACCAGAACTGGACCACGCTGGCGCCGTGATCTCAGACTTCCAGTTTCCAGAACCGTGAGAAATAGATTTCGATTGTTGATACGCCACCCAGTTTACGGTATTTTGTTACAGCAGCCCAAACTGACTGAGACAGGGTGGCTTTAAATTAAAGAGCGGTTTTCAAATTTTTGGTTGCTTCGTGATGCAGTTATATACAAGGACTATAATATAGCATTTAGTGGCAGAACTGTATAAATGACTATAGGCTTGTATTTACAGAATCATTAATGGTCACATATTTTTCAATTTTATGGGGAAAATTATTGGTTAGAGGGATTTAGTTGGGTTCTTTCGATTATAAGGAATAAAGATCCACAAGTAAGGATCCATGGGCAGCCAGGAGGGCCATAAAATGAAACGGAGCCATCCTGGGGCCTGACTTCGTGGAGTCTAGAGCCTGGAGGAGGTTTTTGGATTTTGGTCAGCCCTAGAGAAGCTTAGCTCCAGGAATTCACAGCTTCCCACCCTAGTGTATGACTGTGAATGCAACTCGGCTCCAAGTGACTGTCTTTGTGTCCCAGAACCAGCCAGCTTTCTCTTGTTCACAGGTTGATTCCTCTGGACTTTCAGCTTGTCGGGGTCCACAGCAGTCTCTCTTCCCTTCTACATACCAGCTTTCAATACCAGCTTCTGTTGCTACTAGTTCAGTCTTTCACTTTTCCAACGCTGGATGGAAGCACCTCATCTGCCCAGTTCATCTTTTCATCCAGGCTGTTGGGCATAACTGTGGGCCACTGGATAGCCAACAGATTAGCTTCCCCAGGTTGGCCTTTCAACTGTGGTTGAGAAATGCTCATGGAGGTGACGTGCCCATTGCCCTCCTAGGAGGGTCATGCACAGGAAAGAATTGTTTAGAAGAAGGTGTGGCAGGAACTCTACTATGGTTGTGTTCATGATTTTAGCTATTCCTGAAGGTTTCTACTTAACTTTTTATTTGGAAATTATTTCAAATTTAGAAAGTTGCAAGACTAGTACAAAGAAATCCTATAAATCCTTTACCCAGATTCACCTATTGTCAATAGCTTGCCACTTTTGTTCTCTAGGCCTAGTTTTTAATAAATCTGTGTTAAATAGAAATTATGAATGCCCCCATCTTCCCTCTGCCCACCTAACCTTTCCTCCCCCTGTGTTCTGATGGAGAGAAATGACAAAAGCTATGTTGGGTCAATTCTCAGAAAAAAAGTCGTCAGGACAGTCATGGAGCTGATTTAGGAGACATATTTTCAGATTTGAACCCTCGCTATCAGACATAGTAGATACGTGTTGATATTTTTATTGTATATTACAAAATAAATGCAATTCAAATAAAGTTTAAGGGTATATGAAGAAAATGGCATCCTAGGTACTCTGAAAAACCATACCCATAACAACTGAAATACTGTATAAATATTAAATGTCCTTTTAAAAGTATACTATGCAAATTTTAATTTTTTAAAAAGATGTAATTTACAATAGCAAAAAATTACCTAGCAGTAAATTTGGTAAAAGATATGCAAGTTTTTAAAAGGAAAATCATAAAACTTTATTGAAAGAAATTGAAAGGCATAAATTGAGAGATATGCCATTGTTCTTGTATAAAAAAAAGTTGGTATCACAAAGGTATCATTTGTCACCACAATGACCTATACAATTCCAAATAAAACCCCAAATGGGTTTTCTTGTTCATGTTTGTTTTTGGTGGAACTGGAATAGTTGAGTCTGAAATATACATGGAAGAGCAAGAGGCCGTGGACAGCCAAGCTATTGGCTATATTGTTCGATAAAGAACAATACGTTAGAGGTCTTCCTCTATGAGATAGACTTACTTTAATGCTAAAATAATTAAAAGAGTATGATATTGACTCAAAGTAGTTCAACAGAACAGATAGAGAGCAGAAACAGACCCAGACATCGGAGGAAACTGAAGTTCTGATGGAGACAGTAAGGCAGATCAGTGGGGAGATGACGGGAGATTAAACAAATAGTGCCCGGACAGGAGGTTATCCTGTGTGCCCAGAGGGAAAGGAAGTGAAATTGGATCCCTATGCCCCTCCCTACTCAAAAATCAATTCCTGGCAGATTAAAGACTCTTACGTAAAAGGAAAATATATAAAACATTTAAAATACTATGTGGGAAAGAAGCTTTAAAATTTCAGAGTAGGGTGGTCTTCTTAAATAAGACAAAAAGAGCATGAACCATAAAGGAAAAGATTGATAATTCTGACTACATTAATATTAAAGACAAACACCAAGAAGAAGGTGAAGAGACAAACCGCAGACTGGAAAGGATATTTGTGCACACCCAACCAACATGGATTAGTGTCCAGAGCAGATTTAAAAATCCCTCCCATGAATTGGTAAGAAAAGACTAAAAACCTATTAGCAAAATAGGCAAAAAAAGAGACAGGAACAAGTCTATCATAGAGGAAGAAATAAGAATGAACAAAAACTTAACATGTTTATCATCATTAGTAATTTGAGAAATGCGAATCAAAATCACAATGAGATACCACTTCACACACAGCAGATGGGCACAAATTTTAAAGATTTTATTTTTTTCCTTTTTCTCCCCAAAGCCCACAGGTACATAGTTGTATATTCTTCGTTGTGGGTCCTTCTAGTTGTGGCATGTGGGACGCTGCCTCAGCGTGGTTTGATGAGCAGTGCCATGTCCGCGCCCAGGATTCGAACCAACGAAACACTGGGCCGCCTGCAGCGGAGCGCGCGAACTTAACCACTCGGCCATGGGGCCAGCCCCCACAAATTTTAAAGTTAGACAATATTCAAGTGTTGACAAGGATTTTGAGCAATGGGAACTCTTAGCCATTGCTGGCAAGAGTGTAAATTGGTACAACTCTGGAAGATCATTTTGTGTTCCCTCATAAAATCCTAATATGTACCTACCCTACAACACGGCAACCTGTTCCTGGGCATGGACTTTACGTCAGTGGTCCTCAAAGTGTGGTCCTCAGACCAGCAGCATCAGCATCTCCTGGGAACTCGTTAGAGATGCACATTCTCCAGCCGCCCAGACCTACTGAGCCAGAAGCTCTGGGGCTGGGGCCAGCCATCTGTGCTTGAGCAAATCTTCCAGGTGATTCTGATGCACATTCAAACTTGAGAACCACTGCTCTCCACAACATTTGCACATGCGCACACCGGGAGGCACGAGCAGGAATGTTCACAGCAGTGTTTTATAAAATCCACAAACTGGAAGCCTTGATGCCCTTTGACAGTGGAAAGGATAATCATATTATGGTACAGCCACACAGTGGTGACAATGAATGATCTAGTGACACGTATTAGCATGAGTGACATAGATTGAGTGGAACATGCACATCCCAGAAGCATGGAAGCAGTATGATTTCATTTATCTAAAGGTTAAGAACAGGTACCTCTGAACAGTGAGTTGTTAGGAATGTGTACATAGAGTATTCCAGTAAGAGAAAGCAGGGGGCTGGTTTACCACAGTTCAGGCTAGTTCTGTTTGTAGGGAGGGGAGGAGGATGAAATCGGGGAGCAGCATACAGGCTTACAGATACTGGGGAGATATTTTTTTTGGAAGGTTGGCCCTGAGCTAACAATTGTTGCCAATCTTCCTCTTTTTTTTTTCTCCCCAAAACCCCAGTACATAGTTGTATGTCCTAGTTGAAGGTCATGCTAGTTCCTCCACGTGGGACCCGCCTCAGCATGGCCTGATGAGCAGTGTGTAGGTCTCCACCCAGGATCCCAACCGGCGAACCCTGGGCTGCCAAAATGGAGCACATGAACTTAACCACTCGGCCACAGGGCCAGCCCCAGATAGTCTATTTTTTAAGCTAGGTGGTGGGTATATTGCTGTTCATACTATTTTTAAAAAGTAGTAGTATACTCAGTGGGAACTGAAAGTTGCAATCACAGAAGATGCAGGGCTGCATAACGGAGAGGGATGTGAGATGACTGGAGCAAGCCCGCTCAGCTTGCCGGCTGGAAGTTCTAGGGGTTTGGTTGTGAGATGCAAACTTGCCTGGTCCACGAGGCAGTTTGAGGTCAACTTTTGGAGGTTTTCTGCCCTGCCTTATATATCAGTGGACAATTCTGGATTTTATGATCCGTGGGACTTTGAAAGGATTAGGTGGGGAGGATCAGGGAAGGCCAAGACCCACCTTCTGCCTCTGCACTCGTGAGTCAGAGTTGTCTGCCATTTTGCCATCTGACCTCACCCTCCCCTTTCCGTCTCCTCTTCTCCCTCGCAGGATGTCAGCTAAGGCTAAAGCCAGATGGCGATGTCTTATATATACCTTTCTACATACAGTGTACAGTAAAGATACTTATTGCTGTGAACAGCAATTTTCTGAGACTCTTTAGTTCATTTACATGGACATGTCTCATTTACTTGAGACATTTAGAAAGGTCATCTATCTTTATAAAAAAATACCTTTGAACAAATATTTCCCTAAAATACTGAGAGAGGGTCAGTAGGTCCTTCAGCCACATGACGGAGGAGATTTAACCTCTTTGCAATAAGACCCACTGATGGGAATGTCTTCCCGAAGGAACGTGAAAATGTAACACTGCCACCCCATTAGTGAATTTCAAGTCTCTCAGTAATTATTTTGGAACAGATCATTAAGCAGAGAGAAAATTTGCTATTTGTAACCACATACTTATTGGAATTTGAGTTCTCAAAACACTGGATGACTCCCGGCAGAGAAGGGCAGCAGCCTGGATATAGAACCTGCATGTCCTGTCGGCCTCCTGCCTTCTGCCCCGCGCACTGAAGCTGATGACCCACGCAGGAGCTTGCCCTGAGCCAGGGGGCCGGGCGGTATTTTTTGACAGTCAGAGAAGACTTTCACAGGGGAATGAACACGGATGTAACAAGAAGCTGGTGCAAATCTGCATGACTTTTTTAACACCTTAAAGCAAGTGTGCACTGGTTGGGGCCCCCTCCAGGTTACTCCCTGACTTCCTGGGAGTAAACTGTCCACTTGGCTCTGCCATTAGGGACTCGGGTAGAAAAGTTTGTGAGACATTCTGTAAGTGAGAAGCAGGCCACCCAGAAGCGGGAGAGGGACGGCATGCCACAGCCCTGTGCCCTTTATCGCCACAGCTCCCAGCTCCTACCAGATGGGGATGTTCTCCGCAAGGAAGGAGGACTTGCTTGTTCAGATCATCCTGAAATCTAGCTTTGAGGACTTTCACTGATTGGGAGAGAGGATGGGAATAGACGCTAATGTTGCCGGCCTTGATGGTGAAGCTTCCGTCGTGCCTCACGATTCATCCTGCCCGGGCCAGACCACTTTAAGTGGTTGGCTGGAAAACAAATTCCAACCGGGAACCATCACCCAGCTCAGTCAAAAGGGTGCGGACAGCTTAGGACTCTCGGACCAGTGCAGTAGGAAGATAAGTCCTTTGTTACCCTCCTCTAAAAGAATGGCAAATGTCCCTGGGTTCCCACGGAGAAAGACCATTCCCCCTTAGCAGAGTATCCAAGAAATCACACCAAACAAATGTCCTTTTGGCAGGACACCAGGTAATCAGCTGAAAGATATTCACACCTCTGCTTACAGTTCTTGTGGCTCGTCCTGGAAAGGGAGAGGGGCTGGGAATCCAACGCTCCCTCATTTTTCAGAGGAACAATTGGAAGACTCTCCGGGAAAACATCCTGAGTTGTTAAATTGATATTCATCATCTAGCACCAAGTTTACTAGAAACAGTAAGCTCCTTTCTAATTAAAGCATTCATAAAAATAACAAGGAAGGACAGAAATCTTGTCAATTAACTGTGATGATTCATCTGGTTGCTGCTAGTTCAGATCGATGGAACAGTCCCTATAGCAGACGCCTTAGTAGGAATCTTATAATTGCATTTGCTGAGCGCTGGAATTGGTATTTTGTTCTTCAGTTAACCCAATTAACCGGTTTTTAACATCCATGTGCTCATGAGCCTTTTCAGCAATATACCTGTCGAGATGTACCTGTTAGGGTCAAGGGCCTGAACCACAGCTGCTCAGAATCAGTGACAGTTTGGGAGGGGCAGAGAGTAGGATGAAAACGTTACCAACAAAATAATGGGCTCAGCTCCAAAATGAGGTCCCCAGCGAGCCAGAGCTGCCCAGGGAGACCTGCATGTCCCGAGGCTTAGCACGCTCTGCTCTTTAAACACCAGAACACACGAAGAGACCACAGTGAGGTGTAAACTCACCGATGCTCCTGTGGGTACTTTTATGCCACCACGTATTTCTGAACAGGGTAAACAGGAATATGTCTCAGTTCTTCCACTGGCAAAATGAGGAGGTGATGTCTGCCTTTTTTTTTTTTTTTTTGCCATAGAATTCCTAAGATTCAGGGCTGATTTTCAACAAAACTGTATGATAGGTGAAGCATATGCTTGAAATCCTGCTATTTGAGAATCCCACCCTCCTCTCCAGACTAGTCATCCAATTTACCAACTGGTCAGGCACACTCCTTATACACCCTCCCGCTTGTAAGCCACCCCGCAATACACGTGCCCAGTCTTTCAAAGCCTTTGTGCTAGCAGATCTAACGAATTACTTCACGAGCAAAGAGGAGGCCAGCTGTGATTCTAAGGACACATGCAACAGATGTGCAAGCTCTTTGAATCCGCCAGATCACACAGTGCACAGTCTCGAAGGGCAGGGATCATTACATCTTCTTTGATCTGTCACACCCTGGCAATAGGTAGGACTAGTCAGTGAACAAGTGGGAGAGTCGACACAAAGGTACACTTACAATTATTTCTTTTACCTAAGCTAAATACCATTTTTATGATGAAATATTTAAGATTTCCAAATATGTGGATGTCAGAAGGTAGAACGAATGCCAATGGTCACCTGTGACCTGCAACTTGGCTTTAGAAAGAGGCCATCACTGAACTTGTAAAGGCCCCTGAGGCTCCTCCTTGGTCATGGGCCCCCTCATGCACCCCCAAAATGTAATCCCTCTCTGAATTTTCTGTTAGCCATTGCTTTTCTATTCTTTATACATTTACCTCAAAGGAATATGTTCCTAGACAATACATTATTAGGTTGTGTGTGTCTCTGACCTTCATATAAACAAAGTCAGAGTGTATGTGGTCTTCCTGACTTTCTTGGATTGTACTTTCTATTTGTGATATCACTTATGTTGATGGACGTAATCTAAGTTTTTACTGTCACAGCTATGTAGTATTCTACTGTGGACTAGATCCAGTGTATCCATTCTTCTGTTAAGAATGTTTGGGCTGTCCAGACGTTTTGCTATTACACACGGTGCTCTATTCCAGGGGTACTCCTCGTCCACACGCAGTTTCTCCAGTGTATCTATTTAGTGAGGAATCTGCACCTTCACCCTTATTGGATAATGTCAAATATTTTTTCAAAGGGTTGAATTAATTTACACTCCCACTAGTTCTGCATGAGAGTTCCTATCACTCCATATCCTTGCCAGCTCTTGGTATTGATAAAGATCAATTTTTTTTACCAATTTGAAATGTGTGAAATGGTGTCTTTTATTATGGTTTTAACCTGCATTTGCTGAGGTTTACCATCTCGCGATATCTTTTTTAAAAACCCTAAAAAGCAGAGAAGTTTTCTTTGCCTTGCTCATTCAGCAATATTAAAAACAACTTTCCTTGAAGCAGCTGGCATTCCGCCACATGGACGTTCGCAGCATGAGCCCCACAAACAGAGCGGAACTTCTTCAGGGTTGTAAAGTGAAGCTAAAGCTGCTGGCAGCACCGTTACTCTGTTCAGAAGTGGCGGGCTTCTTGCTGGACTGAGTGTGAAAGTGTTGCTGCTTCTAGATTAGAGGACAAGCACCACATGACCTGTGCATTCTCCCACCCCCCCTGGAACCTTATGCCTGGAATGCATAACCTCATTCACAAGCTGCCCACTTGTCTCTAGGAGGGCTACAGGGTTCCCGTGGAGGCTCCTGTTTCAGCAGCGACTTCCCAGCCTTCTAGACTGCATGCTTGCCTCACAAGGGGAGGGTCCGACCTAATCCAATGGGCATTCTGAAATAGGAAGGACAGAAGGTAAAGCCAAACCAAACCACACCTCACAAATCTCCTTTTTGGGGGTGGGAGTCTAGAGCTGTGCTATTTAATACAGGGGCCACTGCCATCAATGGCTTCTGAGCACTTGACATGTGGCCGCCAAGGAACTGGATTTTAAATTTTGTTAAATTTTAATTAATTTAAATTTTAATTTTAAAACTCAAGCAGTGTAAAATATTTTTCTATTAAACACGTTATTGTTTTGGTAGCACTACATTTCACTTTAACAGTTGAAAATTTACCATCTGAGTTGACAAGTTCTCTAAGTATAAAATACACACTTTTGAAGACAGTATAAAATTTTTATATTGATTACATGTTAAATAATCATATTTTTGATACACTGGGTTAAATATATTGTTAAAGTTTTTACCTATTTCTTTCTCTTTTTTTTTTTGAGGAAGATTAGCCCTGGGCTAACTGCTGCCAATCCTCCTCCTTTTGCTGAGGAAGACTGGCCCTGAGCTAACATCCATGCCCATCTTCTTCTACTTTATATGTGGGACACCTACTACAGCATGGCATGCCAAGCAGTGCCATGTCCACACCAGGGATCCAAACTGAAGCAGGACATGCGCACTTAACTGCTGTGCCATCAGGCTGGCCCCTACCTATTTCTTTTTGCTTTTTTAAGTGGCTACTAGAAAATTTTAAATTACATAGGTGGAGTGATGTCAGCTAAGATGGTGGAATAGGAAGTGCCAGGAATCCATGTCCCTACCTAGACAACTGTACTGGCAGAATCTGTGACTATCTTAGAACTCTTAGTCTATTCAGAGACTTGCAACATGCAGGGGAAGTCTTGGACAGTAAATTGTGGTTAGTTTTGGTTAATTTCCCCTCTTAACACATTAGTGGCTAGCCATCCCACCCCCACTGCATGCAGCCAAGCACATGTATCTGGAGCAACTTGTGCACAGCTTGTAGGAGCCAGGACTATTGATAAGAATCTCACGCTTCAAATACCAGGGATCTATGTTCTGATTGACACTTCTGATTGCAGAGGTGTAGACACAAAGGTGGGCAGCCATTGTTCCAGCCTCGCCATCTGAAGAGGCTTCTAGGGGATCTAAAGACCCAGAACTTATATATATTTTTTCCCATTCATTTTTACCTTTCTCCCCTTTTAGGAGCTGGACATTTATAAAGACTTGCAAATTCAAAAGTAATCGCATATACAGGGAATTTAGAAGGTCATCATGCACACCCAGGGAAAGGTGCAGGCTCAGAAAGACCTGAGCAGACCTTAAGTTTACACCTCAGGCTGATCCCTAGCACAGAGACACCATACAACAAGAACAACAGAATCAGCAAACACTGGGGGCAGGGGGAGAATCTGATTTTCAGAGTTACCACAGTATAAGATTCAAATGTGCAATTTTCAACAAAAAAGTCACAAGGCATAAAAAGAAAAAGGAATGTATGACCAATTTAAAAAATATATTAAGTCAACAGAAACCATCCCTGAGAAAGACCAGATGGTGGACTTACTAGACAAAGACTCAAGAACGATTGTTTTTAAAGATGCTCAAAGAGCAACAGGAAGATGACAACAAAGTCAAGAAAATGATGTATAAATAATTTGAGAACATCAATAAAGAGATAGAAAATGTAAAAAGGAACTAAGAAATTATGCAATTGAAAAGTACAATAATTGAAACGAAAAATTCACTACAGGGATTCAAAAGAAGATTTGAGCAGGGAAAAGAAAGAATCAGCAAACTTGAAGAAAAAGACCATAGAAATTATTAAGTTGAGGAAGAGAAAGAAAAAGGGTTGAAAAAAAGTGAATAGAGCCCACAGGACCTGTGGGATACACTAAGTAAACCAACACACACATTGTGGGAGTCTCATAAGGAGAACAGAGAGAGAAAGGGGCAAGAAGACTATCTGAAGGAAATGGCTGAAAATTCCCCAATTTTGAAGAAAGACATAAGTATTAACATCCAAGAAGCTCAATGAATTCCAAGTAGAACAACTCAAAGATACTCACATTGAGACACATTCTAATCAAACTGTCGAAAGCCAAAGATGAAGAGAGAATCTCGAACACATCAAAAGAGAAGTGACTCATCACATACAAGGGATCCTCAACAAGATTACGAACAGATTTCTCATTAGAAACCCAGGAGGCCAGGAGGCAGTGGGTTGATATATTCAAAGTGCTGCAAGAAAAAAACTCCTGTCAACCAAGAATCCCATGCCTGCCAAAACTATCCTTCAAAAATGAAGGAGAAATTAAGACACCCTCAAACAAAAGCTGAGACCTGACCTGCAAGAAATGATAAAGCAAGGGAGTCCTTCAAGTTGAAATGTAAGGACACTAGAGAGTAACCCAAAGCCATATGAAGAAATAAATATTTCTGATAAAGATAAATACATGGAAACTTATAAAAGCTAGTAAATTGTAACTTTGATCTGTAACACCACATTTTTTCCTACCTGATATAAGAAACTAACACATAGAAAAATTATTAGTCTACGTTCTTGGATACAGAATGCATAAAGATGTAATTTTGTGACATGAATAACTGAAAGGGATTAGGGGTGGAGCTGTACAGGAGTAGTTTATGTATGTTTATGTATGTTACTGAAGTTAAACTGGTATAAATTCAAATTAGAGTTTTATAACCATAGACTGTTAAATGTAACCCCTGTGGTAACCACAGAGAAAACTGCTATAAAATATACCCAAAAGAAAAGGAGAAGAAAAGTAAAATGTCTCACTACAAAAAATCAACTAAACACAAAAGAAGACAGTAATGCAAGAAATGAGGGACAAAAAGGTATGACATATAGAAAACAAATAGCAAAATGTCAGACGTAAGTCCTTCGCTAGCAGTAATTATTTTTATCTTTTTATTGGATAAATTTGAAATGTAACATTGTATAAGTTTAAGGTCTACAGTGAGTTACTTTGATACGTTTACATATTGTGATATGCTTGCTGATGTAGCGATATTTATGATGTTACATAATTATAGTACAATATTATTGTCTATATTCATTATACTGTGCATTAGATCTCTATGGCTTATTTACTACTCGTTACAAGTCTGTACCCTTTAACACCATCACTCTTATCCCTCCCCATCCCCTGGTAACTACCATTTTACTCTGCGTCTTTTACAGGTTTAACTTTTTTAGATTCCACAGATAAGTGATATCATACAGTACTTGTCTTTGTCTGATTATTTTTCTTAGCGTAACATGCTCAAGATCCATCCATGTTGTCGCAAATGGGAGGATATCTTCCTTTCTTATGGCTGAATAATATTCCATTGTGTATATGAACCATATCTTTTTTATCCATTTATCCATTGATGGGCATTTGGGTTGTTTCCATATCTTGGCTATTGTGAATAATGCTATGATAAACACGGGAGTGCATATATATTGTCAAAACCCTGCTTTCATTTCCTTTGGGTATACCCAGAAGTGGAATTGCTGGATCATATGGTAGTTCTATTTTTTGAGGAACCTCCATATTCTTTTCCATAGTAGTTGGACCAATTTACACTCCCACCAACAATGTATAAGGGTTCCATTTTCGCTACATCCTCACCAGCTTCTGTTTTCTCGATGATAACCATTCTATCATCAGGTGTCAGGTGATATCTCATTGTGGTTTTGAGTTGCATTTTCCTAATGATTAGTGATGTTAAGCATCTTTTTATGTGTCTGTTGACCATTTTGATGTCCTCTTTGGAAAAATATCTATTTAGTTCTGCCCAGTTTTTTATTTGGATCATCTTTGTTGTTGTTGTTGTTGTTGTTGTTAAGCTAACTGAGTTCTTTCTATATTTTGGATATTAACTCTTTGTCTGATATATGGTTTGCAGAAATTTTCTCCTATTCTGTAGGTTGTGTTTTCATTTTGTTTATTATTTCCTTTCCTGTGCAGAAGCTTTTGAGTTTGATGTAGTTCCATTTGTTGATTCTTTTTTCTTCTGTTGTTTGTGTTTTTGGTGTCATGTCCTAAAAATCATTGCCAAGACCAATATTGATGAGCTTCTTCCCTATGTTTTCTGCTAGGAGTTTTATGGTATCAGGTCTTATGTTTAAGTCTTGGGTCCATTTTGAGTTAATTTTTGTGAGTGGTGTGAGATAGGGGTCCAATTTCATTGTTCTTCATGTGTTTCTTCAGTTTTCCTAGCACTGTTTACTGAACAGACTATCCTTTCCCCATTGGGTATTCTTGGCTCCCTTGTTGAATATTAGTTGACCATATATACTGGGATTTAATTCTTGGCTCTCTATTATAATGTTCCACTGGTCAATGTGTCTATTTTTGTGCCAGTACCATAATGTTTTTATTACTATGTCTTTGTAGTACAGTTTGAAATCTGGAGTGTGATACCTCTGGCTTTGTTCTTTTTTCTCAGGATTGCTTTGGCTATTTGGGATCTTTTTGGTTTCAAACAAATTTTAGGAATGTTTCTTCTAGGTTTGAAAGAATGCCTTTCACATTTTGACAGCGATTGTGTTAAATCTGTAGATGGCTTTGGGTAGTATGGCCATTTTAACAATATTGACTCTTTCAATCCATGTACATGGGATGTCTTTCCATTCCAGCCAAAGCAATCCTGAGAAAAAAGAACAAAGCCAGAGGTATCACACTCCAGATTTCAAACTGTACTACAAAGACATAGTAATAAAAACATTATGGTACTGGCACAAAAATAGACACATTGACCAGTGGAACATTACATGGGATGTCTTTCCATTCGTTTGTGAATTCTTCAGTTTCTTTCAGCAAATTCTTGTAGTTTCAGTGTAGAGATCTTTCACTTCTTTGGTCAAATTTATTCCTAAGTATTTTATTGTTTTTGAGGTTATTGTGAATGCGATAGTTTTGTTTATTTCTTTTTCAGATGTTTCACGTTTAGTGTGAAGGAATGTAACTGATTTATGTACGTTGATTTTGTAGCCTGCCACTTTACTGAAATTGTTAACTCCAACAGCTTTTTGACTGACTCTGGGATTTTTTATATACAAGATCATATCATTGGCAAATAGTACCAATTTTATTTCTTCCTTTCCGATTTTGATGTCTTTTATTTCTTTGCATTGCCTAACTGCTCTAGCTAGGACATCCAGTACTCTATTGAATAGGAGTGATGACATTAGGCATCCTTGTCTTGTTCTTGATCTTAGAGGAAATGCTTTTCAATTTTTCTCCATTGAATATAATGTTAGCTCTGGGTTTGTAGTATATGTAATAAATGTTGAGGTATGTTCCTTCTACACCTAATCTGTTGAGTTGTTCTTTTTTTTAAGGATTGGCACCTGAGCTAACATCTCTTGCCAATCTTACTTTTATTTTATTTTTTTCTTCTTCTCCCCAAAGCCCCCCAGTACATAGTTGTATATTCTAGTTGTAGGTCTTTGTGGCTGTACTATGTGGGATGCTGCCTCAGCATAGCTTGATGAGCAGTGCTAAGTCTGCACCCAGGATCCAAACCAGTGAAACCCTAGGCTGCCAAAGCAGAGCACACAAACCCAACCACTCAGCCATAGGGCTGGCCCTTGTTTTTATCATGAAAGGATGTTGTATTTTGTCAAATGCTTTTTTGGCATCTACTGAGATGATCGTGTGATTTTTATCTTTCAATTTATTGATGTGATGTATTATATTTATCAATTTACATATGTTGAGCCATCCTTGCATCTGAGGGATAAATCCCACTTGGTCATGGTGTATAATCCTTTTAATGTATTCTTGAACTTGGTTTGATAAAATTTTGTTGAGATTTTTTGCATCTATATTTGTCAAGGATATTGGCCCACAATTTTCTTTTCCTGTGATATCCTTATCTGGTTTAGGTATCAAAGTAATGCTGGTTTTGTAGAATAAGTTTGGAAGTGTTCCATCCTCCAAGATATTTTGGAAAAGTTTGAAGAGGACTGGTGTTAATTATTCTTTAAAAGTTTGGTAGAATTCTCCAGTGAAGCTGTCTGATCCTGAAGTATTCTGTGTCAGGAGTTTTTTGATTACTGATTCAATCTCTTTACTCATTATTGGTCTGTTCAGATTTTCTATGTCTTTCTGATTCAGTCTCGGTAGGCTGTGTGTTTCTAGAAATATATCCATTTCTTCTAGGTTAGTGATTTGTTGGCATATAATTGTTCATAGTAGTCTCTTACGATTCTGCGTATTTCTGTAGTATCAGTTGTAATGTCTCCTCTTTCATTTCTAATTTTATTTATTTCAGTCTTCTTTCTTTTTTCCTAAGTTAGTCTAGCTAAAGCTTTTTCAATCTTGTTTACATTTTCAAAAAGCCAGCTCTTAGTTTCATTGATCCTTTCTATTGCTTTTTTGGTCTCTATTTCATTTATGTCTCTCCTGGTTTTTATTATGTCATGCCAATTTTGGGCTTAATTTGTTCTTCTTTTTCTAGTTCCTTAAGGTATAAAGTTAGGTTGTTTATTTCAGATCTTTCTAATTTCTTCATATATGTGTTTATTGCTATAAACTTTCCTCTCAGAACACTTTTGCTGCATCCCCCAATATTTGATATGTTGTATTTCCATTTTCATTTCTTTTGATAATTTTTTACTTCCGTTTTGATTTCCTCTTTGACCTGATGGTTGTTTAAGTGTTCTGTTTATTTCCGCATATTTGTAGATCTTCTAGTTTCATACCATTGTGGTCAGAGAAGATAGTTGGTATGATTTCAATCTTCTTTTTTTCCCCCTTCTTCTTCTCTCCAAAGCCCCCAGTACATAGTTGTATACTCTAGTTGTGAGTGCCTCTGGTTGTACTATGAGGGACGCCGCATCAGCGTGGCCTGATGAGCAGTGCCATGTCAGTGCCCAGGATCTGAACCAGTGAAACCCTGGGCTGCCAAAGCAGAGAGTGCAAACTTAACCACTCGGCCATGGGACCAGCTCTGATTTCAATCTTCTTAAAATTGTTAAGATTTGTTGAGTGGCCTATCATATGATCTATCCTGGAAAATGTTCTCTGTGCACTTGAGAAGAAGGGGTATTCTCCTGCTGTTGGATGGAATGTTCTGTATATGTCTATTAAGTCCATTTGTTCTAAAGTGTGGTTCAATTCCACTATTTCCTTGTTGATCTTCAGTCTGGACAGTCTATCCATTGCTGATAGTGGGGTAGTGAAGTCCTCAACAATTATTGTATTTTTGCCTATTTCTCCCTTAGATCTGTTACTATTTACTTAGTACATTTTAGTGCTCAGGTGTTGGGAGCATACATATTTACAATTGTTATATCTTCTTGATGTACTGAACCTTTATCATTATATAATGACCTTCTTTGTCTCTTGTTACCCTTTTGTCTTGAAGTCTATTTTGTCTGATATAAGCATAGCTATGCCCACCATTTTTGGTTTTATTTGCTTGGAATATAACGTTTGATCTTTTCACTTTGAGCTTGTGTGTCTCTTTAGAGCTGAAATGAGTCTCCTGTAGGCAGCATATGGTTGGGTTTTGTTTTTCAATCCATCCAGCCACTGTGTCTTGTAATTGGTGAGTTCAACCTATTTACATTTAGGTTAACTGATATGTAAGGATCTACTACTGCCCTTTTATCTTTTGCCTTCTGGTTATTTTGTCTCACCATTGTTTCTTTTTCCTTCTGTTTCTGTCTACTTTTGTAAGGTGGTGGTTTTCCATGGAGAATTACTCAGTCTCCCCCTTTTCTATATTTTGTGTTGCTGCTCCAGATTTTTGTTTTGTTTTGTGATTACCATGAGGTTTACATAAAATATTTTATAAAATAGTCGTTTTTCTGCTGATACCAATTTATCTTCACCTAAGGTTCCATCCACACTTCCTCTTTTGTATTTTTGATGTCACAATTATCTTTTTATTTGTATTTTTTTTATTATATTGAGTTCATAATAGTTTATAACATTAAGAAATTTCAATTGTACATTATTATTTGCCAGTCACCATATATAAGTGCTTCTTTAACCCTTATGCCCACCACCCCATCCCTCTTCCCCTCTGGTAACCACTAATCTGTTCTCTTTGTCCATGTGTTTATCTTTCACATATGAGTGAAATCATGTGGTGTTTGTATTTTTCTATCTAACTTATTTCACTTAACGTAATACCCTCAAGGTCCACCCATGTTGTTATGAATGGGACGATTTTATCTTTTTTATGGCTGAGTAGTATTCCATTGTGTGTGTACACACACACACACACACACACACACACACACACACACACACACCACATCTTCTTTATCCCTTCATCAGTCGATGGGCACTTGGGTTGATTCCACGTCTTGGCTATTGTGAATAACGCTGCAGTGAACATAGGGGTGCATAAGTCTATTTGAATTGTTGATTTCAAATTCTTTGGATAATACCTAGTAGTGGGATAGGTGGGTTGTATGATATTTCTATTTTTAATTCTCTGAGAAATCTCTATACTGTTTTCCATAGTGGCTGCACCAGTTTGCATTCCCATCAACAGTGTTTGAAGGTTCTCTTTTCTCCACAAAATCTCCAAAATCTGTTATTTTTTGTCTTGGTGATTATAGCCATTCTAATGGGTGTAAGGTGATATCTAAATGAGTTTTGGTTTGCATTTTCCTGATGATTAGTGATGTTGAACATCTTTTCATGTGCCTGTTAGCCATATATATATCTTCTTTTGAAAAATGTCTGTTCATATCCTCTGCCCACTTTTTGATTCAGTGGCTTGTTTTTTGTTGTTGAGTCGTATAAGTTCTTCATATATTTTGGAGATTAATCCCTTGTCAGATATACGATTTTCAAATATCTTCTCCCAGCTGGTAGGTTGTCTTTTCATTTTGTTGATGGTTCCTTTTGCTGTGTGGAAGCTTTTTAGTTTGATGTAGTCCTGTTTATTTTTTCTTTTGTTTCCCTCGACTGAGGCGACACATTCAAAAGGATACTGTTAAGATTGATGGCAAAGAGCATACTGCCTATGTTTTCTTCTAGGAGTTTTATGGTTTGAGGTGTTACATCCAAGTCTTTAAACCATTTTGAGTTAATTTTTTTGTATGGTATAATATAATGGTCTGCTTTTATTCTTTTGCATGTGGCTGTCCAGTTTTCCCAAAAGCCATTTATTGAAGACACTTTCCTTTCTCCATTGTATCTCCTTGGTTCTTTTGTTGAAAATTAGCTGTCCATAAATGTGTGGGTTTATTTCTGAGCTCTCAATTCTGTCCCATTGATCGTTGTGTCTGTTTCTTTGCCAGTACCATGCTGTTTAGATTACTATAGTTTTGTAGTATACTTTGAAATCAGGGAATGTGATGCTTCCAGCTTTGTTCCTTTATCTCAGGACTGCTTTGGCTATGTGGGGTCTGTTATGGTTCCATATAAATTTTAAGATTCTTTGTTCTATTTCCATGAAAAATGTCATTAGGACTTTGATAGAGATTGCATTGAATCTGTAGATTGCATTATGTACCTGGGACATTTTAACTATGTTAATTCTTCCAAACCATGAGCATGGAATATCTTTCCATTTCTTTATGTCTTCTTTGATTTCTTTCAACAATGTTTTACAGTTTTCAGTGTACAGATCTTCCACCTTCCTGAGTGATAAATAAAATTTATCCCTAGGTATTTTATTCTTTCTGTTGTGATTGTAAATGGGATTGTATTTTTGATTTCTCTTTCTGCTATTTTGTTGCTAGCATATAGAAATGCAAGTGATTTTTGTACGTTGATTTTGTGTCCTGCAACTTTACTGTATACATTATTTCTAATCGTTTTTTTGTGTGTGAATTCCTTAGGATTTTCTCTATATAATATCATGTTATCTGCAAATAGTGACAGTTTTACTTCTTCCTTTCCAATTTGGATCCCTTTTATTTCTTTTTCTTGCCTAATTGCTCTGGTTAGGACTCCCAATACTATGTTGAATAAGAGTGGTGAAAGTGGGCATCCTTATCTTGTTCTTGTTCTCAGAGGGATGGCTTTCAGATTTTTATCACTGAGCATGATGTTAGCTGTGGGTTTGTTATATATGGCCTTTATTATGTTGAGGTACCTTCTTTCAACACTCATTTTATTCAGAATTAAAAAAAAATTTTTAATTTTAAGATTGGCACCTGAGCTAACAACTGTTGCCAATCTTTTTTTTTTCCTGCTTTTTCTCCCCAAGTCCCCCCAGCACACAGCTGTATATTCTAGTTGTGGGTCCTTCTAGTTGTGGCATGTGGGATGCCACCTCAGTGTGACCTGATGAGTGGTGCCATGTCCACACCCAGGATCTGAACCAGCAAAACCCCGGGCTGCTGAAGCAGAGCATGCAAACTTAACCACTTGGCCATGGGGCTGGCCCCTATTCAGAGTTTTTTTCACAAATGAATGCTGAATCTTGTTGAATTCTTTCTCTGCATCTATTCTTCATTTCATTAATGTGGTGTACCACATTGATTGATTTGCAGATGTTAAACTATCCTTCCATCCCTGCAATAAATCCCACTTGATCGTGGTATATGATCCTTTTAATGTATTATTGTATTCGATTTGCTAATATTTTGTTGAAGACTATTGCATCTATGTCCATCAGTGATACTGGCCTGTAGTTTTCTTTTTTTGCTGTTGTCCTTGTCTGGTTTTATATCAGGGTAATGTGGCCTTGTAAAATGAGTTAGTAAGCATCCCCTCCTCAATTTTTTGGAAGAGTTTGGGATGAATAGGTATTAAATCTTCTTTGAATATTTGGGAGAATTCACTGGGGCAGCCAGCTGGTCCTGGACTTTTGGTTTGGGGGAGGGTTTTGATTACCATTTCAATCTCCTTACCAGTTGTAGGTCTATTCATATTCTCTATTTCTTTTTGATTTGGTTTTGAAATTCGTATGATTCTAAGTATTTATCCACTTCTCTAAGTTATCCAATTTTTTGGCATATAGTTGTGCAGATTATTCTCTTATAACCCTTTGCATTTTTGTGGTATTCATTGTAATTTATCCTCTTTTGTTTTTTATTTTATTTGAGCATTCTTTTTTTTCTTAGTGAGTCTAACTAAAGGTTTGTCAATTTTGTTTATCTTTTTGAGGAACCAGCTCACAGTTTCATTGATCTTTTCTATTGTCTTTCAAATTTCTATTTCATTTATTTCTGCTCTGATTTTAATTATTTCCTTCCTTCTACTGATATTGGGCCTCATTTGTTCTTCTTTTTCTAGTTCCTTTAGGTCTAATGTGCTAGATTGTTTATTTGAGATTTTTCTTGTTTCTTAAGGTAGGGCTGTATTGCTATAAACTTCCCTCTTAGCACTACTTTTGCTCTATCCCACAGATTTTGGTATGTCATATTTTCATTTTCATCTCTCTTCAGGTATTTTTTGACTTTTCCTTTGATTTCTTCAACGACCCAATGGTTGTTCAATATCATTTTGTTTAATCTCCACTAATTTGTGACTTTTCCAGTTTTCTTTTAGTTGACTTCTAGTTTCATACTGTTCTGAGTTGGAAAAGATGCTTGATATCATTTCAATCTTCTCAGATTTACTGAGACTTGTTTTGTGGCCTAATGTGATCTATCCTGGAGAACGTTCTATGTGCATTCGAAAAGAATGTGTACCCTGTTTTTTTGGATGAAATGTTCCACATAGCTCTGTTAAGTCCATCTGGTCTAACATGTCATTTAAGGCCAATGTTTACTTATTGATCTTCTTTCTGGATGATCTATCCATTGATCTAAGTGGAGGTGTTAAAGTTCCCTATTATTATTGTGTTACTGTCAATATTTCCTGTTATATCTGTTAATATTTGCTTTATGTATTTAGGTCCTCCTATGTTGGGCACATAGATATTTACGAGTTTACATCCTCTTGTTGGTTTCTTTCCTTTATCGTTATGTAATGCCCTTTTTTTGTCTCTTGTTACCATTTTTGTTTTAAAGTCTATTTTGTCTGAATAAGTATTGCTACCCCAGCTTTCTTTTTGTTTCCTTTTGCGTGTAGCATGTTTTCCATCCCTTCACTTTCAGTTTGTGAGTGTCTTTAGACCTGTGTCTCGTGTATGCAGCACATATGTGGGGCTTGTTTCTTTATCCTTTAAGCCACCCTCTATTTTTGGTTGGAGCATTTAGCCCATTGACATTTAAAGTAACTATTGATAAGCATGCACTTATTGACATTTTGTTACTTTTTCTTCTGGATGTTTTCGTAGTTCTTCTCTTGCTCTCTTCCCTTCTGGTTTGATGACTTCCTTTAATGTTATGTTTGGGTTCTTTTCTCTTTATTTTTGTGTATTTATTATAGGTTTTTGGTTTATGGTTACCATGAGGTTCATACACAGCAACCTATGTACGTAGCAGTTTATATTAAGTTGATGGTCTCTTAAATTTGTCCTCATACTAAAAACTCTACATTTTTACTCTCCTCTACCACATTTTATGTTTTTGACACCACATTTTACCTCTTTTAATTTTGTGTATCCCTTAACCTCTTATTGCAGATATAGGTGCTTTTAGTGCTTTTGTGTTTTGACCTTCATGCTAGCTTTATAAGTTAGTTGATCCACTACTTTTACTGTATATTTCCCTTTAGCAGTGAAGTTTTTTCTTTGATAATTTTCTTATTTCTATTTATTGCCTTTTCCTTTCCACTTAAAGAAGTCCCTTTAACATTTCTTATAAGGCTTGTTTCATGGTGACAAACTCCGTTAGATTTGCTTGTCTAGAAAACTCTTTCTCTCTCCTTCCATTCTAAATGGTAACCTTGCTGGGTAGAGTATTCTTGGTTGTAGGTTTTTTTCCTGTCAGCACTTTGAATATATTGTGCCACACCCTTCTAGCCTGTAAGCTTTCTGCTGAAAAGCCAGCTGATAGCCTCATGGGGTTTCCCTTGTACAGAATTTGCTTCTTTTCTCTTGCAGCTTTTAAGATTCTCTAATTCTTGACATTTTAATTATAATGTGTCTTAGTGTGAGCCTCTTTCGGTTCATCTTGTTTGGTTCTCTCTGTGCTTCCTGTACCTGGACGTCTGTTTCTTTCCCTAGGTTACAGAAATCTTCATGCGTTATTTCTTCAAATAAGTTCTCTGCCTCCTTGTCTCATCTTCTGGGACACCTGTAATGCAAGTATTAGTATGCTTGATGATGTCCCAGAGGTCCCTTAAACTGTCCTCATCCTTTCTAATTGTTTTTTTTTTTCATTTTTCTGTTTACCTTGGGTGCTTTCCTCTACTCCATCATCCAGATTGCTGATCCATTTTTCTGTTATCTACTCTGCTGTTGATTCTCTCTAGTGAAATTTTCACTTCAATTATTGTATTCTTCAGCTCTGATTAGTTCTTTTTTGTATTTTCTAGCTCTTTGTTGAAGTTCTCACTGTGTTTGTCTATTCTTCTCCCGAATTCAGGGAGCATCCTTATGACCATTACTTTGTACTCTTTGTTGTTTATGTGTGTTTCATTTAATTTTTTTGCTGAGGATTTTTTATGTTTTATTTGGAACAATAGTCCTCTGTCATCTCATTTTGCCTACTTCTCTGTGCTTATTTCTATGTATTAGGCAGATCAGCTATGCCTCCTAATCTTGGAAATGTGGCCTATGTAGATGTCTTATGGGGCCCAGCAGCATGCTGCCCTCTCATCACTTGTGCCAATGCTCCAGGGTGTCCCATGTGTGGGCTGCATGTGCTCTTCTGTTGTGGTGGGGCTGCAATTGCTGCAGGCGCATGGGTAGGCAGGACTGTCCCCTGAGCTCGTGGGTTGCAAGGCTTGGCCATGCGCAGCTGCTGCAGGCATGATATTGGGTGAGGCAGATCTCTGGCAAGACTGGCTGTGAAGCATGTTGGTGCATGACTGCTATGGGTTCATTAGTGAGTGGGTCAGGCCTCCAGTGTGGCTGGCTGTGGGGCCCAGTGTTGCACTACTGTTGTGAGCTCACTGGTGTGCAGGGTAGGCCACTGGTGTGGTCGGTTGCTAGGCCTGGGGGCACACAACTGCTGCAGGCCCCCAGTGTGACTGGCTGCATAGCTTAGCAGTGCTTAACTGCCTCAGGTGTGCTGGCGGGCAGGGCAGGCTCCCCATATGGGTGATTGCGAGGCCCTGTGGCAAGTGATTGCTGCTAGCTCACTGATGGGCAGGGCAGGCCCCTGGTGCAGCTGGTTATGTGACCCACAACTGCTGTGGGCTCACTGGTGGGTGGGGTAGGTCCCTGGCACAGGCTGCCTGTCCTGCTGCACTGTGCATGATTGCCTTGAGTGCTCTAGTGAGGTGGGCAGGCCCCCATGGTAACAGGCTAGAGGAAGAATTCCAAAATGGTACCTGCCAGTGTCTCTGTCAGTACAGCTGAACTGGGTCACAAAAATGACTGCCACTAGTGTCTCAGTCCCTGTGGGGAGAGGAGGGGCTCAGCCACTTCCTGCCTCTCTAGGAGATTCTGTAAGCTTAGTGAGTGAGTCTCTTTTACTAATGGACTAAGCACTTTTCTATCTAGTGTCTGTTTGTTGGTTTCTGGGTTGAGTGAGTCTGTGCATGGGCCCTTTAAGAACAGGTTTTCCTTTCCCTGAGGTTCTATAGTTTTCCTGAGAATATTCCCTGTTGGTTTTTAAAGCCAGGTGATTTGGGGTCTCATCTCTCTTGTGCTGGATCTAAGGGCTGGGTGCCTAATGTGAAGCTCAAATCCCTCATTCCTCTGGGAAAAGTTGGTACCTTTGAGATTGCTCCTAACCGTGAAACACCATGGCTAGGGGTGGTTTTTCCTCATCAGGACTGTATCTTTGCCTCGCCCACCCTCTCTGCATTGTCCCCTGTTGTGGAGGTTCTTTTCATCCAGTTTCCAAATCTCTTTCAGGGGAAATTATTCCACATGTGGTTGTAGGTTTGTTGTGTCCGTGGGAGGAGGCCAGCTCAGAATCCTCTTAGGCCACCATCTTCCAAAAACTCTGCACAAATTATCTTTTTATGCTGTGATTTTGTTACCAAGTTGTAGTAGCTATAGTTACTTTTAATGCTCTTTTCCTTTAATCTTTATGCCATAATTAAGAGTTTAATATACTATTCCAAAAGAGCTACAGTTTTCTAATTTTGGCTATTGACACCTTAATCAGAGTTTTGTGTTTTTTCATCTTTTTGTTTCAGCTTAAAGAGCTCCTTCCAACCTTTCTTGTAAGGCCAGTCTAGTGGTGGTGAACTCCTTCAGCTTCTGTTTGTCTGGGAAAGCCTTTATTTGTCCTTCATATCTGAAGGATAACTTTGCTGGATAGAGTATTCTCAGCTGGCAGTTTTTATCTTTCACTACTTTCAACGTCATTCCACTCTCTCCTGGCCTGTAGAGTTCCTGCTGAGAAATCTGCTGATAGCCTAATGGGGGTTCCTTTGGGGGTTCCTTTCTTTTTTCCCCTGGTGGCCTTTAAAATTCTTTCTTTATCATTGACTTTTGACAGTTTTATTATAATGTGTCTTGGAGAAAGTCTTTTTATGTTGGGATACTAAGGTGTTCTATTAGCTATGTGGACTTGTATATCAAGTTCCCTCCCTGGGTTTGGGAAGTTCTCAGCTATTATTTCTTTAAACAAACTCTCTGCCCCTTTCTCCCTCTCTTCTCCTTCAAGAATATCCATTATTTTTATGTTGGCTTTTCTAATAGAGTCTGATAGCCCATATGGTTTCTTCACTTTTTAAAAATCTTAGTTCTCTTGCCTCTTCCACCCGAATTATTTCTAGATTCTTATCTTCCAGCTCTCTAAGTCTCTCTTCCATCTGATCTGCTCTGTTTCCAATGCATTCTTCACCTCATTTATTGAGTTCTTCTGCTCCAGAATTTCTGTTTTGTTCTTTTTAAGAATTTCAATCTCTTTGGTAAAGTACTCCTTGTGTTCATTAATTTTATTCCTGAGAGCATTGAATTGCCTTTCTGGGTTTTGTTGCAGTTCGTTGAATTTCTTCATAAAGGCTATTTTGAATTCTTTATCAGTTAGATTGTAATATTCCATGTCTTTGGGATCTGCTGCTGGCATATTGTCATTTTCTTTTTGTGATACCATATTACTGTGACTTTTCGTGGTGTTTGATAAAAAGTGCCTCTGCTGCTACATTTGAAGTAGCAAACATCTTTCATATTTAGCCAAGGTTCTGTTTGTTTTGATTCTAACAGTTCAACAGGTTGGTAATTAGGATCCATTTTTGTTTTCCAGAAGGTGGCGCTACAGCAGAAGTTTTTGGGTTCTCTGACTCAACTCTAAGGTTGGGAGCATGCAGATGGAAAAAAAAGCTGGTGGAGGAAAAAAAGGGTGGTGGCAGAGTTTGGGGAGATACACACTTAACACTTGGAGCTTTGAGTGTGCCCATGGCCCAGTAAGGGGGATCCTTGAGTTGGGGGGGGGGGGTCCCAGAGGTCTGTGGACAGTCCTTTTGCCAGAATCTTGGGACAGACAGCAGGAGACACTTTCCTTTAGTTCTCTTTGTTAGCCTACTTCCCTTTCCTTTCCCTCTCCCTGTTCACTGTGGTCTCTCCCCAGAGAAAGCAATGGGTCCCTCCAGCTGTAGAATGCACAGCTGGGCAGACCCCTACCTTCTGCCTTCACCCTCCACCTCCTCTGTCAGAAACATCATGCTGGCCTGCCCCCGGACCCACCACCATCTTCTACACCACTGCTGGCTCTGCCACCACTCTCCTCACTCTGAGGCCTCCCCTGTGGTCCAATCCACCCACTTTCAGGTACACAGATTGACGAATCTCTCAAGTGTCCTGGTGCGCTGTGCAGAGGTGCTTTTTTTTCAGTTATGGATGTCTGATTAGTTGTAAATCAGAGGGGAGAGAAAAAAGGAACAACTCATGCCACCATAATGCTGACATCACTCTCAGTAATTACTTTAAATGTAAGTGGATGAAACTCCTCAATCAAAAGACAGAGATTTGCAGAAGGGACAGAAAAAACATGAACAGAAACTATATACTGTCTACAGGAGACTCACTTTAGATCCAAATTTGTTTAGAAAAAATTGGTTGGAAGTGAAAAGATGGAAAAGGATATTCCATGCTATTAGTAACCAAAGACAGCAAGGGTGGCTATACTAATATCAGACAAAATAGAATTATTTAAATAAAAAAAGCTTACAAGAGATAAATAAGGATATTATATATTAATAAAAGGTTCAATAGAGCAAGCAGATATAACAGCAGCATTTATGTATGTAACGACAGACCTTCAAAATACATGAAGCAAAAATTGACAGAATTTTGAAGGAGAAATAGACTTTTAAAATAATAGTTGAGGACTTCAATATCTCATTCTCCACAATGGAAAGAACAATGAGATAGAAGAAAAGTATGAAAATATAGGGCTTTTTTCCTTTTCAGAAGAAGGAAAACAATACAATAAACCAAAACTAGATCTAACAGACATATACGGAACACTCTACCCAACAATAACAGAATACACATTCTTCTCAAGTGCACATGGGACATTCTCCAGGATAGATCATATATTAGGCTATAAATCAAGTCTTAATAGAAAGGTAGATATCCTATAAAATATCTTCTCTGACCATGATGGGCTAAAATTAGAAATTATTAATGGAAGGAAAACTGAAAAATTCACAAAATTGTGGAAATTAAATAATACACTCTGAACAGCCAAAGGGGTCAAAGGAGAAATCACAAGGGCAATTAGAAAATTTAGAGAAGAATGAAAATAAAAACACAACATACCAAAACTTATGGGATGCATGAAAAATAGTTCTAAGAGGGAAACATAGCAGTAAAGGAAGAAATTTCTCAACATTTCTTTACATAAAAAAGGAAGAAATCTCTCAACTCAATAACCTAACTTAACACCTGAAGGAACTAGAAAAGGAAAAACAAACTAAACCCAAAGGTAGCAGAAGACAGGAAATAATAAATATTAGAGCAGACAAAAGAAATAGAGACTAGAAAACTAACGGAGAAAATCAAGAAAACCAAGACTTGACTATTCAAAAAGATCAACAGAATGGAGAAATTCTTAGTTACACAGACTAAGAAAAAAAGAGAAGATTCAAATTACTAAAATCAGAAACGAAAGTGGGTTCATTACTACTGATTCTATAGTAATAAAAAGATTATAAGAGAGTGTAATGAACAATTGTACACCAACAAACTGGATAATGTAGATAAAATGGACAAATTTCTAGAGACAAAAAATTTACCAAGACCAAATCAGAAGAAAAAAAATCCGAATAGAGCTATATGACTAGGAAAGAAACTGAATCAGTAATAAAAAAAAAAAAAAACCCTGACAAAGAAAAGCCCTAGACCTGAGGAGTTTTACTAATGAATTCTACCAAACACTGAAAGAAGAGCTAACATCAATTCTTCAGAAAACAATTCCAAGAAATTGAAGAAAGAACACTTCCTAATTCATTCTTTTTTAAAAATTGCAGTAACATTGGATTATAACATTATATAGCTTTCAGATGCACATTGTAATATTTCAAATTCTGTGTAGATTACATCATGTTCACACCTAATTCACTCTATGGGACTAGCATTGCCTTGATACCAACGCCAGACAAGGACATTACAAGAAAAGAAAAACACAGACCAATATCCCTTATGAATACTGATGCAAAACTTCTCAACAAAATACTAGCAAATTAAATTCAGCAGCACATTAAAAGGAATATATACTACGATCAAGGGGGATTTATTCCTGAAATGCAAGGATGGTTCAACATACAAAAATCAATCAGTGTAATACACCATACTAATAGAATGAAGGACAAAAACTAAATCATCATGTCAATTGATGCAGAAAAAGCATTTGACAAAATTCAACACCCTTTCATGATGAGAACATTTCAACAAAGAATAGGAATAGAAGGAAACTACTTCAACATAACAAAGGCTACATATGAAAAGCCCACAGCTAACATCATACTTATTGGTGAAAGACTGAAAGCTTTTCCTCTAGAACAGAAAGACATGCCCAATTTTGCTATCTCTATTTAACACAGTATTGAAAGTTCTAGCCACAGCAATTAGGCAAGAAAAAGAAATAAAAGGCATCCATATTGGAAAGGAAAAGTAAAATTATCTGTTTGCAGATGACATGATCTTATATCTAAAAAACCCTAAAGATTCCACCAAAAACCCATTAGAATTAATGAATGAGTACAGCAAAGTTGCCAGATACAACATCAACATGCAAAAATCAGTTACATTTCTACATACTAACAACGAACAATCTAAAACAAAAATTAAGAAAATAATCCCATTTACAATAGCATCAGAAAGAATAAAATATATGAGAATTAACTTAACCAAGGAAACAAAAGACTTATAAACTGAAAACTACAAACATTGCTGAAAGAAATTAAAGAAGACATAAACAGATGGAAAGACATTGGATGTTCATGTGTTGAAGGACTTAAGATTGTTTGGATTTCAGTACTACCTAGAGTGAGTCACTCGTACCTACAAGCTGCTCTGGGCATGGGGGAACTACATGGGTCTCAGAGATGTACTTTAGGCCAGACAAAGGGCAGGCACTGGTTTCAGGGTGGCAGATGCCTTCCAATGCCCAAGGGGAGTCTAGGAACTATGAACACATTCCCAGGGTTGAAGGATAGGATAACATTCATCAGGAAGTAATTCTGTCATTGTGCTACATAAGAAAGACGGCATATAGGGAGGAAACATGAAACAGCTATTCCTCACACCTCAAGTTTTGCTAAAATGGAAATGTTTGGTTTGTCTCTGCTCCCATAGTCCCTCCTCCTGAAAGAGGCAGAGCAACTTACGCCGCTGGAGAATTCAGGAGAAGGCACAGAGCCAAAGAGGACCTGTCCCTTCTCTCTCTGATCAGCCCGTTGACAGGACCGGGGCTTTCTGCTCCACCACTTTTACGTGCTAAGGACACACGCCCTGAAGACAGGCCTGAGGGTGACTTTTCTCACTGCCCACAAGAGGAGGCCAAGTGGCTCTGCGGTGGGTTTCAGGGCCTTGCTCTCCAATTCTACTTTACTAACCTCCAAACTGATATTCTGAATTCCAGCTATCTGACTCCTGTGTCTCACTTCTCAACTGGTTCCCCAGTTGGTGTGGGGAGAAGCATTATCCTCCCCAAATCTCCTAACAGCAGCTTTCAAAACAACAACAGAACAAGAGCATAGCATTGTTTCGTGTGCGCCTTTTAAAATAACCTAGTACTCGATAAAAACTGAGGAGTGAGTTCAGACACAGTGCTGTGAGGGACTATTCTGCGGAAAGCGGGTAAATGGCTTTGCAGGATTGCACAGGTGGCTTAAAGGTGAGGTGTAGCAATCTGGAGTTACAACCAAGAAGATCAGGCTGTGTGTGGTGTCTGTGTGTAAACTACACGTGCTGAGAACTTGCCAGGATCAGGTACTGCGATAGTGGTTTTTCTTAGCTCATTTATAGGGTAAGTAAAAACTACGTGGGCACCTTGCTTAAACAGACGCTAGCTATCACACAGGTACGGATGTTTGGGGTATCTGGAATCTAATGACGAACTCTGGATGTAGGGAAGCAGATGTTTAAGAGCAGACAGACTGAAATAGGAACACTTTAGGAAATGCAGAATAATTAACATTTTTAAGGTGTTTCATATGCCAGTTTCTAGGAAAAAAGCTGGTATCTGCTAATGAGACAGAGCTGGTCAGTAATTTCGGAGAGCTAGAGGGAAGCTGTTGAAGCAGAGAGCCAGTTGTCAGAACCCAGAATGCATTTCAATACCCATGACATTTCTCAGTAGTAAAAATGAGCACGACCAGGGCAGCAAAACACACTTACCGATGAAAAACAACTGACAACCTGGAGAGCAGACGGGACGTTATTCTGGTGGTTGGGTAATCAAATAGATTTGTGCGGGGACCAGGAGCTCACAATTTTCCAGTTTAAAAGAATAAAAGGTGGAATGAGAGACAGGTTAATAACAACAGACAATGAGATATTTCCACAAGCTATTTTTGATGTTTGAGATCCATGATTCTGTATCCTTTAACTAAACACAATTTTTCCATTTTTACTCTGAAGAGTTCAAGAATGCTGACTTCTTGGACATATAATTTAAAATGCTTCATACTTTTATTTCCGAAGAAACTATATTTTAAATGTTTCACTAAAGGATCTGAGGATTTATTAGTCTAAGACACGTGGGCAGAAAATCTTTTTCTCATCAACAGTTAAGAAAATGTAGAAAGATATTCATCACAGGAAAATCTCCCCAAGAAATGTACATTAAGCTGTGATTAATGCTGAGTGGGTTTCTTTAGAAATTCCAGATGAGATCTTCATGGCTCTGGGGCTACTAAAAGCAACTTCATTAGTTATCAGAGCATCTGGAGATGGATGTCACTCAGTGATGGTGGACAGGAAGGACAGACAGCCTGACACTGGCGCACCTGGTGTGGGTCATGAGCCACCCTGCTCAGAAGTCCTCACCACCCGCAGCTGGCAGCACGCTCAGATCAGCCGGACTCCCTAAGTAGACATGAGGGCACAGCCTTACTGACCAGCACAGCCTCACTGACCAGCACAGCCACATTCTCACAGTTCCCATATTGTAAACTGGTTTATTCCCCAGCTATCAATTCCTAGTTCTGTTCCCTGAATCCAGAGACTTGTCTAAGCCTAAACGGTATCTCGTAACTTCTCTGAGTCTTTCTAGGGCCAGGCTCTCCTTCTTCATATTCACCTTAGCCCCTTTTGTTTTGTTTTGTTTTTGAGGAAGACTGGCCCTGAGCTAACATCCATGCCCATCTTCCTCTATTTTGTATGTGGGATGCCTGCCAGAGCATGGCTTGATGAGCAGTGTGTAGGTCTGTGTCGGGGATCCAAACCAGCGAGCCCCAGGCCCCTGAAGTGGAGCATGTGGACTTAACCACTTCTCCACGAGGCCAGCCCCCTCCACCCCTCTGTTTTTCACTCAGTCTTCATCTCCTGGGTGGTAGCAGCTATTTTCTTCCCTGGGGGCACGCTGCACTTCTTTCAGCACACAGGGTCCACTGTTTGCCCTGACACTTTCCATCTCTGTTGGAACCTTCTATTTGCAAGCCATAGAGGGCAGCTTCTCTTTCTGACTGTGAGGACGAAAGAACAGCCTCCCTAAAATGCCCCTGCAGTATTTACCTGCTGAGGCCTTTGCCATTAGGTTGATCTCTATCTTTATTTTCAGTCCTAGAATGCTTCATCTCAGTGTGCCCCATAAGTAAAGCACATCAAGCCAGGGGAAGGCAGGACACAGAGCTCAGAGACACAGCAGGAAGGGATGGGCATGGGCCAGTCAGAGTCCTGGGTGGCAAATGCTCATTGTTCCTTATAGTCTGTTTTTTTTCCAGCTGTATTGAGATATAATTGACAAATAAAATTGTAAGATATTTAAAGGGTACAATGTGATTTGCTACCTTTATACATTGTGAAAGGATCACCACCATCTAGCTAATGAACACATCCATCACCTCACATATTTATCTTTTTTTTTGGTGAGAACATTTCAGTTCTACTCTCTTAGCAAATTTCAATTATACGACAGAGTTATCAACTACAGTCACCATGTTATACATTACATCCTCAGATCTTATTCATCTATAACTGAAAATTGGCATCCTTTTATCAAACTATCCTTATCCCCCTACCTCCCAGCCTCTGGGAACCACTTTTCTACTCTCTGTTTCTATGAGTTTGACTTTTTATTTTTTTAAAAAAATTAAGTTTCCACACATAAGTGATACCATGCTGTATTTGTCTTTCTTTGTCTGGCTTATTTCACTCAGCATAATACACTCCAGGTTCATGCTGTTGCAAACGGCAGAATTCCCTTCTTTTTTAAAGCTGAATACTATTCCATTGTCTACATCTACTACATTTTCTTTATCTACTCATCTGTCAATGGACACTTAGGTTGTTTCCATACCCTTGCTATTATGAATAATGCTGCAGTGAACATGAGAGTACAGATATCTCTTTGAGATAATGGTTTCGTTTCCTCTCCAGAAGCAGGATTGCTGGGTCATATGGTAGTTCTATTTTTAATTTTTGAGGAACTACCATACTATTTTTCATAATGGCTTGTACCAATTTACATTCCCACCAACAGTGCACAGCATTTGTTATTGCCTTTTTTCTTTTTTTTTTTTTGGTGAGGAAGATTGGCCCTGAGTTAATAGCCATTGCCAATCCTCCTCTTTTTGCTCAAGGAAGACTGGTGCAGAGCTAACATCTGTGGCAATCCTCCTCCACTTTGTATGTGGGTTGCCACCACAGCATGGTTTGATGAGTGGTGTAGGCCTGGCCCAGGATCCAAAGCCACAAACCCCTGGCCACCGAAGTGGAACACGCCAACCTCAAGCACTGTGCCACTGGTCCAGCCCCTCTCTTGTCTTTTTGATAACAGTCATCCTAACAGATATAAGGATTGTTTTTTTTTTTTTGAAGATTGGCACCTGAGCTACCAACTGTTGCCAATCTTCTTAGTTTTATTTTTCTGCTTTCTCTCCCCAAATCCCCCCAGTATATAGTTGTATATTTCAGTTGTGGGTCCTTCTAATTGTGGCATGTGGGATGCTGCCTCAACATGGCCTGATGAGCAGTGCCATGTCTGTGCCCGGCATCCGAACTGGTGAAACCCTGGGCCGCCAAAGCGGAGCGTGTGAACTTAACCACTCGGCCAAGGGGCCAGCCCCAGGATTGTGGTTTTGATTTGCTTTTCACTGATGATCAGTGATGTTGAGCACATCTTCATGTTGGCCATTTGTATGTCTTCTTTGGAAAAATGTCTATTCAGGTCCTTTGCCTATTTTCTAATAGAATTATTTGGTTTTTTGCTATTGAGTTGTATGAGTTCCCTACATACTTTGCATATTAACCTATTTGAATATGTGGTTTGCGAATATTTTCTCCCATTCCATAGGCTGTCTTTTCATTTTGTTGGTAGTTTCCTCTGTTGTGCAGAAGCTTTTTAGTTTGATGTAGTCTTACTTATTTATTTTTGCTTTTGCTGTCTTTACTTTTGGTGTTGAATCCAAAAAAATCATTGCCAAGACTTATGTCAAGGAGCTTACCATCTATGTTTTCTTCTAGTCGTTTTATGGTTTGAAGTCTTAACACTCAAGTCTTTAATCCATTTTGAGTTAAATTTGTGTGTATGGGGAAAAGAGTGGTCCAGTTTCATTCTTTTACATGTGGCTGTCCAGTTTTTCCAACACCATTTATTGAAGAGACTATCCTTTCTCCATTGTATATTCTTGGCTCCTTTGTTGAAAATTAGTTGAATATATAGGCATGAGTTATTTCTGGGCTGTCTACCTTGTTCCATTGATCTACGTCTCTGTTTTTATGCCAATACCATGCTGTTTGATTTCTATAGCTTTGAAAACATAGCTTGAAATCAGGAAGCATGATGCCTCCAGCTTTGCTCCTCTTTCTCAAGATTGCTTTGGCTATTTGGGGTCTTTGGTGGTTCCATATGAACTTTAGGATTTTTTTTTATTTTTGTGAAAAATGCCATTGGAATTTTGAAAGGGATTCCATTGAATCTGTAGATTGCTTTGGGTAATATGGACATTTTAACAATATTAATTCTTCTGACCCATGAACACAGGATATCTTTCCATTTGTTTGTGCCTTCAATTTCTTTCATCAAAGTGTTCTAGTTTCCGTATACAGATCCTTCACCTCCCTGGTTAAATTTATTCCTAAGTATTTTATCCTTTTCAATGCTCTTACAGCGTTTTTAATTGATCAGAATTTTGAAATCTGGCAAAGAGAGAGACCATCTTCATGGGTCATTTCACCTCAAACCATCATACAGTTCCTACATCCGAGAACTTTCTCTGTAGAATTACCACCTTAGTTTGATCTAAAGAGTAAGCTCCACTCAAATCTGACCTAGTTAGACTAAAGTCTCACTTGCAAACACCCCATGCTGGAGGAAAGCAATGTGCCAGCTTCTCAGCTCTGAACCGTGAGGAATCCTAGGTTACCCTGGCAATGAGGCAGAAAACGGCCAAGAGCCTGACCAGCAAAGCAGAAAGGAGGCCAAAGAAAGCCCAACCTAATTTATAAAATAAACAACACTATTTGACACATACAATGAAACAGTTATAAAGTTAATAAAATCTCTGGACGGAAATTTCACAATTGTATAATCTTTCTAAAAACAAGTCCTCTACATTATAAAGCACACGCTATGGATTAAAATTGGAGAGTGCTCAAGCTAAGGAGGTTTACATCAAACAGTATTTACAAATGGGCCTTTTGTGAATGCAATTCTTTCTTGGACCTGTATTTTGTGTAGTTCTGACTCTTTGCTCTCGCGATTCTGACTCATTGCGGGATTATGCCCTGATTTTGTTTCATCACTCTTTTATTTTTGAATATCAATTATACTTTAATATTACAATTATATTTTTTAACATATATCTCTATCTGATCATGCTTTACTATAAAGAGTTTTATCATCATCACCCCTTTTAAAAGGGGTACCATGAATATACTTTTAATAAGACAGGATTTTAAAAACAGAAAATGATAACCAGGAGACAGGGCGCTTTGACCATAAGCCTAGTTTTATGCATTAAAACAAACTAACTAAAAAATGAAGTTTTAGTGGCATTTTACATTTCATGTTTTCAGTTTTTAAATATTTTTAACAATTACTCTACCCAGAACTCCCAAATTGTCCACAAACAACATAGGTCCAATTAGTTTATTTTCAAAAGCATCTTTTCAACAAAGACACTGGCTAAGAAATTAAAAAGACAACACTCAAAATGTGTACCCCAACTCCATTTTGGAGGCATTTAGTGAACAAGAGTTTCTCTTGCATACTAAGCAGGCTGATCACACTTGGCCCAGAATTCCTGAATAATGATGATTTGCCCTCAAAATTTCCCTTATGGTTTTGCAATGTTCCATTTATATACACAGCAGTCCAGAACCAAGACTAATCTAGCAGTATTTCTCAAGTAATTGAGAGTATATTTTTCAAATGTAATCTATGTATAATACCATGATTAAGGTACAGCTGGGGAAATGAAAGTTTTTTTTGAAAGATTTTATCTTTTCCCTTTTTCTCCCCAAAGCCCCCCGGTACATAGCTGTATATTCTTTGTTGTGGGTCCTTCTAGTTGTGGCATGTGGGACGCTGCCTCAGCGTGGTCTGATGAGCAGTGCCATGTCTGCGCCCAGGATTCGAACCAACGAAACACTGGGCCGCCTGCAGCAGAGCGCGCGAACTAAACCACTCGGCCACGGGGCCAGCCCCGGGGAAATGAAAGTTTAACAAAACTTTCAAAAGAAAAGCATTTACTATGAAAAGGGAAGCTGAATTCTTGATTTTTGTTCTGCAAATTTTTACTCAGAAAATATTAGACAAACGTGAAAAAAAAATGTGCTGAATTCCTCCACATGTAAACCATTTGTCATCCATTCTAAGTGTTTTATACTTCATTTCTTTATCAAAAACCGTGTGATGTCTGATCCGTGCTTTGATGCTAGAGATTGTCTTCTCACCTGGCTTCTTTCCTTGGCTTGTCTGGCAGTTCTCTAAAAGTTAAAAAATATGCACGTGTACACATGTTAGGAAAAAAGTACTGGTTACAGAAACTCAAAATTTTGTATTCTGTTAGTGTGGGAAAATCTACACTATCACCACACCCATTTCCTAGTCTTTGCCATTAGGGGCGTTACCAAACTGCAAGCAGAGGACCCCAGTAGCTCTGGGACATGCCCTGAGGTCCTCGGTTCACTTAGGACCAGATGCTGAGGAGAAAACACACAGCTTTGGGGGATGTCTTGCTAGCCAGTGAGACCATGAATCCCTCATTTGGGGACCAGGGGAGGCCATGATTCTCCTCATCCATGTGGGAACTTGTAAGGCATCTTGGTATTTCCCCGAGTGCAGTGCGTGTAAGACCTGTCTGCTTCCTGTTCTCTGGGCTCAGAGGCCATTCCCAACCTAACAGCCTAGCCAATGCAGAAAAACAAAATGAGATAGACCAGAACTAGACTCTTCTGCTGCTCCCACAAATAAAGTTTTTCATGAGAATCTGAAAAAGTGATTACAGAGGGGCGGCATTTTCTTTTGCTATATCTTAATTCTCCTGTAGGTCTTGAATGTGCTAATATGCACAGCTGAGAAATCAGATAACTTTCTTCTCAACTGAAGTCTATGTACCTGTGAAGTGATCAAGGTGGAAGAGGTGGGGAGAGAAAAGAGGGTTAAAACTAAAAACAAAAACCCCTGCCTCTATGATGTGATTCCATTTACGTAAAAATTATGTTTGTGAAGAAATTGAGGAATCTACAATATTAAAAGAAGACTAAGAAAGTCCTCATACCATATGAACATTGGTAACGGATCTGAACAGTTCTCAAAAGTGTAAATACTATTGATTAGCATTTTCAAAAACATCTGGGTCTTTAGTAAACAAAGTAATGGCAGACCATTCTTCTCCCATCACATTAGCACTAATTAGTGCAGTTAAATGGGTATTCTCCTTCACTGATGGGTGAGAGGAGCATAACTGATTTTGTACAAACCTTTGGAAAACAGCTTGGAGATAAATTCCTATAGTCTCAAAAATATTCAAACACTTGACTCAGTGATTTTATATCAGAGAATCTATCTTAAGGAACGACCTCAAATGTAAAAAACAGTAAATATACCAAAAAAATGTGCTTGGTAGTGTTATGTATAAGAACAAAGAAATGTAAGCAACTTCAACGTTCACCACTATGGGAATGCTAAATAAACTAGGTGGAGATCTACTCAATCGACTAATATGCAGCCATTTTAGATGATAAACATTATGAATGCTTAAATCTTGCCATAAGTGAAAAAGAAAGTTGGATACAAAGTTGCATATTGAGCATATGCTTCTTTCTAAGATTATCTCAAGAGGCAGATCCTACTCCCTCTAACTGCCTGTTAAAAATTCATCTTAGCTGATAATACTATGTCACTGTTTTCCTTTTGCTTTAAACAGCAGGTAATTGCCCAAAGATGCGCCCAGGTGACTGGGTTTCATACTTTGGCCAGCAGTGCACTGTTGCATGTTGAACTGAGTTGGTCCTAGAGATAATTTATTAATGTTCTCAGATATTTCAGGACATATTTGGCTGTAGATACAAACATATGCCACGGCCCTAATTCACCGAACTTCTGGTTTGAGGGTCCGGGTCTCTTCCAGACTGTGCAATATGCAAGTTGTATTCGTTTTGTTCTAGGTGGTGGTGAAAATTCCCCGGTCCTAGAATGAATTAAAAGGGAAGCAGTTTCTCTTCCACCTGTGACTGAGAACTTACATTGGCCTCAAGAGGAAACTCAAGGGTTAGGTGATGAATCCCGGATCCCAGACCAGGGATACGGATCCATCCACATAATCTTCCACACTGGTACGCACAATTTGCAATGTGAAGTCCCTGGATGGAGTCAAACATGCCTGTGAGCTTCACTGACCTCTTTGTGACAGATCGTGCAGAGAGTCTGCAGGTTGTCCAGGGAGCATTGCCCTCCTCCACTGGACACTGGCTTGATGTGGTCCACCTGCCAGAAATGCCCTTCTCCTGGGTTCCTTATCATTTCATTAAGCTGCAATGAGAACACAAGATCAGCAATTTCCGACATACACTGTGGTTTTACGTTGTGCCATTATGTTTATACAGCAAAATCACTGGGAAAAATACACTAGGATGGCTTTTTATAGCTTTTATCATGAGTAGGAAAAATCCCCTAGCTTAGCAATTTGAAAGCAATAAAATATGTTTCTGAAAAAGTTTGTTTCCCTTACCTAACTCATTTTGAAAAAATTATAAGCAAGTATAAAATACTAAGACTCCTGACAGATTGGGAAAAATCAGTTCCTTCTGCACCTTTGAGCTAGTTTTTAGAGTCACTAAAACCAAACTGAGAAAAGAATAAGAACAGACTAGAAATTAAAACCTTCTGAATATTACTGACTCAGACAATCTTTAACTGTTGACCTTCAATGCAATTGTTACTACACCAGTGACAGTTTAATATTAATATTAATAGCTATCACCTGAACTTTTATGCTATTCACCTGGGAGCCTGCCAAGTCACATGGACTGGAATGAAATTTCTAGAACAAACCTCTGTATCTTGCATATTTGGAATAAACAAAGATGTCCATTGAAAGTGGCCATTATTGAGGCCAGTCCACATATACACACTTTATATTTAACTAGTAATGACCCACATTAGAATGGGACGTATTTTAACATTTTACCTGAGGTGGTAAAACCAGCTCACTGCACAGCAGTGTAGTTGTTTAAATACCACAAAGACGAGTGTGAAAGTTGTTTTTATTTCCTTGGTGTTGGACAAGGAAGAAATTACAATCAACTTCATGGCTGCCGGCCAGGGAAACCTGTGACATGGTTCCAGAGCCCTTGTAAGGAAGCTCGTCAGGCCCACGGACAGCACAGGGACCTGATCACCAGTGTCTGGACCGAGAGGAGCCCAGGAGCCAGCGAGCTTTGTCCAGCTGAACTTTGTTACAGACTGACTCACTTTCTCTTCTGTATTGGACTTCCCAACTTCTGTTAGAAGATATAAATAGATTTTTATTTTTGAGGTTGGTATTGTTAGAAGCAACTACAAATGGCAGTCTTGTGCATCAAGCAAATGGCACATTCTTAGAAAAAAATCCATTTTGGTCCTGCCTTTTGTAACCAATTCTTTTTTGCTGAGCAGTCTCCACTCTGACAGACTTTATGATCCAGAAGCCTCTTTGTTCTTCCCAGTAATACTATGGCAAATCACTGGGGGTCAGTCTTCAACATCCTAAATTCACCTCTTGAAAGACTCACTCCCTCTCCGACTGGTCCTCCCCTCTCTGAGCCCCGGGGTGCTCCCTATTCTCTGTGTTCTTGTTTTAGATGTATACTATGTGACTTCTGCATCCTGGACAGGCTGCTTTCAAGATGTCCTTGAGTCTTTTCATTGTGCGTCCTCTGGAAGCCTCCACACTCTGGCAGCAAAAAGAAACTGGAGTCTGGTGACACCTCTGGGATGGGTACAACATGTCTCTCACCAATTAGACCAGAAGATTTTTCAGGAACTCTGATTGTCCTTAGGGAAATAGTATATTTCCCTAGCTCTCAAAGTCACACTAATTTATCTTTGCAGAAACGCTTATTAATTAATTCTGTCATAATTCAGCAATACTAGGTAAATAAAAATGTATGATTTGACTAACTGGCAGGAATTTATCCAATATTTTAGTGGGCAGTGTAGCTCAGGAGTGATTTTTTTTTAATTAAGCACAATACAAAATCACTTTTTTTTTTTTTTTTTTTTGCTGAGGAAGATTCACCCTGAGCTAACATCCACTGCGAATCTTCCTCTTCTTTTCTTTTAGGAGAGCTGGGCCCAGGCTGCCGAACTGGAGCCAAACTTAATCACTATGCCACCGGGGCTGGCCCCTAAATTATACATTTTGCTCTCATTTGAAATTTATAACTGATTAGAACAGAACATTAGAAACCCAACTGAGTTTTGGAAATCAAGTGAATACTGATAATAGTATGTTAAGAATACTGTTTTTTTTTAAATAAATTACATTTTACAGTGGGATGAACATGTATAAGTTTCCTTCTCATTGTAATGAACTATATTTTGGGGGTTATCTGTTTGCCACATATTAACATCATGAAAAGTAGAACAACCAGACCATAGGTGTCCTTAATGCAATGTACCATCTGTTAAGATCTCTTCCCAAAATAATGTAATCATAATCTGATTAAACCTCTAGATCTTATAACCATTATCCAGGAAATCAGGAGGATAGAGAAACATGTCAGATAGCACCATGAGGATACAGGGAGACAAATCCAGAATGTGGGAAATCCTACAGGCAAATGATCCAATTTTTTAATGGTGTAAAAAAAGGGATGAGGTGATATAGATTAAATGGAGCATAAGAGACGTAATGACCAAATGCAATGTGTGGGTCACATTTTGATCCTCATTAGAACAAAGCAACTGTAAAAAGACATTTTGAGACAATCTGGGAACCCAAACTTACTGGACTTAATGGACTTATTATAATTAAGGAATTATAATTGTGTTGGGTGTGATAATGTGTATTGGGGTATGGGATTATACTTAAAAGGAGGAAAGACAGAGAGACAGAGAGAGAGAGGGAAGAAGAAAGTCTTTATATGTGAGAGATACATAATGAAAGTATTTAAGGGTGAAGTAAAACCTTGTCTGGAATTTGCTTTAAAATAATTCCAGGAGAAAAAAGGAATCGAGGTGAAGGGCAGATGAAAATGAAGGCAAATGTTGATAACTGTTAAAGTTGGTGATGCGTATATGGGTTCATTATTCTTTCTACTTTTGTATATATGTTTGAAAGTTTCCATATTAAAAAGTTAAAAAAAGAAAGTTTGAGAATCAATATTCATCACTCAGTACAATGCTGCCTTCTCTCTGTCCCATGATTATAATTTACCTGTTCTAATGGGAGCTTTGAGGTCCAGGTAGTATCCAGAAGATTCTTCCTCTGACCTTTAGGGGCATCTCTCAGACGTAAAAAGAGTTCTTGTGCATTCAGATTACAGAGCTGACACACACCGTGTTCAATTTCAAATACTTTGGCTCGCAGGTAACTGTTATGAGATCGAATCCAAAACTCCTCCTGACATCTCAGAGAGCAAAAGCGTGAATCCCAAGCGTTGGCTTTACACTCTTGCCTAGTTTGGCAAGTGGGTTGCTGACAGCGAAGGCAAAGGGGATTTCCTTCATTATCCACAGCTTGCAAATAGCCTTTGGATGTAGAAGGCTCCACAGTGAGATCAGCTTGGGCTGTGCAGGGATTTAGAAAGGGGACACAGGCTCCATCTTTAAGAAATTTTCTAGAATTGAACAAAACAGTGACTAGGTAACTAAAGAACACTGATTCTAGTCTAAATAGTCATTACTTTATATAAAGGTCTTCAAAATTTCTATATTGATAATCAGTAAACATGGGGCCCACAGATTCTGTGACTCAGTGTGGAAGTAAATAGCTGTAGTCAGCACTCTACACTCTATGCCAAGTAAAAGAAAGAATGGTGTGTTAAAAAAAATTTATCTTGAATACAAATATGCTGCCTCTCTTGGGAATTTAGATGTCTTCAAGTTAATCAGACTGTGAGACATCTGGAGAAGTAGGAAAATGGGAAGACAGAAAATGCTTCTTGAGGTTGGGAAAGGAGGCGAGTGGAAAAGCCCAACTAAAGTAGTGGCTGTCGTGCTCTCTACATGTGCCGGGTCACACACCTCCACAGGACAGAGAGGCCATTAAAGTCTCCCATGCACACTTTCTTCCGGCTTCTGCTGCCCTACAGGACACAGAGTCTTCACATCCATAAAGTGACAGAACCAGGTAGCTAACAGCGTCGACAGGAACCACAACAGTAGACTTGCTAAACAGGTGCCTCCTCCAGGTAAACTCAGTTGATAAAACGAAAATTAGCAATGAAACCTGATAGGACATGAGCTCAATTTGTTAGAATAAAAGGAAAAGGTACATTATTCAATTATGTTGAAAAGTCCTACATGGGAATTACAACAGCTGCTTTGCCTATTTCCATAGCTGTTCGTTCGAAGTGTTAAAAGAAAAACTTCTTATGACAGAAAAAACTCAAGATGGGGAGGCAGAGCCCAGATTTGACCTCAAGTCTCCTAGCATCTAGTGGCCTAGGGCAGGTCACTTGGTCCACCTGGTCTCAGCATCCTTCCTCATCTCTAATTTCTAAGGTGAGGAATCATGTGCCTCACAGGCTTGCTAGGAGGATTCAAGAGCTACTCTATTGTGAAAGCTTTGTGACCTGTCAAATGGCCAAACAAAGGTGAAGTATTACAAAAATGAATACACAACTTTAAAGGAGTGGTCTTAGTCCTTCTATACTCCACTGGTAAATAAAACCTTACTTTGTGGAAGAGTCCCACGGCCTGGGCTCCTTTGTGATCAGACGGACATGGCCCCCGTCACTCTTCACCTTGTCCATCGAGGCGACAGCAACATCTTCTTTGGTTATATATCTAAAACAATTACACATTAAGTAGATTTCCTCTGTCCTATAAGAGTTTCTCTATTTCATGTTCGCACTGCTCCTTGCAAATCCAACCGGAGAAAAAGCAAGATACCAGTCTCTTCACTGTGCTAATACTAAAGTTAGGGAATGGAATTTTCTCCCTTTACATTGGTCTCCACATGTGGGAAACACATCTCTTTGTTCCAAATTAGTTTTCTCAAGATTTATTTTTCTAAGAAATTCAAGAGCTATTCAATATCTTTTGGATCAATTTTCACTTAGGGATAAAAAAGGAATGGATGTAGGAATAAGAAATGATCAAATCCATGCACAACTGACAGCCTTCAGTAAACAGCTTGCCAAGCTGTGCAGAAAATCTCTAATTGCATTTTTACCTCCCTCTTGGCCTTTTCTTCAAGGCTTCTCAAATCACCTTAATCAGCTATAACAGTGTATCAGCGAATTCGGGTGAAGTGATTCTCTTTTTAGTTAATCAGGTTCAATCACATCTTCTATAATCTCAAGGTTGTTCCCACTATCATTGGCCCACACAGGGGTTATGGAATCTTCCACTGAAAGAAAGCCACTCTTGATGTGGGATTCAGAATCTTATAACACAACACCATCAATACCACACAATGGTTTAGGGACTGGAAGTAAAGATGAAAGTTATTCCAATTAAAGGTGACAGGGGAATTTAAGTAGGTGAAATGCAATTAGCCAATTAATTCCTTCTAATTAGCATGGCCCAGTTTCTCTGGTAGTTATACCTATTGTAGTTTTTTTCTTAATTCATTTAAACATATTTTTCTTCATATTTTTAAGTACTTCTCCATTCAGTAGTCTGATAATAAAATCAGAGCTAAATCACAATGGAATTGTGTAATTGTAGGTAAAATTTTAGAAATGTGCTCTTATGTTGTTGAAATAGATTTAATAATTAACAGATTTTCTTTTTACAAACTATTTTATTAATTTTTTGATTAGGTGATACATGCACAAATTTAAAAATTGAAAAGGCAAGCAACAGCGTATTTGGTGAAGAATCAGGACCCCTTCCATTCCCATCCCTCTTGTCCCCCTCTCCCTCTGCTGCCAGTTTTTAATATATCCTTTGAGAAATAGTTTATTTTCTCTGTGTATAGGTTGTACCATTTATTTATTTATCTCTGTATTTTTATTGACATATAACTCACATACCATAAAATTTACCACTTTAAAGTTTACAATTCAGTGCATTTTAGTATATTCACAAGGTTGTACAACCATCACCATTACCTAATTCCAGAACATTTTCATCAACCCCACAAAAAACCTGTCCTCATTAGCAGTTACTCCCCATGATACTTTTTATTTTTAAAAACAAATGGTAGCAGAATATACACACTAACCCTCACCTCGCTCTTTTTACCTGAAAATACATCTCAGAGACCTTTCCCTATCAGTACACACAGGGCTGCCCTATTTTCCTAATGGTTGCATAGCTAACCAGTCTCTGATTAATGAGCATGTAGGTTGTTCCAGCCTCTGCTACCACAAACAATGTTGTAATAAATATCCCTATACATGGTATTTTCTACACATGAAGTAGACATAGAATAAGTTCCCAGAAGTAGAATTGCCGCATGAAAGGTCTTGGGTGCTTTAAATTTGGATAGATTTGGACACATTGTTCTCCTTTGGGTTTGTACCAATATATGCGTCCAGCAGCAATGAATGAACGAGAGCACCTGTTTCCTCACACTTTCACTAGCACAAGGTAAGTCAGTTAAAAACATCACTGCTGGGGTTGGCCCGGTGGCACAGCGGTTAGGTTTGTACATTCTGCTTCAGTGGCCTGGGGCTTGCTGGTTTGGATCCCGGGTGCAGACCTATGCACCACTTGTCAAACCGTGCTGTGGCAGGCGTCTCACATATAAAGTAGAGGAAGATGGGCATGGATGTTAGCTCAGGGCCAGTCTTCCTTGGCATAAAAAAGGAGGAATGGCAGCAGATGTTAGCTCAGGGCTAATCTTCCTCAAAAAAAAAGAAAAATCACTGCTAATGGTGATATGTAGTTCATTATAGCTTTAAATTTGCATTTCTCCTATTAAGAGGAAGAGTGACTAGCTTTTCATGTATATGCATTTCCACTTGTGTGGCTTTCCTAAAGCAAAAAGGAAGCACAGTGAATTCTTGAAGAATTCTCTAACTTGCTCTTTTAGATCCTAAACTTCCCCTCTCCCCCCATTTCTTCAACCATTTTATTCCCTTGACAAAAGCTCTTTGCTGAAGTAGTTCAGTAGATTCTAAGTGAACTCAAAAGCTTCCTTGCTTTGAGGGTCAAGGGGACATTAAGCCTTGCCTCAGGTATTATTCAATGTTTAGAAGCTTCGAAACCTAATTCAGTACTTTAAAAAATGCTGAGGAATCTATTCAGAGATTTAAGAACTAAAAATAACCTTTCCTACAAGAAGTTTAAGCACAATTTTTTGGAAACCATGAGAAATAGATCAATCAACCCCAAAGTGAGTTGTTGACAACTTTTCAAATGGAGTTGTGAGTTACCAATATTTAGTTTTCCATTGAGGTTTGCTAGGAAGTTCATGTAAGTATACCAACTCTCAATAGGATTATGGTAAATCTCAATTTTGACAAATAGGGAAGGGAGAATGTAGCCTACTAAAGTAATTCCTGGATAGGGATGGGAGCAGGAGTGTGCATTGGAAAGTGGCCCAAATCCATGAAAACAATGCTGGGCTATAGGCTGCTGACCTGTTTTGGAGATGAGTTGTGGCTAGAGGATAAACAGTTGGCATCCTAAGGCTCCAACTGAATCAGGCCTGCCTCTGACAAATGGGAACTCACTTAGGCACTGAAACCATGGCTGATGGTCTTGGCTTCCATTCATATTTAAGAGTGAGCTACTCAAAAGATGACTGCAAAGCTGTAAGCTTGAATGGGACCTGAAAACTGGTGGATGTCACTGGAGGATAATCTGGTTGGAGATCTAGCCATTGCTTTTGGGGGAATTCCTAAACATCAGTATCTATGCGTCTTTATTCTGAGACCATTCCATTTTTTTCAGAGATGAATCCTCTAATCTCCTGCCTAGGAAGTAAAATGTGGCTGCTGGTATTCTGGAAACTGAGCAAAGAAAGTAGTCTGGGGAGTGTCAGTTTCTAACATAATGCATCTCCCTTCATCTCCAGTAAACCTGGTGTTTCCAAGACTGGCGCCTCTCTGGTTCGGTTTCTCTAGAAAGTAAACTGGTAGGACAGTGGGAGGGAAAGGCACCCAGTTCTAACTGCTCCTCATACAGACTTCAATCAATCAGTGCTGTTGTGCAGCCCCATCTTTCACACCTGCTGTCAGAGACACACAGTTACTCCAATTTACTGAGGCTCACTCGGTTCTACAGCAGGAACCAGCATGCTTCCTCAAAGCATCCCCCCCAACTCCCCCGCAGGTACACAGCTTTCCCTTTCATGGCTCTACTGGGTCAACTTCCCTGGAGCCCTCCCTCTCTGTGCTCAGTGACCAAGGTCTCTAGATCTCCCTCCTTAACACCTCTCTTCATTCTCTTTCCTTCATTCCCACTGCTAATGCCTTAATATAAGTCCTCACTGTTTTTTTCCAGGTTTACTATAATAGTCTTTTAACTTGTGTGGTAGGTAGATTTTAAAGATATTTCCCTAGGATTCCTGGTATTCAATCAATCACTCGTTAGGTAATGCTATAAAAGGACTTTGCAGATGTAATTAAGGTTACGAATCAGCTGACCTTAAGACAGGGAGTAATTCTGAGCATGAGAAAGATTTGACACACCACTGCTAGCCCTGAGATGTAGGGACCCATAAACTTGATCTAGAAAGAAGCTTCTAGAAGATAAGGGCAGCCCCCAGCTGGCAGCCAGCAAAGAAACCTAAGTCTTACAACCACAAGGAACTGAATTCTGTCAACAACCTGAATAAGCATGAAAATGGATTCTTCTCACACTATCAGTAAGAGCCCAGCTGGCTGACATCTTGATTTCAGCCTTATAAAATCCAGAGCAGAGAAATCAGTAGAGTTAACTCAGACTTCTGACTTATATACAACTGTGAGATAATAAATTTCCGTTGTTCTTTTTTCTTTTCTTTCTTCCTTTATTTTTCATTTTAAAATTTCTGCTGTGTTAAGCTGCTAAGTTTGTGATAATTTGTTAACTGCAGCAATAGAAAACAAATGCATCTTGTCTCCCCACTTTGAGTCTTGTCCTTTCAATCTAATCTTCCAATTGCGCCAGAGCGAGCACTTAAGAAACAAATATAATTATTGATTCTGCTGCCTGTTAACACAAGTTTTATCTTTAATATATCATCTTCATATAATTTTATAAAGAAAACTGTGTATCTGACTTTGGTTTGTATAGATTTTATGACTTTTGCTTTTTTTGACTTTACGACTCAGTCATCTTTCTCAGGTGGTTCTGTAAGTGGTCCATGTCTGATGGAGAAGAAACAATGGGACACGTCTAGAAATGGCTAGGGTGGGCTGTAAATTCAGTTAAGAAGGGAATTAGGATCATGCAAAGAGAAGACCAATGCTTCAGCTAAGACTGTGGTTACAAAAGTGAGAAAATGGAGAGGACTGGAAGAAGTATTGAGAAGAATAAAATAGGCACCATGCTTTTTGTTATATATGTGTGCGTATATGGATGTGTGTGTATGTATATGGATAAATACACACATATATTTAACATGTATATTCTATATAAAGTAATACATGCTTGTGGAAAAAAGTGAACCAGTACAGAAGAGTTTAGGCAAGAGTACAAAACTGGCAGCTCACGGATAAATCCAACTAGCCAAACAGCTTTATTTGACTCATACAGTATTTTATTTTTAAATCTGAATTTGCACGACTTCAGTTGGGTTATGCACTTTCCAGTCTGCCAAATTTCCACCCCCACCCCATCCTTGCTAGTTTTACACTTGATCTCATTTGTTCATTTATGGTTCCTGATTTGTTTTTAGTCATTTGAATTTGTGATCCTGGCATAAAGTATAAAGTTCCTACCATCTCCAAAACTCCCCTAATCTCATGATCTAGAGCAAGATTTCTCAACACTCATGTTATTGACATTTTGAAACAGGTAATTCTTTGTTTGGGAGTGCAGCTCTGTTCACTGTAGGATATTTAGCAGTATCCCACGCCTCTAGCCACTAGCTGTTCCCCAGTTATATTCTCTAATCATGACAAACTAAAACATCCCCCAACACTGCCACCCTGGGGGGTAAAACTGCCCCCAGTTGAGAACCACTGTCCTAGAGAAACCCCTGGTAAGATTTTCTAAGGTATCCTTCCAGATACTTTCTACGTCAATAACAGCAATTACATATATTTGTATTTCCATCTTTTTTATACTTACTTTTACCCTTAATAATTTATCACAAGTATCATTCCTTGTTCTTACACATGAATGTACCACATGCCATATTTTGAAACAGCAGAAGAGATTTTTCACTGTATGGGGTTATAATTTATTTGATCAGCCACATCCCCTCGTATACCATTGATGGCTTTCTTTCACCTGTGTAGATGGAAAAGGCTAGAGATCATAAATGACGGGATGTGAGGATGAAGAGAGATTGCAGGTCTGTGGAGACAGCAAGAGCGACAGGGGCTGCTTCTGCCAATGTGGCTGTTTGGTTTGGTGCTTTGCGATCTCTTCTAAAGCAAGAGTTTGGCAACAGAACAACTGACTGCCTTTCCTGAGAATCTTTGCTTCGTGCTGAGAAAAGAGTCTACAGAGAATGGGGATTTGAGATCACGCAGGAGACTACCTAAGTGAGGCAAAGATGATTATGATGCCAAGAAAGGAAAGTAAGAGTACAGAGATTAGGAAGGGACCTGTAATGATAAAGGCAAAACAGTTACAAACGCGAGACACTTAGCCTTTCCTTTTATTTTGTTCCCAACCCTGGGCAAGATAATAGTACCTCCCACCACTTGGGTGTTGGTGCATTAAATAGAACCAGCTCCCCTGCTGCATGGCACCCAAGATTCACACTCTAGCAGCACAGGGCAGATGGGGCCCCGAGGCACCCTCCTGATGAGCAGGACTCATGGTGCGCAAGGTCCAGACAGCCGGATCTTTTCCAGCAGATTTGATCAAATCCGCAAAATATTTAATTATGTTGCTATAAGATAAGCTGTCATTTTACGTATAATTTATTTCTCTTACCTCATCAGGACTTCATTAGTGGTTACATAAAAAGCCTCAGACCCCCCTGTAGAAATACCCATGACAAGTAATAACATACAAAATAAAAAAAGAAAGACAACTCATACCTTTTGGTACTATTGTGTTTGCTTTGCTGCTTTGCGATCTCTTCCAGAGCAAGAACTGGGTTGCAGAACAGCTGCCCGCTTTTCCTGATTATCTTTTGCTTCATGGCGGTTAGACTACCCCATTCTCGAACAAACCTCAGAATCTAGCAGAAAATGAGATAATGAAAAAATGAACAGCTCACCTTTGAAAGTGAGGCTACTTATCAGAAAACTGATGTTTTATTATACCCCTAAAATAGGCTTTTGAGTTTCACCATTTAAGGCTTTCTTCAATTTGAAGCAGTCTCATATCTTTATTATGAATATCTATGGCCAGTTCTGCAGAGGTCTCTTTCAGTCCAAAGACTCCCTAAAGCACATTTCAGGACATGAAATGTGCCAGCATATGTCCTTAACGTACAGAGGGAGCGACAGCAATAACGCACTCAGTGAGACCAAAAGAGGTCCAGCTGTCGGAAGCACATATCCCACCAGTGGCCAAGGCAAAACCAGTCTTGGGGACAGCAGGTCTTGCAATGGTGACAGAAGGACAGTGCAACATCTGAGAATTGCTTTCTTCTTAACTATCTGAGTTATCACAGGAAAATAGCCATCAGTAAATCTGGCACATTTTTATTAGGGTTACCATTACTCTTACTTACTAGTCAATTACATGTAACTGGCTATTTTCTGGGAATCTGAGAATCAGGATTAGATGACACCAAAGAAAATAGCTCACTGCTACGTTTTGCTTTAAGAGAGGTGCAGCTGACCCATGGGCAATGTTTGATTTCCACTCACAGGGCAAAAACATAATCATTATTTTCTTGTAAAAAGTGGTACACTGTCTGCTGGGTCAGGCCCTGCACATGTTGACCCTTCTTAGCAGCGAAGGCAAACTGGCCACAGATCAGAATTAACGCCTCCCCGGCAGATACCCGGCCTGCAGTTGCATGCTGGTGCTTCTGACAATGAATTGAGAGTCACCCAGCATGGTCTTATCCCTGCTCTCAGAATTTGTCATTGTTAGGACTTAACCTTCAAAGATAAAATGTGATTCTGTCAGATACAAATATCACAGTTGCTAATCCTGTGAATGAGAAATTAGATGATGTGAGGATGATTCTATCCACAGAAACAGCAAGCCTAGGTGTGATCATTTGCCAAGGAAACAGATTTCACATTTATTCTTAGCACCACGGTAATTCAAGGGAACTGCCTGGACTGCTTATAATGCAACCAGTGATTTGACTCCGCAACAGGCCACAAAGAACTCTGCTTTTATTAAACTTGAAATAGTCATTAAAATTACTCAACAAATTTTAATTTAAAACAAATGCATAGGGCTATTCTTACCAGGGAGCGATTCTGTTTCAGCTGAAAGCTTGCTGGTAAATCTTCCCAAAGGTCTAATTTTATATCCAAAGGAATGAAATTACAGTTCATCTGGTTTCCATCCTGATTATAGATTAGGAAGGCATTATTAATCCATTTTGTCTGTAGGCACCAGTAATTATTTTAAAAGTAAAGAACTGTACTATGGCATCATATGCCCAGTCTCCTAAAAGACAAACTGAGGTGGCACATCCCAGACAAGATTCCACCCACACAGCTGCCCTGAAAGGATTCTGAGTGGAGGAGGGGGGCCAAGCTCTCCATTGCCCCCTGGATGCCTCCAAGGCATTCACTCTTCAGGGTAAAAAATGCCATGTAGAGGGCTGTAGTCAACCAAACACAAGGTTTAAACATGAAGTATTTCTTTCACAAAACTAAAGGGAAGAGTCTCTGCTTGTAAAAATCTATTGTATCAACAATAGTTGAACCTATATTCTAATTCTCTCAGCCAAAAAGAAATGTTACAGTTCCCACAGCTGCTTTGGAAAAAACACACAAAAGTACTTACATATAGATTAAAAGTTTAGATATGCAACACTTATTCTAAACTCCGAATTAGACTTGGGATTTTGGCTGAAAGGAACAGTTCTTTAGAGTTATACTGTTAATACGACATAGGATGATAAACATCTGTTACTGCTCTTCCTCTTATAGGCAGTGAACTAGGGTTTTTATCCAAATTTCTACTTCTAGATTTTATTTCAGCTCTTCTAAGGTAAAAAGGAAAGATTCCTTTTCAACTCTATTCTATCTGTGAAAAGATCTGTGGCATTTCATCTGCTGAGTGTCTCCTATTTAGAAAATTAACTGAATAACATTTTATGATAATGGGACATATAAGTATTTAGAATAGTCATAAAAATGTACTATGGGTCAGCCCTGTGGCATAGTGGTTAAGTTAGGTGCACTCTGCATTGGCGGCCCAGGTTTGCAGGTTCGGATCCTGGGCACGGACCTATATCACTCATCAGCCATGCTGTGGTGGTGACCCACATATAAAGTAGAAGAACACTGCCACAGACATTAGCTCAGGGCTAATCTTCTTCAGCACACACACACACAAAAAGCACTTGAGACTATTAAGAGAGCTATTAGGAATGTGAGGTGGCCCCTGCTATACAGGCTGGGTGGCAGAGCCAAAAGATGAGTCAGCGAGGCTGTCACTGTATTTGGCTAGGCAGCAGGCAAACTCTACCCTCTACCAGGAGTTTGAAGTTTCTCTCCTGTCTCTGCCCAAAATGGTAAAAACACTGATGAGGTGATTTAGGATGCAGAGCTTTCATTGTACAGAGCAAAAAGTTGAAAGAATTTAAAGGGCTTCTGAATTCCTATGGTGTGCTGTGCCTAGTGTCCATCCTTTGGCTTCTTGACCTTCAAGCCCTTCTGGGGACCAGTTCTCTGTTACTCTCATGTGATGGTCTGAGAAGCATGGCCTGGAGCTCCCCCAACATGGGGGATGAGGGTGGCTCAGGCACTTAGACCTGCCTCTAGATGAGCAGAGGAGTCCTTTGTGCTTCCCCATGTCTAGAGGCTTCACGTGGTGGACAGGGGTCCAAGCCTTTAAGAGGAGCGTTGTTGACTGCCTGGCTTCATTCTTGGTGTCTCTCTTGGCTGTGGTCCTACAATGGAGGCTGCTTAGGACTTCTGGTATTCACGATCCTGGTCATCTCCTAATCTTCTAGCAATCTCTTCTAATCTTCAGTTAGAACTGAAAATTATTACCTGGCACACCATCTATTTCTATCTATATTTGGCTTAGTAGAAAACATGTAACTGAGTTTGGGGAGCTCCAACACAAGTCATCTTTAAAAACGGCATTTTTTCAATAGAATGGCCCATGAGTTTAAAAAGTTACAAATATTATTTTACTTTACTTATAAAGATTAGAAATTTGAAACTGTAGATCAAGTAAAAGTAATATAATCGCAGCAAATTTTTCCTCAAATACTCACACTAGTTCCCCCAGGTCAAAGTTCTCACATGGTCCCCAACATCCTTTCAGGGGATCCACAAAGTCAAAAGTGTTTTCACAATAATAGTAAAACATAATTTGCCTTTTTCACTTGCATTCTGTCACCGATGTATGGTGAAGTTTTCCAGGCACAGGCAGATATGAGCATCCCACAGTCTTCCATTAAGACTTTAGAGAAAACTGCTAAAAACGTAAAACAATGCCACTCTTCTCACTAAATATTATTTTTGTTTTATAAAATAATATTTTTAATAAAAATATGCTATTGATATAAATATATTTACATTATTGCTACTCTTAAATAAATGAATATTTTTAAGTGTTTTCATCTTAATTTCAAGTAAATATCAATAGATGTAACCCACATAAACGGAATATTTTGGGGTCCTCAACAAATTTTAGGAGCGTAAAGAGGACCTGACACTAAAAAGTTTGGGCACCTCTAACGTAGGCTATGGCAGGAATCTGAGCGATCATATTAGCAAAGCTTCACAAAGCTTGCTCAAGACAGATGGGCAGCCTCAGGCTTTTGCAAAGATGCTGCTGCTGCTGCGGCTACATTCACTGAGAGTTCCTTATGGCTGGGCACTGTGCTAAGTGCTTTACAGGAATTAGCTCATTTTATCCTTGCAACAACTCCTCTCCACTCTTTCAGCTGAGGAGACTGTGGCACAGGGCAGGTAAGTAACGTGTCCAAGATTGCACAGTTAGTACCAGGTTTGAACCAAGGCACTCGGGCCCTGAAGTCTATGCTCTTAACTGTATGTTGTCAGCTTCTCTTCATCTTCAGATTTAACACAGGAATTTGAGAATTAGCATTAAGGAGGAAAAGAACTAGATGCCAATCTCTTTATTAATAAAATTAAATATCTCCACTGAAACATGAAAAATAAAGGCTTTTCTATGTTTCAAGCTACAGAATCCACATGATGCTTACCTTAGTATAGAGGTGAATCCGGTCAGTATTCTTACTTGCACAAAACATTAAGGTGTCATACACTGGCAAAGTGTCTGAGCTCTTCAACTGTTCTAATAAAGAAGATAAAAGAGAACCTGAAGGCTTACCTAGCCTTAATCCAAAATATCTTATTTTAATCTTCTGCAGGTTAGAATGATGAAATAGCTGTATCAAATTTATCAACATATTTGACAAAGAACATGTGCCTGGGCTTGAAATAAAACTTCCATGGTAGGCCACTGAAGAGCATATTGGCTTGTATGGGAACCAGTTGCTTTGTACTTTTGCTAATGACTCAACAAGAAAGAAACAAATTCAGAATTAGCTGAAAACATATGAGTCAGGCATAAGGGAGAATTTCCTGCTACCAGGAGTTATCAGTCTAGAAGCGGTCCGAAATCTAGACTTTTGCTAGAGTGGGTTTAAGGTGAGGCTGAATGAGCACCATTTTAATTATCAGCAGCAATATAGCTATGTCAAGGGCCACTTAAATGCCTGATTCCCTATGACCTCATGCCTCACATTCACAAAAGGAAATGAGTGAACAAGCTTCTCTTCTGATAATCTCTTTTTATTTATTCCTTTCTCAGTCCCACTGACCAATATATTCTGCAGGAGAGATAGGCTCATCAAAACATATTTAAATAATAATTATAGTTAACAGTTTAAGCATTTACAATGTGTTCTAAGTACATATGTTAACACCTCTCAGAAATAAGTAGTGTATTTTACAGAGGAAGAAACTGAGGCAAATTAACTTGCCCAAGGTCATACCACAAGTAAGAGGACTTAAGCCCAGTAATCGGGCTCAAGCCTGTGCTTTTAACCTCTGCCACAGTTCCTCAGTGACCTTTTAAAGTATTTTCCCAGATCTAGAATTCTGTGATTTGTTTGCCATTCTACTTGGCAATGTCATCATATTTTTATTTTTCTAATCAAGCCATTGGTCACTTTACAAATTTGGTTTGTGGATTATTCCCATATTTCATAAATTCAAAAATGTACATTTTTTCCCACACTTTAACATCTCTGAAATTGGCAAGTCTCATAGTCAATAATCGTGGCATTTTCCCATCAATTTGGGCCAGGTGGTAGCTGTGAAGCAGTTCTCACTGCCTGAGCATGCATGAGCTCACTCATAACTACAATACTGTTGTCATTTTTTTTTTTTTAAGAATTTATTTTTTTTCCTTTTTCTCCCCAAAGCCCCCTGGTACACAGTTGTATATTCTTCGTTGTGGGTCCTTCTAGTTGTGGCATGTGGGACGCTGCCTCAGCGTGGTTTGATGAGCAGTGCCATGTCCGCGCCCAGGATTCGAACCAACGAAACACTGGGCCGCCTGCAGTGGAGCGCGCGAACTTAACCACTCAGCCACGGGGCCAGCCCCAATACTGTTGTCATTTTAACACTACACTTGAGGTATGTACAGCATTGTTGTCACTACATGTGTTGAGTTTAATTACCTTTAAAATATGTTCAAAATGTTTCACTATGATTTGGTATTGAACTGAAAAATTATCATGCATACTAAAAGAAAAACTGGATACAGAGCAGGAGAGCATATCAAATAAATTTGATATTAAAGAGGCTAATGTGTCATTGGAGGACTAACCAAAATTTTTCATATTCTTGCAAAGGAGTAACTCAGTGCTTCTACAGGCCTAAAGGAAGGAGATCCCTGCAAATACAGGAAGCTGTCTCACATTTGGATACCGAGATGTGCAAAAGGGTTGCCTATTACATGCCAAGCAATTGACTAAAGGCAGGAGAAAATGCCAAATCCCTAAGAACAAATGAAAGAAACAGCAAAGCAACAGAAGGTGGTATGACCTGGTCTGGTCTATAATTAAAGTATTATGTCATAGTTTAATTAGCAGTTTTTTTCCTTCTTAATGCACATAAAATACATTCATCTCATAATCTTTGTGTCTTCAAATTTGAAGAACTACAGTTAATGCCTTAATGCTTAAAGATCATTTTTTGACAAAAAGCATTATAGGAACAATTCCAAATCAGGTGATATTCTTGGTAGCTAGCAGCTACACTGGGTTACACATTTCTTTTCATTGTTTCTATGAAGTGTAATTTAATGGTTTGAGACTACAGAGGATGCATCTTTTGAAGATGCAGCCATCCTTTCAGACCCTAGAATTCCAGTTAGAACAAAGTTACTGTTCCAGCATAGTACACACCACTCTAATTCTAAAAGAGCACATGCGGATAGAATAAACATTCGAACATAGAGTGCCTCCTCTTCCTTCTATTTGTTTTTCACGGAAATCATGTTAGTGGGGACATGGGAAGCATATCGCTTGTGTGGAGTTAGCCCAGTGATCTGAGAAGTCAAAGAAGGAAGAGGGGATATGCATAGGGGCAACGCTGGCATGGTCTGGAGTAGATGAGGCCAACGCAGATTTCACCAGCAGAATAGAATTTCTAAAAGTCTGATGATTTTTGAAAAGCATTTGTAAGTAAAACTAATATATGTCTTCCTCAAGGGGCCAGAATTTCACCTACCAAGTGAAGTACACCTACCAAGCCAGAATTTCCTGGCAATAGATGAAGAGACTCATAGCCCAGTTGATGACAATTGCCAGCTGTTGACTCTGGGCCTGCTGTTTAGTGCACTGAGCCATATGCTGTCCTCCAAGAGCTTCATCAGCACTTGGGGGATTGTCACAGCAGAAACAAGGAAACTAGAGACATAAAAGGTATACCCCACCTGAGTCTACACAGTCTACTTAAAGTCCCTTAAAACTAACAGACTAAACAGGATCCCTTCTGAGATATTCTTTGGGAAGACCTTGAGGAATGAGAGGGAAGGAAGGTTGAGGAAAGAAGAAAGGAGTATGCCTTGAGCTCAGAAATTCTTAAATGAACATTTCATTTTAAAGCTATGAATCTGACAGCAAATTATATCTATGTTTAATAGCAATTGATTTAGAAGAAAAACTTCAACAGTCCGACATCTTGACAATTCTGGGGTTGTTATAATAAGAACATCAATCTGTGGGTTACTATGGTCACTAACTGAGTAACAAGGAAACTACTCAAAAGTACTCACAATCTTTTGCCAGCTGGCCCATAAAGATAGTGATGTATGACATACAGGCTGGTATTTGCCAACCATCACAGCTATAAATAATGAATGGAATCAACCAAGAAGTAAATAAATCCGAAACGCTACATGGTTGGCTCCAAGTACAGTCATGATTCACATAGTCTTGAAATTATGTTCCTTAAAAACATTTCCTTAAAAAAAAAAAACTCTTAAATTTAAAATATCCCAATTAATTGTAGCCATTTAAAAGAAATTCATGTGTAGAGGATTAATGATCTCCTAAGTGGCCGTTAATAATCTGTCAATCTTACAATTTTGTCCAGAAGAACCTCCCAAATATCAAAACCACCCCCATGGGCCAGGCTTGGTTGAGGCTGGGCAACAGGCCTGGGGGCAGTGCGTGCAGCTATGTATCAGTCCTACTCTCTGTGTAATGTCTGAATGCCAACAGCTCTGCTCTTCTTGCCATCTGGTGTTTAAGTACGTGGTTACAAATGGTTGGTATTTTTAATATAAATGAGAATAGAACAAACCTGGAACAAGGTAGTAATCACAAATCTACTAACAGTATTACATGTCTAAGTACATGGCTATTATTTGGATGCTAGAAATGGAAACAAGACTTACCATCACCTGGCTTGGGCGTGGTTCCATCTTCCATCTCGATTTTGGATACTTCTTCCTTGCTCTCAGCCAAAGGTTCAGGTTCTGACTGTGCAAGGACTCGTTTTTCACAGTCAGCACTAGTCCAAACTTTTTTGGAGGTGTCTTTCTGAGAATCATCTTTCTCCTTTCTGTTTTTATCCTGGGGATAGCTGAGGCTATCTATTTGTAGAATTATGAAAATCAAACAAATAATTTACATATAAATTTAAATAAAGTCATCATTTACTCTAAGCCAAGTCTAAAAAGTAAAGTTTAAAAAAAGTCACAGCTAGGTCTCATAAAAAAGAAACAAAGTCAACAATATTTGCTCATTCTTTGGAAACGTCACTGGGAGTCACTAAATGCCAAGTGCTACTCGAGGCACTGGAGAGGCAGCAAGGGACCAGACAGGTAAGTCTCTGCGCTTCCTGGAGATTCCACACTATGTGGCAGAGATAGAAATAAACGGGTAACAAATAAATAGGGGCTTTTCAGAGAAAGAAAAAAACAGGGTTTTTCTGAGTAAGGAGAAGGGGTGAAGGGAGTAAAAGTGCTTGGAGGATCCCCATTTGAGCTGAGAGCTGTGCATGAATCTGGGAAGCCTGGCCCGGGGGCCTGTATTCTTGGATTAGATTCTAAATGTAACTGGAAGCCATTAGAGGGCTTTAGGCAAAGGAATATAATGATTTAAAATTTTAAGGGTCACTCTGGCTGCTGTGTAGAGATGGACCACAAGGGGCTCTGGTAGGGAGGTTCCTGAGGTCTGAGAGAGAGAATGATGGCTTCCAGTAGGATGGTAGCAATAAAGATAAAGTGGCTAGAATCAAGATATATTTTAGAGGTTATACCAGCAGAACTTGCTGGATCAAGTGTGGGAGGAGAGAGAGGAATCAAGGATGCTTCCTAGGTTTTTAGCATGATGTAGGGAAGATGAGGGAAGAGAAGATTTGAGTGTTAAATGTGGTGGTGGTGAATCAAGAATTCCATTTTGGACATGTTAAGCGTGAGGTACCTATTAGACATCCAGGTGGAGACGTCACATAGGCCACTGGCCATATCCAATCTGGAATTCAAGTGAGAGATAGAAGTCTGGGGATATGAACTGTAAGATGTCAAGTACAAACAACCGGTATTAAGAACAAAGATGACAGAAGTGTTACCTATTGACAAATATTAGTGTTCATTAAATACTATGCCAAATTTTATCTAATGTACTAGAGACTGCATTAGCCACCTTTATGCAACGGTATTTTATGGGAACTAATATTGCTCCTTTAACTTCTCAGATTCTACCATTTCCTCAAAGTGTTATAGGGCAGGCATTGGACAAAAAAAATTTAGATGAATTAGAATTAATTAGAATTTTCAACTTCCGGGGTGCATCCAAATCAAGGTTGGACATAATTTTGCCAAAGTGTAGTGATATTAGTCTAATAATTATTATATTTATATACAGTAATATCACTGTTACTTAGGATATGCATTTCTCTTTAATCAATTCATATCGTTTGTGAATATTGTTTCATATTCACAAAAGGTGTTTTGTTTTCCTTTAGGTTGCTTGAGAATTAATTAAATCATGGGTTTAGACATTTTTATTGTTGCTCTTGGTATCACAAAGAAAAATCAGAACTATAAAACCCTATTAAACTACGATTTCTGTTGCTAAACCGCTCAACTTATATACTTAACGTGAACTGACATTATTTTGCAGTCACGAGATACTTTATTTTTATTGCCTGAAGCAGTTGGAAATTGAATGAGATAATGCAAATTGTGAGAGATATTATATGGAATAAGCTTGTGGTTCCAATTTAGTTCATAGACAACAGGTGTCCACATTTCAAATATAACAACCCAGATGGCAGACTTGTCATTTTGGTAGGAACACCCAGAATTGAAAGAGGAAAGACTCCGCTACTGATTACATTTCCTTTCAGATCAAAAGTAAGACAGAGGGAAGCAAGGCAGGCAGGAAGGAATTGCAGTATCAGAACTTATATCTTAGTGGAGTCTTTGTTAATGTCAATACTCTCAAGAATTCCCAGATGACTGAAAAGTAGATGTGTACAACTATTACAACAGAGAAAATAAAATTATTTCTTCCAGTTTCCAAAAGTGTCAACTTGGCATTTTGAGTTACCATAAAAATGGTCTTTAAAATTGGAAATAAAAGGAATACTAATGATCTTTTTCTTAAGACCACCACAGGTATTAATAATCATTTCAAAAACAAAATAAAAGATGGTGTATCATGCTATAAAAACATACTCTGAAGTATGTTTACGATTTCTACTTTTAAAATAGCATGTTTTGGAAAAGAATAAACTTAAAAACAGATATCAAATTCGTTCTTAAAAGAAGATCTATAGGGGAATATTTATAATTTGTCATGCAAGAATCATGGCACCATGTATATTTTACTAGGCAAAGAAGCTACATTGAATTATTTTGCTATTTAAACAAAAATAACTATAATTTCTTTAAAAACAAGCATTATCTACAGAGGAAAGAAAACAGCAGGTCTATGACTATAAAGCATATTTGCTGCCATAGCAACAGAGCTTCTATTCCTGCCCACTGAATTCATTTCCTGCTGGCATTAATCAGAAATGTCCATTTGTGCCAAATTAATGCCATGTCTCAGACACTCGGGGATATACATTCTTGACAGAACTGGGAGCTTTTCACATTCCACAAGGGGATAAATTCAGTCTTCACTATGTGAAGTTCTTACTCTAGCTTAAAAGCTACAGTCAGTGCCGAGCCACACTAACCTCTGATAACGGCTGTCATCTCTAAAAGCACAGGTCAGTTACCTGAAGACACCACTGCCAGCCCCGCCACGGTCACCCTCATGTACTCACCAGCACTACCTTGAGGATTCTCACACATTTCACAATACGGTAACACTGAGTTATTGATATAGGTGCAGAAACCACACTGCCAGCCCTTTCCAGGGAGGAGTGGGGGGGTTGCCTGGCCTGGAGCTTTGGTTTGCTGGGGCCAGGACAGTTTCTCCTCCAGGGGACTGCCGCGGTCATCGGTGGCGACTGATCGCAATCTTTTAGCTTCAGGTTCAAAATTGCTTTCACAATCAATGGTATCTTTAGGAACTATTTTTCCAGGGTCTGCTGGCATTACAGTATTTTCCTCCTGTGACATCCGTGATTCATCAGAAGAGGTCACCAATTGTCTTTTCTTAGGTTTTGGTGAAAAGAATGATCGAATATCATGCTGTTTTTCTTTTTCAAACTAGGAAAGACAAAGAGTTATCAAATTAAGGAGAATCTAATATGCTCTTTCTAAACGAAACTGCTTAACAAACTATTTTCCTTAACCATATTCCTTTGTCTTTTGACTACTTTGTTGGAAATGAATTCAATTACGCTATGACTCTTGATACATACATATACGCAAGATACCATTAACACATCCATATATTTCCTGTGTCTAACTTTATTTTAGCACTTACAACGTGCCAAGCACTTTACACTTACTAGCACATTTAATCCTCATGCCAGCTCTGTGAGGCAGGTACTATTATTCTTCCCATATTTCAGAGGAGGACTCCAGGTTTAGAGGTTAGGTAACTTGGCTATAGAAGTTATCTCATAAAAATACACTTCATAAACTATCTGCTCTAGATGTATGTCAGGGAAAAGAGGCGATTGTGTGTTTAAATATTTCAAGTCAATCAAGAACCTTGAAAAATGTTTTCATGCCCAAACTATAAATACAATGTCAATAAACAATGTTTTTCATATTAAAATGTTTTCTTGACCAGAGAGCATTTTTCAAATAGCATTAAAGCTATTAATTAGAACAACTTCTTTAACAGACACATTTTAATAATTATCTTGTCTTCAAGAAATATATTTCTCTTTTCTAAGAATAGCTACATCACTATCTCATGTTTTTCATCTTTTCAATATATAAATCTCAGCCTCCTATTAAAGAAAGGAAGATACCTATCTCTATGATCAACTAGCTGGCAGTTAACGTAAATTAAATGAGTTAGTTTTAGAGAAGTCTTGCTGGGGCCTCAATTGGGTACCATGGTGGACACACACTGTGGCACACTGCATTTCCAATGATAGCCACACCAATTCTTATCCCATTTCACATGTTCTTCTCACAATGTGACATTGACACACCTACGTTTAGAGGTGGGGTCTGTGTTCCCCTCCCTTGAAACTGGGTGGACTTGTGTAACCATCTCAATTAACAGAATACAGTGAAAGTGACGCTGTGAGACTTCTGAGGCTTGGTCGTTGAAGGTAACATGGCTTCCACTTGGCTATTGGCACTCTGTCTCTCTCTCTTTACATCTTGGGATGCTCGCCTTGGGAGCCTAGGCATCATGTTGTAGGGAAGCCCAGGCCACTTGGAGAAACTACGCGTGGATATTCAAGTTGGCAACCCCATATAGGCCCCCAGGGTACAGGCAGCATCAATTGCCAGACAGTGAGTAAACAATCCTTCAGGTGTTTCCAGATCCCAGCCTGGAGGTCTTTGAGCAAAGGTCCCAGTCATCATAGGGTAGAGACACATCATCTCCATTATACCCTGGCTCAATCCCTCACTTACAGAAACCATAAGAAATAATATATGACTATTGTTGTTTGAAGACACTAAATTTTGGGGTAATTTGTTATGCAGCAATAGATAACAAAGACAGATACTATAGATAACGATAGCAAAATACTGTATATTGCAAAGAGAGATTTTACATAATAAATCTTATCTGCACTTCTTAGTGGTGCTGCATAAGAAAGATAGATTTAGCAAATTCATAAAGACAGAAGAATCAGTGGGAGCTATGGAAAGGAAAATGGGGAGTTATTGCTAAATGGTTACAGAGTCTCTGTTTGGGGTAATGAAAAAGTTGAAAATAGTGGTGATGGTTGCATAACATTGTGAATTTAGTATTAAGTGGCATCACTATTGAAGTACACACTTAAAAATGGTTAAAATGATGAATTTTATAATTATACATATATATATATATATATAATCATAAATGTAAAAATTCCAAAAAAAGCAAAGGAGAAGGAAGGAAGATTTAGGTTGTTCCCATATTGGCAAAATTAAAACATATATTATAGGAAAAGAGCTCCCTCCCGTCATAATGTTCAACTTTTATTTTGTACGACTGTTATTTATATATTCTCATATACTATAAAAAAAGTCATCTAATTAGTTGTGGAAATTACAGAATCTAGGTAAAAATATAAAGAATGAAATCATTAACCATGAGATAAGATTTTTAAAACAATGCACAAGAGAAATTCTAACAAAAGGATGGAGAAAAGCAGAGAGATTAGCAGACGGATGGAGTTTAGTGGTAAAAAAAAGTAACAGAAACAAAGATAAACATTTAAAGAAAATGTTCTATTTCATATAATAGGACTGCAAAGAGGGCTTGCAGGACTTTGAAAATACTAGCAAATGTTCAGCAAATTCTATGAACAAATTCTATCAGCTATTTCTAGTTAAACCATGGTGTTTTTACATGGAGGTCAATTTTCTGAGTCCTTGCATGTCTAGAAACGAGCCAATTTTGCCCTAACCCTTAGTCAGCAGTTTCATCGGGCATACAATTCTCCTTAAATCTTTAGACATTGCTCTATTTCTTCCCACATTTGATGATATTAACAGTGTTCCTTCATAAGTTGCAAACTTTTTCTTCATTTTAGAGGCTTTCAGGATTTTCTTTTTATTCCTGGTGTTCTAAATTTTCACCATGACCTATATTTATATATCTATATCTATATGCCTTCTACTTAGCACCCAGGATACCTTAATTTTGAATTGTTTTGATTATCTTTAGCTTTTGGAAATTTCTAGTTTCTTCCTCTTCATTTTCTTTTTTTCTGGAATTCCTGTTTGCAGAACATTAGACTGAGACATTTATATCCTATCTTTTATTCCCATATTTTCCTTCTCTTTGTCTTTTTACCCTCTAAACTCTTGGAGTTTTTCTCTATTTTTATCTTTCAATCAAGAATTATTTTGTTTTGGCAGTCATATTTTTAACATCTAAAAGTTCCTTCTTATTCCATTTCTTTTTCGTAGTATTCTGACTTTATATTTACAATAAAATCTCAAATCTGACGCTACTAATCTGAGTTTTTAAAAACTTATCTTTAGCATCAATTTATGTATTAGTTTATGTTTGTTCACCGCTTTCATGCTACAGATCTTCTTCTGAAATGGCCAAGGACCTTGGTCATCCCTTCATATATAAGAATGAAGGGATGGGAGGGTTGCCTGGGAACTCAGGACACATGGGGCTTATCACCAAGAAGATCTGATAGGACAGACTGACTGAATGTGAGGGGTGAGGAAGATGGACGGGCCCAGAGTGATCCTCAAAATCCCAAATTTCTGACTTGTACCATTGTAGGGATGATATTTTCAGTTACTGTAACAGGGAATATGGGAAGATAAATGGGCTCATTAGAAGGCAAAAAGAGAAGAAATAAGAAAATCAGTTCACTCTTAGACATGTATGAGGGCTGGTGGGTCCCGAGTGGAGAGTTCCAGGAAGCAGGTCTGGAATTCTAGAGAAAGAGAGAACTGGATTCACACATCCAGGACCCCTGACATATAGAGGTGGTTACAATCAGAGGAGCGAATGTCATGATACAGGGGGGGAGGAGGAAGTAAGAAAAGGTGAAAGTCAAGGACAGAAAGGAGGGGAACAACATTTAAGGGTGGAATGAGGAAGAGATACCAAGGAAGGAAACACAAAAGGAACACTAAGAAAGGGAGAAAAATCAGGAGAGTCGTGGCTTTAGTGGCTGTGTGTTTTGGGTTCCCATTCAATACATGGGGTGCTCACTGGGCACCTTCAATCAAAAAAACTCACGTCCCTCAGTTCTGGGAAATTTTCTTCTATTTTTTTCCTTCCTCTGTCTTCTCTTTCTGGAATTCTACTAAGCAAAAAGCTTCTGAACTGATCATTTCATTTTCTTCACTTTTTCTATCTCTATTTGTTCTACTTTCTGTGTGATTTCCTCATTATCTTCCTTTCTATCCTTGTTGAATTATTATTTTCTGATATTACAGTTCAATTTCTAAGGGCTTTTCCTCGTTCTGCTTTCATGGGTGCAATATTTTCTTTTATTTCTCTGTATATATTAATGGTAGTAGCTTGTTTTTTTTTAAAGTTTTCTTCACCTCGTTGCATTGTCTCTGCTTCTTTTGTATCCCTTTCTTGGCTTACATGCTTGTTTTGCTCTCTGCTTGCCACATGAAAGGCTTTCCTCCATGCCTGGTGGCCTTTGCTGTCCGTTCATATTTAAGAACAAGACACTAAAACGCTATTGGAAGTTCCATGAGGGGGACTTCACTGAAGGTCATCAGTGACTGTCAGGAGACCTGTTTCAGTCTCCATAGTCAATTCTTGGTCCAGTCAATTTCTCCAGAAAGGAGTCTCCAGTCTCCTGCCTGAAGGATACAATGCTGACTACCAGTGACCTGGGACCCAAGGATTTCACCACTAACTAAAGAGTCTTTCACTTAAGACACTTGCTTTCAACTTACTGTCTTACTCCTTTCCCTCAGCTGGCTCTCTTCCTAGATATACTTTAAAGACGTTTTTAGAAGGAGCAAATAAAACAGCTAAATAAATAAAATATAAGAAATACACATATAAAATACAAAATAAATATAATATACAATAACAGGCCATCATCACTTAGACTAAATAATGTTTAAATAATATTAGAATCTTTTGTCCCATTCTACATTTTAAAGAATTTGTTTCTTTAAAAACATGTTAATCTCTCCATCTGACCACCAAAAACTAAAACACAACAAAATTATTTCAGATTTGTTTATAAAAAAAGCAACTGTCCTAACAATACAAAAAAACCCTAAGACATCTTTCCAAAAAGAATTCTCAGAGCCTTAAAATATCAGCTTTACAGTTGATCTCTTTAATTAAGCTATTTAATTAAGCTATTTTTAAAAGAAGTTCTTTTACTTTTTAAGCATTGACTAATTTTGGAAATTAGTGTCTGAGACGTTCTCATTATGTGCCAGAGGCAGGTTGAGAGTAAAGGCTAGCAGTGACTGACAGTAATCAGAAATTGATGCATACCTCTGCCACCATGAGGATTTACTTACAGTGCATGGGAGTAATCAATATAGGTGCTATTTTGAAACCACATCTGCTTGGGTAATCATAAAATGAGACTCGAGCAAGCAAAACCCAGAAAAGGAGTGGGTGTGTGAAAAGGGAATTATTTTATATAATTTTGAGAACCAAAGGATACACACAGAGTATAATTTTAGAAAAAGGAGAGGGCAAGATTAACCAGTAGCAATGACTTTAGCTAAAGTTAGGATGGCTAAATTGGACAATGATGAATGTGGTTACAGGTAGTGAACCTTCCAAGTTGGTGCCCTGGCCGCAGGGGTGCCGGAAGCTGTAAGGCCTAACAGGAATAAAGACTTCCTCTGAGATAATCAGTTAGAAACCTGATCCATACTATCGGTTATGTTTTCTGATTGTAGCCTCTAAGCGATCAGGCAGGAAGTTGGTTAATAGGTTTCTCTGACACTTAGCTGCTATGACTGATAGAAAAACAGGTGAGAAAACCTCTTTGACACATCCTAATGGTAATTATAGGTGTCGGATGGGGACAGAGAAGGGTTACAGGTTTACTGAACACGAGTGCTTAAGCTGGGATCCGTGGGCCTCTCACAAGACCTTGGATGGCCTTCAATGAGCCTGAGAAATCCCTGAAATTATCTATAAAATGTTGTCTGGATTGTATGTGCATTTCTGGGGAGCAATTCTTGACTCTCTCTATAGTCTCAAAGGTATTCAGGACCCAACAAAGGTTAAGAGCCACTGGATTAGAATCAAACGTCTGAAGATGCACATGTGGTTTGATAGCTCCATTTCTTTCCTGAATTTTCTACAGAAGAGAGAGTGAGGGTTCATGTGTGAATGTACACGTGTAGACATATGTAAACTAGCTCTTTTTTATATTTGATTTTTTTTTTGAGGAAGATGAGCCCTGAGCTAACATCTGCTGCCAATCCTCCTCTTTTTGCTGAGGAAGACTGGCCCTGAGCTAACATCCGTGCCCATCTTCCTCTGCTTTATATGCGGGACGCCTGCCACAGCATGGCTTGACAAGCAGTGCATAGGTCCGCACCCAGGATCCGAACCAGTGGACCCCGGGCCTCTGAAGCAGAACACATGAATTCAACTGCTGCGCCACTGGGCCAGCCCCCTAGCTCCTTTTAAGGGGAAACAAATACATAAATTCTCTGAAATACTTAATAAGAATCCCTCAGCTTCTCTCAAGTAATAACTTCAAAACCTGAAAAATACCAAAACAGAGTAACTTCTACTCAGGCATGAAACATATTCACTTAGCTCCTTTGTCTGTTACTGTAACTGGACTCTGAACTGCTTCCCATAAGACAGCAAATGACATGGGAATGCTCACACAGTAAAACAGAGAGAAACTACTGATGAGGTGAGTAGAAGAAAGTGCATGGATTGTAACGGCTAGGGAATTACTGTGCTGGCAGGACTCAAAGGCACAATGTCACGTAGCTCAGCTTAAAACTAAACACACTATCCTTGATGCTTTGAGACAGTGCCATATCATCATGAGCTCCTTATGGAGATTCCAGCAGGTATTTGGGACATGTCTGGTTAATAAAAGAAGGAAGTGACCTTGAATGAGAGCTGTAGACACAGATACTAAATGTGAATGCAAAATTCCTATATCTGTCAGATGCTTCTAATTAATTTCCTTTTTGTCTTTTTTTTATTAAATTAGTTTTTTACAAAGTGAATATGGATCCACTGATTAAAGCATCTGAAAAAAAGGCAGTAGGAAATAATTGTAAACAAAATGCTCCCCAAATAAACACGTTTTCTAAAAGTATTAGATTATCAGTAACATGACTCCTTGCAGGAGCAAGCTTTATCAGTGTCGCCAAAATAGACCAGAATCCTCTAATTACAACAGCATACTGATAGTCAAACACTCAGCACCCATACCATCCTGGCAGTTCCACATTTGAAAAATTACCAACTTTATTAATGTTATCAGCATTTCTCAGTGGTAAAGAAAGGCAGCAATACAGAAAGACAAAATATTTTTATGGCCTAGGAAAGCTTTGTTACTTAATAGCAAGATTAAGCTAAAAAGTCTTTTGTGTTTTGTAACTACATTCTTGCACTTAGAAGAGACATTATAGTAACAAATTACAGAAAATGTCCTAACTCATCATTACTATTTGTCCTTGTAAAGAAATAACTATATTAAGTGACCTTTGTAATGTGTAATAAACAAGAAACTTAAATGTAGGTGTTTCTAAAAAAGGAGGAGCAATCTAAGTTTGCAGTAATTTTTATCACAAGGCTTAGGGAAATAGTTAAGTCAACAGACCCATGTCATAAGTGATGTGGAAAATAGAAGAACATATTCCTCTCTGCAGTTATATACTTAACACTCAGTTATTATGTTCCTGTCTTTTGTTCAATATTGTTTTTGAAAAACAAAAGAAAAAATATTGTTTTTGCCGAGAAGTGCTGGGAATAAAAACTGAAAAATGCTTAAGGTGGCAAAATGCATGTTTTTATCTGAAAGGTTCAGGGACCTAATATATTTGCTCTTCTTTGCACCAGGGTAAACCACTGCTCTTTACAGACAAATCCCCTGGCCATGACGATAGGATTAAAAGTCAGTTATTACAACTGAAGGAGAGGAAAAGGAAATCTAGTAAAACTCATAAAAACAATAAAGCACTTCAGAGCCTGGTGCGGCTCCAGAGCAGCACACACCACCACCAAAAGCACTGAGGACGGGTTTAACAGGCTGTGATCAAAGGGCAGCTCTGGTAGGAACCATGACTGCCTCATGTCATTCATCTCCCGTTCCTAAAAGAATTAACAAATCCACTGTGTTACAAATGGGTGATTGGGACATCTTGCTTGTCTGCTGAATGGCAGACGATTAATGACTGGAACTGGAACTAAAAGCCTTCACTAAAATTTGTAAACAAGCCAGAGGATAGAGAGTCACAAAAGTAGGGTTTTAATTATCTAACTAAAAAAAAGATGAATTTAAATTCTCCTAAAAAAGAAATGACTGACTGAATTTTCAGATTTTGCAAAATGTCCATTCCTATGTAGTTAAATAAAATTTTGGCAATGATCCACTCTTAGGCACAAGTTTTTTTCTGTGGGCATAGAGAAAATAAAACACTCTGATTAAAAAAACAAAGTGGTAAAAAAAAGAAAAAATGTTATCACTTTTTTTTAAAGATGACATCAAATGCAGTGCAGGCAAATGTTTTTGGGAATGGCTATCTCTTCCAACAAGGACAATTAGAACTTAAAACCAAAATATTATATAATATAATGGACAGATCACTAGAATGTGACTCAGAGGGGTAAGTTAATCAGTACCCACGTGCCATAATCTCTCTTTTAAGGCCTGGTGTCCAAATGCCTCACGGACATCAGCTGAGTGGTTCAGAGGCTCCTCAACCTCAAGAGGTCCTGAATGGACCCTTCATGCTGTCCATCAGCCGGCTCCTCTCCTACCATCACAATCTCTCAGCTCCCCACTCCTTACCAAATTAACCACGAAGCCCTCTGCTCTGGATTCTCCAGTTTTAGAGTAAACTGGATCACTTCCAAACACTTCATTTTGTCCTCCCCTACCTACCTCTGGTTCTGGCAACTCCCTTAAATGCTTGCTTCAAACTCCCCTCCCCTTTCTGCACTTGCTGCTATCAGACAGGGTTCCATCCAGGCCACACTCTGTTGATTCTACCTCTGAAATGTCTGGAATTTTTATTTTCCTCTTCATTACCACTACCACTGTTAGGAGTTCGTGGAGTCCGTCTGGGAATCCTTGACAAACGAGCCTTCTCTATAGTAATAGCCTTATGAATAAAAAGGAACAGACTTTATTAGTAGACCTGTAAGTGCCTGACAGCACCAAAGTAAAATTTTGGTAAAAGGTGTACTGAAGAAGCTGGCTAAAACCCAAACCCACAATGGGACTTCTGACTTCTCACCCCAAATCCAGCAGCAGAGGAGACCATAGGGCCTTCCAGGCGAGGCACATCTGCTCTACTTACAGGGGAGACACAAGTGCGAGAGGCACGCCTCTGCAGAGTACAGTAACCCACTAGCCCTGAACTGCAGCCCACCCAAGTTCTCATGCTCTGAAAAATCAGGTTAACAACTCCTCCTCCAGGGGCAGGCGGAGAAAGCCCTGAGAGGGAGTGGAGAGACGGGAAACCCCTTCACCATAGACTGAAACGGGATGGGAGGGAGGGCAGAAGTAATCCACTCCCTAAATACCACTGCCTCTAAGAACCTCTGTCTCTCCTCCTCCCCTTCATTTCCCACACTGCCACCAGGATTATCTTCTATAACCAGAAATCTGATCACGTCACTCATCTCCTTAAAAGCCTCTCATGACACTGCACTACTTCCAAGATAAAGTCCAACTTCTCGGCGTGGCATGCGTGGGCTCCTCTCCATCTGACGGATGCCAAAGTTTCAGCTTTCTTCTCCTTTGACTCACTCCTCGTGTGCCCTATGCTCACACATTCACATGGAATTCCCATTCTCAGCACAACGGATATCTGCTCATGACTGTGCTTTGGGGAATGTTCTTGGTGTCCCTGCTGGCTGAACCAGGACCTGCTCCCTTTGAACTCATCCTTCAAAATCCAGCTCAGAGTTTCCTATGGAAATTTCCCACGTGCCCCAGGTAGTTATTTATTCTGTCCTGTGCTCCCAGAGCCTGGTTTACATATCTCTATTTTCACATTTATTATGTTGCATTAAAATGACTTGCTCACACTTGTCTCTCCCAAATTAAGAGTAAGCTCCAAGGGAAAGTTAGCTGTTTTCTTTATCTTTGCACCTAGCATATAGTCTTCTATAAATAACAGCTTTATTGTGATATAATCTATTTATATGCCATAAAATTCACTCTTTTTAAGTGTCCACTTTAGTGATTTTTAGTATTTTCAGAATTATGCAACCACTAGCACCATTTAATAAAATATTTTCATCACCCTCAAAAAAGAAACCCTGGGGGGCCAGCCCGGTGGCACAGTGGTTAAGTTCACACGTTCTGCTTTGGTGGCTGGGGGTTTGCTGGTTCGGATCCCATGTGTGGACATGGCACTGCTTGGCAATTCATGCTGTGGTAGGCGTCCCACATATAAAGTAGAGGAAGATGGGCCGGGATGTTAGCTCAGGGCTAGTCTTCCTCAGCAAAAAGAGGGGGATTGGCAGTGGATGTTAGCTCAGGGCTAATCTTCCTCAAAAAGAAAACCCTGTACCAATTAAGCAGTCACTTTCCATGTCTCCTTCCATCAAACCCCTAGCAACCACAAATCTACTTTATTTCTCTACAGATTTGCTGATTCTGGCCAATTCATATAAACAGAACCAGACAACATGTGGCCTTTTGTGGGCTTCTTTCACTTAGTGTAATGTTTCCAGAGTTCATTTATGTTGTGGCATATATCAGTACTTCATTCCTTTTTATGGCCAAATAATATTCCACTGTATGAATATACTACTTTTGTTTATCCGTTCATCAACTAATGGACATCCGGACTGGGCTAACTTTTCGGCTATTATGAATCATGCTGCTATGACATTTATGTACAAGTTTCTGTGTGGATATATGTTTTCAATTCCCTTGGAAGTGGAATTGCTGGGTCACAGGGTAACACCGTGTTTAACATTTTAAGGAACTGCCAGACTGTTTTTCAAAATGGCTGCACCATTTTACTTTTCTACCAGCAAGGTATGAATGTTCCAGTTTCTCTACAACTTTGCCAAAATTTGTTGCCTGTAATTTTAGTCATCCTAGTGGGTGTGAAGTGATATCTCACTGTGGTTTTGATTTGCCTTCTATATAATCTTACTAAATGTTTATATAATGAATGATCTCTGAATGCCCTGTATGTAGTACACATTCCATAAACATTGGCTAAACCAAACTGAAGTGTTTCAATGTTCTCTATTCACTCCACCAATAATCGAGGGTCTACAGTGTGCTAACTCTAATGCATCTAGTATATTTCAGCCAGGTTATGAAGGCGACTTTGGAGCAGAAAGACCTGGGTTCAAATCCTAACCCTGCCACTTACTGGTCATATGAACTTGGGTAGATTATTTAACCTTTCTGAGCTTTAGTGAGAAATGGTAACAGTATCTGCCTCATGGTGTAGCTGTGAAGGTTAAATAAGATCACGAGTGTTAAAGGCTTAGCACAGTCGCTACATGGAACCACCATTCATATATTTTAATTATTATTACTGAGTGAATTGAAATCATAAAGGTAAATAAGACAAATGTCTAATAATAATACTTTGTGACATAAGATATTTATATATCTCTGTCTATAACAATGAGGCTACCCTCTTGTCCTCATTAGGCTATTATGCAGACTAATTATATAACATTTGCAGAGTGGTTTGAATTCTAAAATATATATTAAATAAATATTCTAATTTAAAATGCATTAGTTTCAAGTTCCAGTGCTTTAGCGTATTCAGAAACAAGAGATTTTGGACAAGAGAGATTTAGACTTCGTCAATACCACAGCTCTGGGGGTCAACTTTCCTTTTGCTACCATTTTTTCAACCAGACAATACATAGGAAACAAGGTTATTTTTTATATGTATGAGACAATTTCTTATTTGTACTTCTTAGCCCACAATAAAACAAACATTTCATACAATGTTGGCATTTAATAAAAAATGCAGTTTGTTTCTGAATTTTGAGGGCATATTTTAAAATTTTATAGTTGTGCTGAAGAGTTCTCCTTCCCAACTCCATATAATTTTTTTGCAGCAGACCAGCAACCATCCTATATATTTTTAATGCAAATGTGGGTGTTTGAAATGTAAATTTGCTTTGAGTAAAGCATGATCTAGAAGGCCTTGAGGACAACAGACCAGGGGACTTGAGGATGGTTATGATAGAGAAAAGGCAGGCGTGTGAGCCAGGACAAAGACGCAAGGCCTGAGGCAGGGTAAGGAAGGTTAGGCAACCAAGGAGAGGCTCATGAGGAGAAAGGAAAACTGAGAGATATTGAACTAAGAGCCCACAGAAGGAAAACAACTGGTAAGGGAAAGCAGAGACCGCGTGTGGCTGAATTTGGGAACTATCTGGAGATGTGTTCCAAAATGGAAAGAAACTACTCTCTGAAGTAACAAAATGGAAGCAGCTCTGACTTACTGAGATCTGAAGGAGAGGGATCAAGCAGACAGAAGACTTGTCCTAAGCAGGAGTTGGATTTGTGACCCCTACTAAATTAGCCCTTTCTGTTGCTCACGTGTGAATCACTTCCGCACCAAGTTTCTCTTCAGATACTTTATAGTATATATGTATACAGTGGGAGAAAGGGACCTCAGAAGCCATTTAGTGATCCAGGGACTCAAATGGCTGGATAAATGATCCTGCTGATTATCCATTAAGGGCCAGAAGAGGATGGGAAAAGACCCTGAAAAGGATACGGGAAGGGCCCAAGTTTTCCACAGCTACAGCCAAAGGAAGGAATACCCCTCAGATGACGGCAGCAAAAATGAAAATCAGACAGAGGGGGAGGCTTCCTGTTTCAATATTCCACTCAGTCTATTTTATTCAAAAACAGCATTTAATTACTTAGAAATGACAACATAGACTAATATAGTCCATACCCTTCCCTCCTTCCATCTGGAGATGACCTACTTTATCATTCAGTGGAAGCCAATGTAGGAAAATCAAAACACCTCAAAACCGAAAGAGTACTTAGAAGTCATGCACATTCAGACAGAGAAGAAAAGGAGAAGCTTGAGGAACTGGATCACATCTGAGACAGTGACCCTGGAGGAAGACTCCAAGACAGGACTGGCTGCTGAAGGACAGCCAAGTGGGCCGTGCAAGGGTACCTTTCCTTGTGGTGGAATTACTCCTTTTCATTTGAGTCGGACTTCCATCTGAGTTTCGTCTGGGTTAATAAATAATTTCTTTAAAAAAATGTAAGTATATCTAGGACGGGTAGAGAATTGCGACTCATACATTTTTGTTGATTAATTCCATGCAGGATGTTAGTCAAATATTTAACAACAGCTATAGCAGGGGCATTAACTAAGTGTTGGGTTGAAGCAAAGAACTAGAGGCCCCATGCTGTGCCGGATCATGGGGAGGTCCGGGGGGCCCTCTGGTGGGGTGAGGGAGCACAATGAAGGGATTGAAGAAGTGGCTATTAACCAACATTAACAAAATATTTACTATTTTAACAACCAGTACACTTATACCTATATATACTGGTAGAGTATCAGTCCTGGTTCCATGTATTTTTTTATTCTAATAGTTAGCTGAATTATGTTACTGAAAGAGAATTCTGATTAAGAGAGGAGGGAAATAAAAGATAATGCCATTCTGAAGGGCAAGAATACCAGGGGAGAAAGAAGGCAGGAGATACCAAAACTAGTACAAAAATTTTGTCCAGGAAAATTTTCACTCATTCTTCTCCTCCTCTTCTTCCTAACCACAGGTCTCCCTGCCCCAGGGCCCATAATCATACTAATATTAGGCTAGGTCAATTCACTGAAAACCAATTTGCCAAATTTACCAAACTTCTTGGTTTTATAAAAGTCATTTATAGATTTCCCAGAATTTTTTTGTTGTTGAGGAAGATTAGCCCTGAGCTAACATTTGCCACCAATCCTCCTCTTTTTGCTGAAGAAGATCAGCCCTGAGCTAACATCTGTGCCCATCTTCCTCCACTTTGTATGTGGGATGTCTGCCACAGCATGGCTTGAGGAGCCATGCATAGGTCCATGCCCAGGATCCGAATTGGCAAACCCCGGGCTGCCAAAGCGGAGTTCTTGAACCTAACCACTGTGCCACCAAGCCAGCCCCAAGTCCATAGCATTTTGAATGTGATGGATTGGCAGGGTTCAGAAGACTGCGGGGAGCTAGGGATCCAGGGTGCTGGGGCCTCCAGACTCTCTTCCTGCCCTCAGCTTATCCTCTCTTTGCTGTTCAGGCCTGGTCTCTGCTCCTTGGTCTCCTCCTCTTTGAGCCTCTCAGGCTCCCCTTCTCCAGGGAGAAGATGGGCTGGGCTGAGTCATGTGCTGACTAACACACATAATTCATGGTTCTTCCGGCTGTGGAAGGTCCCTTTTCTTTGCCCCAGCTCTAACCTCCAGCTTCAGCAGCAGGGCAACAGGACAGATAAAATGAACATTCCTTAAAATGCTGACACTAGAGAAATATTCACAAGCTGTCAAAAACCATCCAATTAGAACTGTTAGAAACTTTTTAAACAAGTTTTTGATGACAAAGGGCAAATTTGGTTAACTAGCAAAGTTTAATCGACAAAATTGGAAGTATCCTGGAAATGCTAAATGTAGAAAAACTTTTCTTAAAGGCTTTAAGAAAGAATAAGAAAGAAATCAGTATAAATAGTAAAATTCCCATAGGAAATGCTGAAATTTTGGCAACATTCAGAAGAAAAATATGTTCATTGGTAGACTAAATTTCCTTAGAACATTTCAACAAATTGAACATTTCTTAAAATGCATGAAGCTAGGGGCCAACCTAGTGGCACAGTGGTTACATTCATCCACCCCACTTCAGGGACCCAGGGTTTGAGGGTTCAGATCCCAGGCATGGACCTAGCACCACCACTCGTCAAGCCACGCTGTGGGGGTATCCCACATAAAATAGAGGAAGATTGGCACCGATGTTAGCTCAGCAACAACCTTCCTCAAGCAAAAGGAGGAAGATTGGCAACAGATATTACTCAGAGCCAATGTTCCTCACACACACAAAAAATACATGAAGCTGGAGGATGTAAAGACAAAGTGGTGAGTGGCATGCCCACCTAAAGTAATTCAAAGTACATTTCACATGCTGGCCAAAAAACAAATAAATACAAACAAAGTAACAAATCAAAACAAACAAATGGTCCTTTACATTATAAGATTCCAATTTATATAAAACATCCTATGTATAAAGACATGCATTGAAAAATCTGTGCAAGGTAACACTAAACTGTGAAAGATAACACCTAACTCAGGAAAGTAAGATTTGTTAAGGATAATTGGGCAATTACTTTTAACTTTGTAAACAGATAGATATTGGTGTTCAGATGCATTTTTTTAATAGCTTTATTATATTTATATTTTTTCTTTTTTTTTTGCAGAGAAAGATTCGCCCTGAGCTAACATCTGTTGCCAATCTTCTTTTTTTTTTCCTCCCCAAAGCCCCAGTACATAGTTGCATATTCTAGGTGTAAGTTGTTCTAGCTCTTCTATGTGAGCCACCACCACAGCACGGCTACTGACAGATGAACAGTGTGGTTCCAGGACTGGGAAATGAACCTGGGCTGCTAAGGCAGTGAGAGTGCTGAACTTTAACCACTAGACCATCAGGGCTGCTCCAGATGCACCTTTAAAACAATAAACATGTATATATACGGGAAGATATGTTTCAAATTCTCAATTCTTATCCTAGAAATGAACTCAAACATAGTTCAATATGGAATCTTAGAGAAAGAACAGCCACAAATCATAGTTTTAGTTATATATATTTTAAATACCTAGGATATCTATTGATTTGTTTATAGACCAAAATATAATATAATAAACACTACTTAAAGGAAAGCAGTTTTTTTAAATAAAAATGTCTTAGATATAATCCTTCTATTTTTTCAGTAATATTTGACAGAATGACATTCTAGTATCCTAAAAAAAAATATGTACTAGCCCTGCAAATTAGATAGATAAAAAATTTAATAAGATTCCACATAAAAATATTCTGTTTTCATGGAACAATAAAATTTTAATTTTGCATTATGAGAAACATGTGCAGACTTCAATTTTATGCCTATAATTTCTGATTTCTTAAAATTAAACTCCTCATAACTCTCATGCCATATAGCCCCAAAAGAGCTAGGAAAAAGCAGATAGTCTGAATGGCTATAAGCTTCTCACATATATTTTTTCTTATTCTGTTAAATATGGCCTCCAAATAGCATCTGTTATTGTACAGAGAATATAACACCCACATACTCACCATTCAAAATTTACAAATACTAATATTGTAACATTTACTTCTGCTCCTTTTTTAAAATAAAAGAAATGAAACATTTCTGATGAAGTTGCGATCACATTTTTACTCTTCTCCAGATATAATATATATTCTTCCAACTTGTATGTTTTATTACATACACATGTACTCATAAATACATAATATTATTTGTGTGTATGTATGTGTATGTGCTAAGCATTTTTAAAATAACACGTTTTTGAAATCTGGTCATGTAGATACACATAAATCTAACTCCTTTATGTTAACTTCTAAACAGCATCTTATGACAGTTTATGTAGCCATTCTCCTACTGTTGGGCATTTTGGTTGTTTCCAATTTTTTGCTCTCCAAAAAATGATTCAATAAACATCTTTGTGCATGTATCCTTACACACATGTGTGAGAATATACTCCTAGCAATGGGATTCCTAGCAATGGGAATATATTCCTAGCATTTCCAACTTTACCTATTGCCTAATAGCTATTGCCTAATTGTTCTCCCAAGTAGTTACAACAATTTATTCTCCCACCAAGCAGTATATGAGAGTTCAGCATATGAAATGTTCCTGGCATTTTTGGTATGTCAAATGTTTTCACTGTTGCCAGTCCAAGGCAGTGAAGTAGTAACTGATCTTGTTTTAATTTCTTTTGCTTAACACATATACACATAAGTATATTTATTTTTTTAAAAAAGAAAACATAGGAAGGATTAAACCTGAAACTAATAAAAATGATTACTTATAGGGGACAGATAGAAAAATAAGGAAGAGATAAATAAGAAATTATCTATATAATTCTAATAACAGAATTATCTCTGGGTATACCTTTTTATATAGTTTTGACTTATTTATTTATTTTTTTTTAAAGATTTTATTTTTTCCTTTTTCTCCCCAAAGCCCCCCGGTACATAGCTGTATATTCTTTGTTGTGGGTCCTTCTAGTTGTGGCATGTGGGACGTCGCCTCAGCGTGGCTTGATGAGCAGTGCCATGTCCGCGTCCAGGATCCGAACCAACGAAACACTGGCCCGCCTGCAGCGGAGCGTGCGAACCTAACCGCTCGGCCACGGGGCCAGCCCATATATATAGTTTTGACTTTTAAACTATTTAAATGTTTTAAACATTCAAAAAAATGTAAAACCTTCAATTAAATACACACAGAAACAAATGAACCTAAATGCCTGTCAAATTAATAAGATAAACACATAGAAAAAAAGAACTAATTCAAATAACTTCTGAACAGAAAACCATGACTAATATACCTTTAGTGGAATGTATTTAGAACTGCTAAGTAATCTTGACTTTTACTTAGTTGTTGGTAGTGGTATTAGCATAATAATTTTAAAATTATTTTGCACGTATGGAAGGATAGAGCAAATGAGTAAATATGTTGATGTTGTTAGGAACCAGAGTCTCACTGATGGATAAGGGAAATATAAATACTTATATTTGTATTGATATATGGAGAAAGTGAAGAAGAACTTGGTGATACTGGATCTGAACTGGAAAGAATAGTATGAACTTATGATTTAAAAATGCATACATATAGGTACATTCATATCTACCCATCTATGCAAAAGTGTAGGTACGTGTATGTATACGGCTCTGTATGTTGAAAATAGCCCAGAAGGAATGACATCCCAGAGCAATAAAAAAATCCTGATTTCTAAATATCATTCTCCAACAAAGGAAATCAGGGCTCCTTAAAGAAATGTCCAGTTCCAGATCTGGAACAAAGGAAAAGTAAGGTATATCTGGAATATATTGTCTGTCAGAAAGCAAGAAAGCACTCAGAGAATTATAGAGACAAAAAAAAAAAAAAAAAAGAGTGGGAGAGCCAGTTTCAAGGAGCTTCAACTAGCCAGAGCTTTAAAAAAAAAAAAGGTGAAAGATTACAACACATTAAATAATAATAGAAGCTCCAGATTCATAGTGATATTTTTTTAAATGAGAAATATAGTTTTTCTTTACAGAAAAATGCCAGCCAATAAATACAGACGCAATGATGGATCTTATTTTGATGAGGCAGCTACTTTTCACGTTTATTGGCTATTCAGGGCTCCTCAGATGCTCACACTGTTTGCCTATTTTTCTGTTGGCTTGTTTGTGTTTTACTAATTGAATTGTATACATTCTTTATATACTTTGGGTATTGTAATGTAAATATCTTTACTGAGTCTGTGACTTATTTATGTTAAATTTTGTAGCAAATTTAATACTTACATCTTTCTCTACCCTTAGAGTCATAAAGATAGTCTCTCATCTTTTCTTCTGAAGGCTGGATTCTATTTAGCTTGTCTTTCTAAGGATCTGAACAGTGAGCACTAATACATAACTGTTGGAAGATACAAGCCACGGTTGCATCCTCCTTCTATCAATGTTATCTTTTGGTTCTAAGAGGTTTTCCAGCTTTATGTGGAGCTTCCTTTCAATAGCATAAATAATGGAAAATTGCTGTTTAAAACAATATACGATAAAGTTATAGTTTCAGGATATTAAAAAAAAAGAAAAGAATATGTGATACAATCTTACATGAGTGAACAAAATTTCACTCCTGAGCTCTTGAGAACTTTCATTTGGAGTCCAAGCTTCAGCAAACTGCAGGAAATCCCATTTTTCCTTATCACCTTCCTCAGCCTGAAGTTGCTCCTTCCTACCATTCAATGTGCTCCCCGTAACCTGAGCCTGTAAGATGGAAAAGCATATGAATTTTATAACAGTTCACCTCGTAGCTGACATTTAATAAGCAGTATCTTGATTTTGCTCTTAAATCACTAACCCACTAAAGAAAATCTTATTGTTTCAATATGTAAGTAATATGTGTAATTATTACTTTAGCAATACAATTATTTAGTATATATGTATATATTACTTTAGTAATATAATTATTCAAAATTACAACCAAATTCCCAAGTCAATAATTCCTATTCTTAATGAGAAAAAGGTCTAGCCAGAAAAATGAGGCTATTTGCTTTTCTCATAAAAACTTTTATTCTAATATTTATAAACTTGGAAACTAAACCTACAAATGGCTGGCCATTTTGAATATCTATACTCAGAGCTTGGAAAATATCCTCTAAGCCTTAGTCAAGTCCTTTCTATAAACATTCCTCAAGGCTGGGGAGAAGAAGAGACAGCTGAGTGGACAGACCTTGCAAAGTCCCTCCTACCTTTTCTAGAGTCTTGGTACTGGCTGTCCTCTGTCCAAAAGTAGCTCAGAATGTAAAAATTCTTCTGAGAAAGGGTTTATTCTTAGCTTACAAAAAAGACTTGGGGCTTGAAGGCATTACGGTTCCTTGTTAGTTAACCCTCTCCTTCTAGCCTGTAAAATGGTAGAAGAAGGGCTTGGAAGACAATAGGAATACAGGTAAATTCATGCCTCTCTCTTATTCCAGAGAGAGCAGGTAGAGTACTACCACTTGAAGCCTTTTCTGAACTTAGTCTCTATTAACATCAATATCTTGGCATACTTAAGTATCCTTTGCCTGAAAACACTAAAACTCAACCTCTTGACTCATGTAGGCTACGGATGATAACGAGTAAGTTGGTAACCCAGTTTAGACTCAAGCTTTACCTTGCGATTCAACATTCCCCACATAAGGGTGTCTAGAGTTCCCTTTGCAATGAGGTAGTGAATATTCACAGAACTGCACTGTCCAATTCGGTGAGCACGGTCTTCTGCTTGTTTTATATGTCCAGGGTCCCAGTACAACTCAGCAAATACAACATGAGTTGCAGCAGTAAAGGTCAAACCCTAAGCAAAACAAGGTGAAGAAACTGAAATGCAAATAAACTGAGACTGCAACAGAGAGCCATATATAATAAAGTCTTTCCAAACATGTTAAATGGACAAGAGAAGACTGAAGGACTTAAAAACAAATCCGTCTTTCATTTTGAGCCAAATTAAGAAAATTTAATTCATGAAAGGCAAATGAAGACTGCTCATTGCCAGATAGCCAGGTGAACTACAAAAAAATACATTTAAAACATATTTCAATATTTCAAAAGTCAGTTTGATGGATACATATATAAACAAAATCACTTTATCCTCTGATGAAGACTGGATTCACATTACCACTGGAAAATCTAATAAAATACATTATAAATGAGAATATAATTTCTAACACATGGTATCCATAGCAACTAGGCAGAGAGCAGTGCATCCTCTATGCATTTAATTCATACTGCTGTTCTACAAAGCAAGAAAATCACGTCCCCAGTCATATAGTTCTCTTCCTATGAAATTTCTCATGTTACGTCCCAAAGACTCTGAAGTTTACTGGCTTATATCTCAATACACAGAAAACAACTACATTTTTTTGTGCAATTGCATTTTGTATCAGTTTGAAATAGTGTGACATTAAAAAAGTATTAACTAAGTCTTGTCTTATAATCAATATATGAAATAATGCAAATCTCCTCAAACTAAAAAAGCGTCCAACAATGCACGATTTTAAAGGTGGTAGGCTGAGTGAAATGTGAACCACACTTATGATATTGCCACATAGTAGTAAATGATGTTAGGGGTCAACAGAAATATCCACCATACTTTGGGAGTATCATCTAATCCACACTGCTGTTCACATGCACTGGAACTTCTGGGAGTGAGTGACTTTTGTGACTGTGTGCTGTTACTTTGATATGTTATTTTGACTTAAAGTATTTTTATGTCACATAACAATATCATACTGGCATTCATTAAATGGTGGCACTAGTTCTCAAGTTGAAAAATTCACTGAAGATCAATCACTTCGGAATGGAGGGTAGAAGTAATAAAAACACAGAGAGAGCCAAACAACCACCATACTAAACTGTGCTGCTATTTAGGACAGGAAATGCCACAAAATCTTAGAGATAGTGCTGAAAAATAAGAAGTAGTATTAACAAGAGACACCTTTAAGTGTGTAAAAAGCATCATATGATCATATAAGAAAAAACGGAAAATATGTTGGCAAGGTCAGTGTCACTCAAAGATGCTACCAAACTACCATGTAAGATTCACAGGCTCCAACAACAAAGCCCTTATTTTCCTCTATTCCTATGAAGATACCAGTGTTCATGTATATGAGTTTGAAATTATACAAGGTCTTCAGGAATACAACCTTGAATAAAATGTGAGTGCCCTGTACAACCTTAATTTCAAAAAGTCTTTTACCAGACCACTCCTAGACTCTCCTGCCTGGCTTCCTCCTACTTATCTTCTCCCATGCTATGAGTACTCCATTTCTAATTTTAAGCTCTTTTTGATAACATCCTCCATGGCAGGCATATTCTAACAGATATAAAACTCAGATTATGGGAAGTTTAATCCAACATGAGGGAAGTGTTGAGATTAACTCTCGTTTTAGTTAGAACTCTCAGTGAGTTCTAGAACTTCTTCATCCTCGTGGAGTTTCTATATATATAATTTTATATACATCAACTAGCTGGGTAAAAGCAGATCTTTGGCTCTGGTCCAGATTCCAGAGTCCACCGAAGGTACCAGAAAATGCATATGCCAGGTTGCATAGGTAACAGTAACAGGCTTAACTACTTTTCCCTACGTTAACTATTCCGGCTTAGACATTTACATCAAAATATTTTAGAATGTTAGTAGAAAAAAGGTCCGGAAGGATCCCCTCTTACACAGTGCGGCAGAGACTGTCATTGCCTTCCCTAGCATCTATTCTTTTGTTATTCCTCTGCAACATAATACCTGATTTTTTAGCGTGACTACCTGAAAAAAAGACTACTTTTCCCAGCTTCCCTTGAAGTTGATTGTGGCCATGGGACTAACTCCAGGCCAATGAGATGCAGCATGCCTTTCTCCAGTCAGCTGCCCAGATTGCAGATGTGATGGAGAAGCTCTAGCTGGACTCTTAGATAAGAGATACCTGCTGGGAGTGGTGAAGCAGACAGATGGAAGGGGCCTAAGTGCTAAAGACTTCGTGGAACCACCACAGTAGCCTTGGATTGTCTACATCAGAGAATAAAACTTTGTGTATTGAATTCATTCTTAATTTGGCTTTTCATTTACTTGCAGCCAAATCTAATTCTAAGGGACAAACCAGGGGCACTCCATAAAAAGTTCTGAGACAGAAAAGTTCTTTCCCTCAGGCCACCTTGCGTCACAGACTCAGATGAAAACCACCAAGTAAGATAAGTGCTATAAGAAAGGGATGAAAAACTTCTATGCAAATTCAAAGGAAGGAAAAAAGGTCATGGAAAAGTATTACAATCAAATTAACTATAGTCGTCTAGGAAATTCTTTCCTTGAAAATTTAGGAAGATTTGTGTCAGAGGTGTTGAGGTCTCATTCTATTATACTTTCTAGCACTCTCCAAAGTAGAATGTTTATTACAGCAGATATTTGGCTATAAAGTTATAATTATGGTCAATGGCCTTTTATCTCAACAACATTTCATTACCAAATTTAGACCTGAAATTTCTTACCTGACCAGCAGCCTGAATGCTTAGGATAGCCACACGAGTCTCAGGATCCTTTTGAAACTGATTAACCAGATGTATCCTTTCTGAAGATGGAACACTTCCATCTATCCTAATGTATCGAGTCTAGCATCAACAAGCAAAATGGCAAAATTAGGACAAGCCCCTATGCAACCATCTCATTTTATACATTTTACAGCTTATTTTTATGTTCTCATAATAAAACAGAAACTGGTTAAGATGACAGGTTGGCAAATGTTATACAAGAAGAATCTTAACCAAATTTCTTAATAGCTTCTTATAATGATTTCATATTTTTTAATCTTTTAAGCTACTTGAGGGGAGGATCTATGTCTAATTCATTCTCATACCATCAAGGCCAAGTGCAATGCCTCGTATATAAGAGGAGCTCCATACATCATTACTGAATTAAGCTAATGTTGTCCTCAGTAAAATTCTATGTAAATTATTATGCAAACTTTAAATGATGGATCCGACTAACTTTAAAGTTACAGGATCACTAATTCCAAAGCAAAATTAAAGTCAAACATGTGAGAAAGGAAAAAGAGGATTCCGCCCATATATTAGGGATTCATGAAGACTAGTGCATTTATTTCTGAAATAGTCCCACATTAACTGGAAAAATATATTTTTTTAATGTATCATTTGAATTCCCTTTTTTCACATTATTAATCTTAAAAGAAATATGTGATACATCATCTCCATCAAAGTGGGGGACCAAGACACCCAAACACATTTTTAAGAAGTAGGGAAACATTAAGTGCTATAGTGAACAGTGCTGTCTTTTAAAAACTATTTGAGTTGAGAAAAGGGAGCAATCAGTGTGTGTTACAATACTTAAAAAGAACTTATTACTCAACTTTGTAAAAACAAGAATAAGCCCTGAATGTAAAATAGTTTCATTTATATATCCACTTTTATGGAAAACATAGCCTTAAGTAGTTGAGACATAGAAATATTCACTTTTATAAGGGAATAGTCAAGTTAATCACTAAATAGAATGTCCTTTATCAACTTTCTATGTCTTCACAAAACCAATATAAACTGACCAGTGATCCACTTACTATCCTGTAAGGGAGATTATAAAATCTTCTGAGGGTCATTCTAAAGAAAACACACTGTCAGGCTAAGGAGAGTTTGGGAGAAATTCACCTCCAATACCTTGACTACCTACATTTTTAACTCTTAGTGATGCTAAATGGGATTCTGAACACATCAGTAAAGTCAAAGTGGAAAAAAGAGACAGACCACTAAGCTTGGAATACATTCCAGTAATTTTAAGGTACAGTGGAATCAGAATAAGAAAATATTATGAATTGAATATTATTGCCCAATCATTTAAAAATTTCTAAGTTAGCTAACTCTTCCTCAGAAGGTGTTTTACAGATACTATATGACAATCAATGAGAAAGCACCTTCTAATGCACAGCTCTTTGTCATATTACACTATTATAAATCCTTCTATGAAGGAAACACTAGAATTACTTCTTTGGTAATGTTAATGAACATACTAGCTAATGCTTGAAAAATGTATACGAAGTTTTAAAAAACACGGCTTTATTCCTCCATTTGAAAAATCTACCTATATGGGCCAGCGGTTCTGCTGCTCGATGTATATTAAGCTCACACAATTTGTCAGGAAATTTCTTCTGGCTGGTTCTTAGCATCTCTAGAAGCCATCAGCACATAAAGAAAGGACAGGTTTAAACTTTGAAAGAAAAAATGGCAGATGCTGTCACTGATAAGACTGTTGGGGAACAAGGCGGGACTAAGAAAATGCAATGAGCCCAGACGGTTTGGTGGAGCTTACCTGGGCCATATGCTTCAAATTCACCTACACTAAATCTTAATAACATATTTTATAGAGTAGGCTGCCTGGAAGTTTAAAAGGTGTGACTGCAGCTGGGCACTAAAATCGGCTGAATTCATTCCTCCTTTCCCCTCAAAATCACTCACATTCTAAGACCACCTTGCTGGTAAACAAAAATTTTAACTTTTAACTGCCAATCTCAAATGGTATATCCATTATCAAAAGCAGAATTCACTTTATAGCCTATCAAGGCAGCATATTTTAATCAATCCAGATAATTTGATCAGTGGAAAATTACAACACTGGTATAAAAGAGAAAATTTAATAGTACATTATCAACACAACAGTAATACAATATTATAATAATTTGCAACAAAATATCTAATAATAATTTATATACCATCATCTGAAGATGGCAAAAAAGCTCAACTATAAGACTACAATTGATGCTAACTATATTAAAAACTGCAACCTAAGAAGTGTTTCATAGAAAAATGGTAGCTTACCTTGTCTTCTATGACTGCTTCTGTGCAAGCTTGGAGCATGCTTAAATGGTGAGCAAAAACCAGAAATTTAAGTGAATCGTTCTGAAGCATCATCTTAATATAATCCTTCACAGCACCTGCCTAAATATTAAAAGTTAAAGCTTAGTAATGTCATAAAAATGTTTATTAAAAAATCATGTCACTTTCCTTTAATAAAGCAAGAAAACCTTCTTGAAAATCAGTCAAGTTTCTATGAACTTTTAACTGCTTTGTTCTCTAGGTAGCCTAAGGAAGTAGATGCCCACACGTAAGGGGCATGTGGAAGAAGAGGGGCAAGAGAGAGAAAAAACTGAGAAGTAAAACAAGAACAAGACAAGAATGAGAATTAACAAAACAAGAGAAGGAAAGAGTTTCAATAGAAAGTAGTCAATTAGGCTATGACCAAGAAAAGGATGGTGGTTTTGTTTAGAAAGCAATTTTCAAAAAAACTTATATAGAAGACTAAGTGGAAGAGAGTTAAGGAGAAAATGGAAGATAAAACATCAGATGAATAATATTATTTTGAGGGGGAGGAGACTGAAAAAGAGTAAGAAGGCCAGGACTGAAACTTAGGGGTTAAAGAAAGTTGGCTAATTCATTTTCTTAATTAAGAAACCTAGGTAGATTTACAAACAAGCTGTTTAAGGTGCAGATAGGCTAAGAAAAATAGAAAATGAGGGGATTTAGCCTGTCTCCAGGATGGGGATCACAGAAGAGGCTGGAGTGATGGGATTAAAATCACAGGAAGGAGATCTGAGAGAACAAGGGGAGACACAAAGAAATTGCGAGGTAGAACGAAGAAAATAAGAAAGTTCAGATTGAATACACTTTCCTTAGTTAACTCGAGGACAAGTTACTTATTAAGAGTGAGAAATCAATATGAGATGAATTAAATAGGAATTAAATTTAAAGTGGATAGCATGAATTAAATTTAAAACATAAATATAGTATCTCTTAACTGTTAAAAACTAGTTACTTAGAAATTTTGGGAAAAGATAGCAGGCTCAACATATTTAACCTCCACTCCTTCTCAGTGTTATATTTAAATGAGAGCAAAGTGTAGAGAGGGAAGGAGAATTGGAAAGGGATCAATAGCAACAAAACTTTGGAAGGTAAAAACTAGACAGATGCTTGGTGATGGATTAGCCAACCTGACAGTTCCTACCCTGGCAGTAGGGAAAGTTGAGAAGCACCTGGTTTATAATGCAGTAGTCTAAAAAGGCTCAGGAAATGGCACCTCTGGAAGTGAGGATGGGGTGTGGCTAAAACAGGAGGCTTAGCTGAAAGAATGACTAAGTAGTTGATTATGTGCAACACTGATCCATATCCTTTCTCTACCCAGTCCACATAATAGGTGACTTCCCAACCCCTCCTGGCAGAAAAACTGGCGATTCACTTTCTGCAGAGGGTAAAACGGACGGTATCTGGATGGAGGAATCCAACATTGACCGTAGGCCATCTTGCAAAAATCATGGGGATTAAATGAAAGCTACATAATAAATACTGAGATCTGTCCCTCTCCCTCAAACTTTCTACCCCTACAGGTCCAAAACAGGTCTCTAGGCAGAAGAGCAGAGTCTTATAAAATGACTCTTTTCTGGGGAATCTGATCAGTTAAAGAAAAAAGACTAAAGATACTGACATTGGAGGTTCCTCAACAAGACATCCCAGTCAGATCACCCTTTATTGAAGGCCATAGTTTACAGTCCATATCCACAAACAGGGTCTCCAGTCAGTGTTTAGTGTCTTACTTATAAATATAAGCAAACAACCAAGGATCACCAGGCATTTGTAGAAAGCAACCTTAAGAACAGATAAACTACACAGAGAGAAAAAAACTACAAGAGATTACATTTATAAAACAAGAACAATGGGGCCGGCCCCGTGGTTGAGTGGTTAAGTTTGTGTGCTCTGCTTCAGCGGCCCAGGGTTTTGCTGGTTCGGATCCTGGGCGCAGATATGGCACTGCTCATCAGGCCATACTGAGGTGGCATCCCACATGCCACAAGTAGAAGGATCCACAACTAAAATATACATCTATGTACTGGGAGGATTTGGGGAGAAAAAGCAATTAAAAAAAAAAAAAGAAGATTGGCAACAATGTTAGCTCAGGTGCCAATCTTTAAAAAAAAAAACAAACCAGAATAGGATGCTACAAAAATGGAATAGTTGGGGGAGATGGAGGGAAGTACTTTTGGAAATGAAAAATATAAAAGCAGGGATTAAAAATGACACTGCTTATGGGCCAGCCCTGGTAGCCTAGTGGTTAAGTTTAGCATGCTCTGCTTCAGCAGCTTGGGTTCTGTTCCCAGGCGTGGACCTACACCAGTCATCGATGGCCATGCTGTGGAGGCACCTCACATAGAAAAAGAGGAAGATTGGCAAGAGATGTTAGCTTAGGGTGAATCTTCCTCAGCAAAAAATAAACAAATAAATAAAAATAAATAAAAATGCACTGGTTATTAAGCTGAGGATATCTTCTAGAATGTAGACGGAAAATAATAGAGAAAATATAAGAAAATTAGAGGATCAGGACATAAGGGCAATATATGAAAAATAAAAGTTCTAGGAAACAATACAGAGAAAACAGAGGAAATGAAATAATCAAAGAAATAAAGAATGTTTTACAGAACTTAAGTACATGAGTTTCCAAAATGGAAAAGGGCCACTGAAGATCCTTCACAATGGATGAAAATGGACCTAGAGCAAGGTCCATCATCATAAAATATTAGAACTTTGGGGACAAATAAATGATTCTATGAGCCTCTAGAGAGGGGAGGAAAAGATTTCACAGAATCAAAATAGAATAAAAATTTTGAATTGCATTGGATATCTCAACATCAATACTAAAAACTGAAAGAAAATGATTTCTAACTAAAAATTTATGTCCAGTCAAATTAAAAATCAGGTATAAAAGTAGAATAAAGACATTTCAAATATGCAGGGATTGAAATAATTTACCTTCATTGTACTCTTTCTTGGGAGGCTACTGGTCCAGCAAAACAAGGGAGTAAACAAATAAAGAAAATAATATCAAGGAAAGAGGTAATTCAGCACAAGAGAGAAATAAAGAAAATCCCCAGGATGAGAGCTCTGCAGTAGACCAAAAGAGCAACAGCATGGACTAGAGTTGATCAATGGCAATAGGTGAAATTTGTTTAAGAAGATAAAATTACTACAATGCTAATGTTTAAAGATATCATGAGGAGATTAAACAACTAGTGGAAAAGCTTAAGGATGAATTAGTGAAAATGAGTTGTAGAAGAAAGAAAATACATCCATAGTATATTGTATGATTCAACTGTAAATAGTATAAACATTGTCTAATAATATACATGGTGAATATTGATCAAGCCAAAATTAGCATAAATTGCTATAAAATTAGTAAAACTATAACTCTCTCTCTCTCTTTCTCTCTCTCCATCTGTCTATCCATCCATCCATCCATCCATCCATCCATCCATCCATCCACCTACCTACCTGTCTACCTACCCATCACTCTGTTGGAAGTATGGGAATTGGGGAAAGGTCTAGGTGAGAAGGTGGGGCAGAGGGATGAAAGAGCTAAAATTTTATCTTCCATTTTGGGAAGCCAATTGATAACAGCTAAAATTACAAAGCAAGTACTAATACAAACAAAGAAGCAAGATAAACACACTGACAGATTTGAAGAAAACACTAAAAAAATTGACTAAGAGAATAGGAAATGGTTGCCTCTAGGGAATAAGTTTAGGGGGCTGTTATATTTTGAAATGGCTGTTTCTCCTCATTAAGCTATGATCATATGTAGCTTTGGTAATAAAAAAAAATTAAAATGGGCTTTCAAAACTGAAAAATACCTACTTAAAATTCATGCATATGACTACAAAATCACAAGACTAATTCTGCAAGCCACATTTTATATGTCTAAATTTCCTAAATAATAGAAATTCATCATACAATGAGACTGGAGGCTGTTAAGAACTTTAGCCTTGGATTTTAGTGCCTCAGAAAGTGGAATGAAGCCCTCTCAAAATAAGGAGCTATAAATTCTGGCTATGTTTCCATGGTAACGGAACCACTTTAATAAACTGCATGTTTGCCTAAAGAGCTATATTTACTGTGATAAGCCTTTCAAAAAGTACATGTCAAGTTGGAACATTTTTAAGGTACATTCATTTACCATCCATTGCGAATTTACAAACTGTACAATCACGGCACCCCTAGTTTCCGATGCCTTCCCCACCTCTTCACAAGCAAGCTGTTTCCACCAGAGTCCCCTCCACTGGCATCCCCCTTTCCTCGTTACAACCAGAAACTGCTGATGCCAAAACTCCAGCCCCCTGCTCCCTACTCCTTCCAAACACTGGTTCAGGAAGGCTTATGGTTACTATTAATACTATAAAGTTCAACGATACAACCGGCTTAATAGTCTCTTGGGACTAACCTAGTAACTTAACCATCATTGTGATACTGGGAAAATGCGTTTGGAGAACCAAAATATCTATGTTAACAAATGAACTTTGGGATTCTTAGGTTCCTAAGTTGGGGATTGCATAGGTTTGCATTTTAAAACGGCCTATATTGGGGCCGGCTCGGGGTTTGCCGGTTCGGATCCCGGGTGCGGACATGGCACTGCTTAGTAAAAGCCATGCTGTGGTAGGCGTCCCACAGAGAAAGTAGAGGAAGACGGGCATGGATGTTAGCTCAGGGCCAGTCTTCCTCAGCAAAAAGAGGAGGATTGACAGTAGTTAGCTCAGGGCTAATCTTCGTCAAAAAATAAATAAATAAATAAATAAATAAATAAAATGTACTATACATGCATTTTAACTATTCTGATTTTATTATAATTAAAACTGCCACGGCATTGTCATATTTTAAGTTATTTGAGCAGGAATTTGCTTTCAAACTATCATAAGTGCACATTATGTGGAATGGCAGGTCCTGATAATGATCAGCATTTTGGTTATCCTGGTTCCAGTTTTGAAGAAGTTGCAGAAAATACACATGTTCATAATTCTATTTTATTTTACTGAAATTGGTCTGTTAGTGTCTGTTAGTCAAAGCTCTAGTTTAAATAATTAATGAAGACTGTACATTACTATACTATACGTCTAGTTTAAAGAAATGCAGAAGAGAACATGTAAGATTTGTTTCTCAGTTTTTTTTTCAGCGAGTAGGTGCACATCAAACTTTTTGAAGTGAAAGTAGTTAAAGAAAAGTCTACACTGCATTAAAGACCTGATGAAAGTTACCTGATTTTAAATTCTCAGCCTTTAATCAAATAATAAAAGGGAGAAAGAAAGAATGAAAAAAATATGAAACCTGAGCAATGACAAAGACTCTCTCCTTGAGCAAACTTCAGTTAGGCTTCTCTGAGCCGCCTTTTTGACTAGGCCTTGACCTCGGCCTTCCAAATCTGGCCTGTCCTTGCCAGGCCTGCATCGCCCAGTGTTACCGAGAGTTCTGCTAAGTCAGTTTATTGAGAATCTCCTACCCTTGATGCCTGATCACCTGTTGATATCTAACCAAGCTCCTCATCCCTGACTTACCATGTCTAAGTCCTCGGCCTCCCTCCAGCAAGAATCCTGCTAGGTCAGTTCAGCAAGAGTCCCTCCACTCCTGATGTCTCCTCTTAGTAATGTTCCATCCACCAACCCCCTCATCCCGCTCCTTGGCTATAAATCCCCACCTGTCCTTGTTGTATTCAGAGTCGAGCAATCTCTCTCACTTGCCATAGAGTTGACTCCTACCGCAGTGATCTTGAATAAAGTCTTTACCGTTTTAACAAGTGTCAGAATAATTTTTTCTTTAACACCTACAACTTCTAGCGAAGGGAGTATAAGCACAAAAGAGGCTTCTCCTTCAGTTCTGGAGTCCTCAGGCCCCAGACCAAAGGGTAGTTTTGTTTAGCTATCTGGTGGTCACATGCTTTACGGAAAGCTCTTCAAGCCCTTCTTAATCAGCGATAGGTGAATTGTGACGGGTCTAAGCAAGCCTAGCACGTCCATTCCCACTGCAAGTGTTTCTGACTAATAAGAAACATGGGAAGTCTGCTGCTGGCTTCAGAAAGATCCTCACGGACAAAGGGACTCTTAGGAAAGCTCTTCCTTGCTTCGGACATTATGGCCCGCACTTGATATCAGGAGCTGCACCCGTCATCTTGCGGCTACTATGGAAGCTGCTGAGGACAAGTGGTAAACTAGGGCAGACAAAGCAGAATGACAGAGAACTTTTCTGTCTGCATTTAAAAAAAAACAAAAAACAACAAACAGCTTTATTGAAATACAATTCACACACCATAAAATTCACCCATTAAAAGTGAACAATTCACTGGTTTTTAGTATATTCACAGAGTTGTGCCTCCATCATCACCATCAATTTTAGAATATTTTCATTACCCTCAAAGAAACCCTTCACCTCCCAGCAATCACCCCCCGCTCTCCAGGTCCCTGTATCACCCCAGCTCTAGGCAAACACTAATCTACTTTCCATCTGTATGGATCGGACTATTTTGGACATGTCGTGTAAATGGAATCACACAATATTAGCAAAATATACTCAATCCATGACATAGAATGTATCAGAAATGTAATTTCAGAATTTCAGAAATGTAATATCAGTTTCTTTTTTATTGTCAAATAACATTCCATTGTATGGATATACCACATTTTATCGTCCATTCATCAGTTGATATCCTCTCTGCCTCTCTTGCTGTTATTCATTTATGTAGTTCACCTTATATTGTTTCTTATTATTTCTTTGTGATAGTTGATTTACGTTTTAGCCTTTAAAATTATCTTAAATGAAGAAAGGAAAGTACCAAAGTAAAAGAGAATATGTATTGCTGATTCATCCCCTGCCCTGCCCTGCAGACCACCACAAAAGAAAGATTAGGATTTGTCTTCCACTATCCCCTCCCTGTCGCCCACTGTTCTTGATTTAGAAATCATTTCATCAACCTAAAAAAATACTTTTAAATCTGGTAGAAAATATTGTCAAAGCTGGTAGAAGACAGCCTTCAGGGGAAGAATGGTAGTTCCATACTATAATGTCAGTGTTTTGGACATTTTCACAGAGCCCTGTGCCAAAATCTTCCCCTAGAAAACAACAGTTTCACTTCCAAAGATGGTTTGGATGAACTATTGGAAGTGTGATTTTCTTATCTCTAGGCATGTTTATGGAAGTATCTGTAAATATAAATCTAACACTTCTAATACAGCTAATCTTTTGACACTGATCAAGTTCCACAAGCAGCCCATTTCACACTGAGAAGCAGGAGGGTGTTACAATACCATTAAGAAGAGAGCAACTCCAATTTAATACCTTAACCAACACAATTTTACAAAAGAACTTGGGATCCTAAACCTTTCCATTAAACTTTTTAGAACAAGATATAATAAAACAATTGATCTATCTAATCTATCTATCTGTCTGTCTATCTATCATCTATTAAGCAAGGATGGATAAGAGCGAACATTCCCATGAATGACATACTCCATCGGGTTTACTCAAATTTAGATAAAGTTAGAAAGTAAAGCCAATAGTATTATGAACTTAAAAACTTTTTTTCATGGAATTTTGACCGGAAAAGTCATTGATCAAAACAGCTAATTTAATTCTTTTAAAATTGAATTCAATTTTCAAAAACATTCTCGATTTCTTTCTGAATTCCATCCATCCATCATATCAATAAGGTAAACAACTTTGAACTACTAAGGGTAAGTATGAATGAATCTTATTTGGGAGTTAAAAATTATAGCACATACAACATACAGACTTTTAAGTTCTGTATCTTCTCCATGTCTGTACAAAGATGCTGAAAAATCACCAACAGGGAAACAGGCACCACTTTAAACCCATGGTTACTAACAAATATTAAATTTTTTCAGCTATCCTGGTGGAATGATGGCTAAGTGCATATACTATGGAGCCAGACTGTCTGGGTTCAAATCCTCCCACCATCACTTACAATCTGAGAGTCTGAGCAAGTCACTTAAATTTGTGCTTTAGCTTCTCCATCTATAAGAGAGGATAAAAGGTACCCACACCTCATAGAGTGGTGGGAAATTAAATGAGTTAGTGTGTAAAATATGCTTGGAATAGTGCTTGGCACATGGTAAATGCTGTAAAAGTGTTAGCTCTTATTAATACTATATTTCTCCAGTAAATTGCAAAAACAACTTCAACGTTTACCATTTTCTTTGAAATCAGAATCTATGCCTCTTGGCTCTCAAACTTCCCACTGACCAGAGAAAACAGAATTCATCATTTGAGAATGATGTTACCTTTCTTTGTTTTTACTCATCCTCACTTCCTTTCCTTTTCTGACAAGAAGTATTTCTTCTCTTCTCTAAGGCAAATCCCTCCACATGTGATTCCAAACTTAACCATTCCTGCCACCTGAAAAACCTTATACCACTCTTCCCTCTCAAGTAGATATTTCCCATCTTTAATAATGCCTACCTCCATTCCACATGGCCATGTAGCTAACATACTCTCTCTTTCCTCCTCTAAAATGGTAACATTATTGTTTTATTTGTACCTTATTATTACCAACCATCTCCTTACTAGTGAGCAGAAAGCAGACAGTGCCCCATTCAGAAGCAGAGACCCTGTCCTAAACAAAAGAACTGGCACGGGAAGAGGCACTCTTCAGTCTCACAACGTCCCAGTCTCTGTGCGCCAGGCATCTTGCCTCACTGCTAGCTGGGACAAGCTGCTGAGGCAACACAGCAAAGAGGAAGTGTGCTTTGCGTATAATGGAAACGTGCTTAAAGCAATTTGCCTTCTGGAAAGTTTTTAAGGCACGAAGGAATGCTGTCATCTCCAAAGTGACAGGATAGTTTAAGTTATCATTTTCATAGGAAAATAACTGGCATTTCTCTTAACATGGTTTTCTCTAGAAATGAGACGTTGTTGCAATGCACCAGAAAATAACTGAGAGTTGGCTAAATCACACATACCACTTACATGTTTTTTCCTTAGGAGAATATTATGCTGATCCTAAATCTAAAGAATCTGTTCATTTTCATCCATTGTATTCTGGACAAATATTACAAAGCAATAAAAATGATTTAGAAGAAGAAAAGTAATTCCAATTATCTGAGATCCTCCACTAATTGACTTTTTACCAGTAACACTGATTATTTTATGTTCATTTCCTTTGTTGTTTACAATCATTATTATTTACTGCTTATCATTATCATTATTAAATTTCATATCATTAAGAAATATCTGAAAAACAGATCTTAATAATATAAAAACAAAACTAAGGAGATAATAACAAACACACATAACTCACACAGCCTCTATCTTCCTGAGAAGTGCAAACACTTAATCTCAAAAGGCAGACTAGCATAAACGTCTGTACAGCACACGGATGGCACACATCAGTGCCATAACTGTATAGCATCACACTGCAGATATTCAAAGTTATCATATCAGTATGACCTAATTTGCTGACACGACCTAATTTGAAGCACTAGCACTGTTTTCCTGTCTGCCTAGAAGACACTGTAGAATACAAGAAAAAGAAAAGATTAGAGCAGAGAAAGAACCTATCCTGGAAATCCATAAAACTAGGATAGATGGAGACCTATTTGTCTAGAAGCCTTCAGACATAACTCTGCTTAGAGCAGAGGAAGACAATAGATGACCCCCACAGGTCCTTTCTAGCTCTTTAACCACAATTAATGAACAGTGTTAAAATAGTCATAAAAATGGATGCGGGAAGTATTCGCTTCCTCAGAAGAGCTGACAAGAACAAGATTTTACACTTTATACTTTAATTTATTTATTATGGAGTTATAGCCTTTAAAAAATTAAATACTACAAATAATGAACAGTTCATTTTACTTTAGGCAATAATTAAGCATATGCCCCTAAAACAGCATATGCTATAAGTAAGTGTATACTCATACAAACACATTTACTTGAAAACATTATTTTCTTTACATTTTTCTTCTTACTCTAATCAAGATTTTCAAAATTTAGATAAATTATCATTAGTTTTAATTATCTTTAAATTCCTCAACAGAATTGTTCAAATGACTCAATAAAAGGCAAAGTATTTCAGTATGATGCTGCAGAGTACAAAGAAATCTTCTATTATCTAACAGCTTTGTGCCCGGTGGAGCTTGGCACCGATCATGTTTAATGAGGGATTGTGCACAAAACATATCTCCTGTTTTTCCCAGTATCAATGAATGAAACAAACATCAACCCAGTAGGCCAAGCAAGAAACCTAGATTCTACAATCACCAATGTCTATTGATTTCCCATCTTCAATATTTATTGAATTATTCCTTTCTTTCCAGGTAAGACACGGTACAGCTACGGCCTTGGTTCAGATCATCCACTGCTAGCCTGGACTACCACTGTGGCATCCCAACTGGACTTCCTGCCTACAGGCTCGTTCCTCCCAATGCATTCTCCACATAGCTAGAGTTATTTTTCTAAAGCACAAATCTGATCATTTTACTCTATCCCACTCTACCTAACCGCTCAGAAACCTCAGGATAAACTACAAACTATGAACTGTGACCTTCATGGTATGGTTACCACTCTCTGTGATGCCCAGCCTAGTCTCTTTCAGAATTCCTCCCTGACATTCTATGCTTTATCCATGATGACCTACTTTTGATTCCCTAAATATGCCACTTCTGGTTAATCTTTGTGAGTTTGCACAATTCATCTGTCTGAAACATAAAGCATCCACCCCATCCACTTCCCATTTCATTTTGGTTGGCTAAATCTTACTTGTTCCTTCCTTGAGACACCATTCCTAAACCTCCAAGACTGGGCCAAGTGTATTCTTTCACGTGCTTCCACAACATCTTGTTTTTTAAATACTAAATATACTCTACTGTAGTGGAACATTTATTTCACTGTCTTCCCAAATTGACTGAAAGTTCCTTGAGAGGCAGACACTGTATGTTGTTCACCATACCTCCCTAGCACCAAGCATGATCCTTGCCACGTAGTAGGCACTCAAGAAATATCTGTTGAATTACTCAGGAACACACTTAGTCAAAGAAAGGAAGCTTCCACATCAGTATGCACACAACATAGCATCCAATTTATAATCTGAGGTATTTCAAAAGGTCTTTTACAAGCTGGTTTGGGAGAACTTTGAAACACATTTTCTCATAGAAACTATATATATATATTTGGTGAGGAAGATTGGCCCTGAGCTAACATCTGTTGCCAATCTTCCTCTTTCTACTTGAGGAAGATGGTTGCTGAGGTAACATCAGTGCCAATCTTCCTCTATTTTGTATGTGGGATGCTGCCACAGCATGGCTTAATGAGCAGTGTAGTGTGTAGGCGAGCACTTGGGATCTCAACCAGCAAACCTGGGCCACTGGGGCAGAGCACACAAACTTAACCACTACACCACTGGGCCGGTCCCTCATAGCACAATATTAAATGTAGTTGATAACTAGCTACCTCTCCCAAATATATAATGTTACCTATACCTATAATGTAGGTAAAGTGTATTATTTACAGTCATTGTAGACTCTAAATACTGAATATCAATAATGTTTCTGGGAAAATGTATTAAGAACTCCAATTCTGCAATGCCATGAACTAATTATTACTGGCTGCAGCCCAAGAATAGAAATATATAGTTCCAATTTACGTAGGTGGTTGAGGACAGAGGTTCTAATAGGGAGGGAATGAAAAATGACTAAAAACTAGGGAATTGGGGTGGCAAGGATTGGTCTTCTCTTGCCATTAATCTTTGGGAACATGTTCCAAGCTGGGGACAACCAACTTTTCATCTCCTTTCTTTTCCTTCAAGAATCCTAGGAATTAGATGCCAACTTCCTATTGACAATTGACACTTCTGATGTCCAACTAGGGTTTCTTACCAAAGGAAATTATCTAAATGTTCTCATGTATATTCTTTTCATTCTGTACTCAGTATTAAGTACAAAGAAAGCCAAGCAAGCAAGCAAACAAACAAAAAGCAAGATAGCTATTAACTCTAGGAAAAACAACAATTGTCAAAGAAAATAAACGTAATTATAGCTCAACTGTGAAATGTTTAACAGAGTCATTATACTGTAAACAATGAAAACTCATCAAACCAAAAATTATGATCAAACTAAAAATTACAATATGGGAAAATGGAGCAGGGGGAAGGTATTGCAAATATTTTCTTCCAATTTGTATTTTGCATTTCATTTCCATAACAGTGTCTTTTGTACACCATACATTTTTTAGACAACAGCCTAAATTTTAAAGTTTTGAGTCCCATTTTTTGTCCGTTAATGTATGTGCTTTTCATATCCTATCTAAAAAAAGCTCCTATCCAAAGGTTGGGAATATTTTTATGTATGTATGCTACCAAAAGTTTTATAAATTAGCTTTTATATTTAAGTCTATGACCCATATCAAGTTAATTTTTATGTATGGTGTGAAATAACGGTCAAGGTTAATTTTTTTTTTCCTTATGGATATCCAAGTGTCCTAGTACCATTTGTTGAAAAGAGTAACATTTCCCCATTGAGTTGTCTTGTCCTCTTTCCTAAGACCAACTGACAATCTATATGAAGGTCTGTTTCTGGACTCTCTTTTCTGGTTCTTTAATCTAAATATCTATCCTTATGCCAATACCACAAAGTCTTGATTACTGTAACTTTATAGTTAAATATTTATATCATGTAATGAGAGTCTTCCAACTTCATTCACAATTATTTTGTCCATAGTAAGTCTTTTGTGTTGTCTCATAAATTTTACCTTCACTTTGTCAATTTCTACAAAAAAGACTACAGAGATTTTCATTAGCATTGTACTGAATATATAAATTAATTTACAGAGAACTGGCATCTTAACAATATTGAATCTTCTGATTCATGAACATGATCTATCTCATCACTTATTTAAGTTTGTTTTACATTCTCTAAACAATGTTTGGTAGTTTCAGTGCATATATCTTGTTGAATTTATCCCAAAGTAGTTCATTTTTTTTTTTTTAAGATTTTATTTTTCCTTTTCCTCCCCAAGCCCCCTGGTACATAGTTGTGTATTTTTAGTTGTGGGTCCCTCCAGTTGTGGCATGTGGGATGCTGCCTCAGCATGGCCTGATGAGCGGTGCCATGTCTGCACCCAGGATTTGAACTGGCGAGACCCTGGGCTACCGAAGTGGAGCTCTTGAACCCAACCACTTGGCCACAGGACCGGCCCCCCAAAGTAGGTCATTTTTATTGATCCTATTATAAATTATATTTTTAAAGTTTCAATTTCCAATATTTCATTGCTAGTACACAGAACTACAAATAATTTTTGTATATTGAACGTGAGTCCTGCGATCTTGATAAATTCACTCATCAGTTCTGGTAGATGGAAGAGTTCTTGGATTTTCTACGTAGACAATCATATTGTCTGTGAATATACACAATTTTCCTTATTCCTTTTCAATCTGCATAACTTTTATTTCTTTTTCTAGCCTTATTACACAGTTATAAGAACAATATTGAAACAGACAGTGTTGAATAAAGGTGGGGGGAGCAGTCTTTTTTCTTCTTCCTGATCTCAGTGGAACAGCATTCAGTCTTTAAGCATTAAGTATGGCATTAATTGTAAGTTTTTCATAAATGCCTTTCATGGGATGAGGAAGTCCCTCTCTATTCCTAGTTTGCTGAGAGGCTTTATCATGAATGGATGTGGAATTCTGTCAAACGCTTTCACTGGAATAATCATATAGTTCTCCATTTTTACATTGTAAATGTGGTGAATTACAGTGATTAATTAATCCAGTGTTAAACAAACCTTGTATTGTTGGTATAAATATATTTTTACATATTAGTGGATTTGATTTGCTATTATTTTGTTAAGGATTTTAACATCATGAAGAATACGGACCTGTAGTTTTCTCCTGAAGTGTCTGTCTGGTCTTGGAATCAGGGTAATCTTGGCTTCATAAAATTATTTGGGAGGCATTTGTTCCTCTTCTGTTTTCTAAAAAATGTTTTGGCAATTAGATATACATGTATTTAGGACTGCTATGTGTAATTAATGAATTGACTCCTTTTTCATCATGTAAATGTCCTCTTTAACCCTGGTAATGTTGTTTTGAAGTCTACATCATCTGATATTAATATATCCACTTCAGCTTTCTTTTGGTTATTGTTTGCATGATATATATTTTTTCACCCATTTATTTATTTATTTTTAAATATTGGCACTTGAGCTAACAACTGTTGCCAATCTTCTTTTTTATACATATATATATATTTTATTTTTTCCTTCTTCTTCTCCCCAAAGTCCCCCAGTACATAGTTGTATATTCTAGTTGAGTGCCTCTGGTTGTGCTATGTGGGACACCTCCTCAACATGGCCTGATGAGCAGTGGCATGTCCACACCCAGGATCTGAACCGGTGAAACCCTGGGCTGCCAAAGCAGAGTGCACGAACTTAACCACTGGGCCATAGGGCCAGCCCCTCACCCATTTATTTTTAACCTTTAGCATCCATACTTATAGAGAACTTCTTTGGATATCATATAATTTATGCAATCTGACAATTCCTGTCTTTTAATTGGTGAACTTTGATCATTTACACTTAATATACTTATTGATATAATTGGATTTAAATCTACCATCTTATTAGTTATTTTCTATTTGACTCAGTTGTTCTATGTTCCTTTTCTACCTTCTTTTGGATTAACTTAGAATTTCTTCTGTCATTAGATTACTTTATTATATCCACTATATATACATTTTAAAACTTTTTATTTTGAAATACTTTTAGACATATCAGAGGTTACAAAGATAATATAGAGAATTCCTATGTACCCTTAATCCCTAATGGTAATTTCTTATATAACCATAATACAATATCAACACCAGGAAAATGACACTGGTATAATAATATTTTTTATCACTATAATTCTATCATTTTGAAAATGTTATAAAAATGGTGTCATAATGTTTGTAAACTTTTGATACTGGCTTCTTTCACTCAATATAATGTTTTTGAGATTCATTCAATTTGTTACACTTATCAATAGTTCATTCCTTTTAAGTGAGTATTCCATTGTATGGATGCACTACAATTTGTTTGAAGGACATTTGGGCTGTTTCCAAGTTTTTGGCTATTACAAATAAATTCCTGTAAAGGTGTTTATGTAAGCCTATGCTTTCATTTCTCTAGGATGAATATCCAGGATATTTAGACTTTTTATGATTACATTTTATCTCCACTATTGGCTTATAAGCTGATTGAAAGAAGATACTATGTTTCTAGCATTTTCATTTTACTGTCTTTATAGTTTCCATATTTCTTCAGAAATTCCCCATCTTTTCATGTATGCTGTTTATCTTTTCTATTAGATCCTTTAACATATTATTCATAACTTCCTAAAAGTCCCTGTCTAATATTTTTACAATCTGGGTCATTTCTCCATGTGGCTTCATTGATTGTTTTATCTTCTGACAACAGATTTGTTTTTTAACTGCTTTTTTAAAATTTCATAATTTCTATTTAATGCTAGAAATTATGTGTAGAACAGAATAGACTGATGATAATTACACCTGGAAATGGGCATGCTTCTTTTTCTGTCAAGGTGAGGATTGAGACAATCTAGTCAGTATTGAGTTGTGTTTAGGTTCTCTTGTGTTACATTTACCTTCAGTGCACCAAAAACATCTCCCAGCAATGGGATGCTTCTACCTTGTGAATGTGTGTGCCAAGGGTCTTTCTAAGTGTTCCACATGCACTCTCAGCTTCCAGCCATCCCTGCATGCTTGCACTATAGAGGGGTGCTCTCTTCTCCAGTGGTAGATTGATCTTAATGGTATCTCAGTGTTAAGTTCATGGTAGGGAGCAGGGGACCTCTTGGGTCTTCTGGTAGCAACTCAGTATAAGGCACGTCCTTTGCTCCAGCTGAGCTTTAGGGGTGGGACTTTCTTGGAGTTTCTGCCTCTATTCCTGTGGCAACCAAACTATGTCTGTGGGTAGTCCTGGGGAGGAGGGCGGTTCCTGCCCCTCCTCCAGCAGTAACAGATCAGTGCAAAGTCCTGATTTCAACAGTTTCCTGCCCAACTCCCAGGGGTAGACAGCTTTTGTTTCTATCTAGCTCCCAGAAGCAGGTAATCCTGGCCTGGGCTTTGGGGCCTGGGGGGAGGGGTTTCTTGCCCACCTTAGCAAAAGGCTTTTGCTTAGCATGAGAAAAGGGGTCTTGGAAGTAGTCAGGGTACTGTGCTTGTGCTCCACTAATGAGAGTGTTCTCTGCTCGCCTAGTCAGCACCTGGTAGAGGCCAATGATAATAAAGCTGTGAGTGCATGTGGACTCCCTGTGTCAGGACCCAATGTTATTTTGAACTCTCACGATAGCCCATGCTCAGCCTTAATAATTTTCTTAAAATTTTGGCCATTTTCTTCTTAGCTACTTTTATAGTACCTACCCTCTTCCTAACCCTGCTCTGCCAAAGGAAAACATTTTCATATGTGTCATCCCTCCTCTCAACAAATTAGGGAAAAAAAGGAAATTTTCCCAACCTAAGAAAGAGTATATAAGAAAAAACTTAGAGATAATATCGTAATTAACAGTGAAAGGTTGAATGCTTTCCCCCTAAGACTGGCAACAAGGTAAGGCTGTTCAAACTTATCACTTCTATTCAAAATTGTACTCGTATTCTTTCAATGTGATAGGCAGAAAAAATAAATAAAAGACATACAGATTACAGGGAAGAAATAAAAGTGTCTTTATGTGTGGACAAAATGATGCTCTATGTAGAAAATCCCAAAGAATTTACAAAAAGCCACAGAAACTAAAAAGCGAGTCCAGCAAGGTCATAGGATAAAAGGTTGACATATGAAAATCAATAATAATTCTATATATAGCAATGAAAAAGTGGAAATTTAAATTTTAAAAAATCCTATTTACAGGAGCATAAAAAGACATGAAATAACTAGAAATAAATCTAATAAAATGTATTCAAGAAAACCAGAAAACATTGCTGGGAGAAATTAAAGAAGATCTAAATTAAAGGAGAGAGAGACTCTTTTCATGGATCAGAAGACTTAATACTATTAGAGGTCGGTTCTCCCAAATTAACCTATAGATTCAAAGCAATTCCAAGAAAAATTGTACATACTTAACAAGGTAATTCTAAAATTCAGAAGAAAAAGCAAAAGATCTACAACAGACAAAAACAACTCTGAAGGAAAATAAAGCGGGGGTGAACACTATGTGATTTCAAGACTTACTGTAAATGTACAGTAATCAAGACACTGTAGCATTCTGTAAGGGCAGATGTATAGATCAACGAAACAGAAGCGAGTTCAGAGACAGATCCACACATATAAGCAATTGATATTTTATGAAGGTGCCAAGGTAATTCAATGAGAGAAACGTCTTTCCAATAAAGAGCCCTGGAACAACTGAAAATCCATATCCAGAAGAAAACCAACAAAACCCAAAACAGAACAAAAAACCAAACTGAATCTCCACCCTCATTTTGCACCACATAAAAAAATTAACTTGAAATAGCTCATAGACCTACATATATGACCTAAAGATAAAGCACTTTTACAAGAAAACTTAGGAGAATGATCTTTGTGAACTTGGATTAAGCAAAAATTAATTAAGACTCAAAAAGCACAAAATATAAAAGAAAAAATGATAAACTGGACTGTTTCAAAATTAAAAACTTCTGTTCTAGGAAAGACAATGTTAACAAAATAAAAATGGAATCCATGGACTTGGAGAAATATTTGGGAAAGACATACATGTTAGAGACTTATCTTCAAAATATATAAAGAGCTATTATAACCTAATATAAATGTGCTTGATATGAACAGATAATTTACAAAAGAAAATGAATCACTAAAAAGCACATAGAAATATGCTGGATATCATTAGACATTAGGAAAAGGCAAATTAAAATAACGAGATACCACTACATACCCATAAGAATAGCTTAAATTAAAAAAGATTGACAATACCAAGTGCTGACAAAGATGTGGAACAACTAGACTTTTATACATTGTTAGTAGGAATGCAAAATGGTATAGCACTTAGAAAAAGAATTTGGCAGTTTTTTATAAAGTTAAACCTATGTTTCCATATAACCCCAACAGTCCCCATTCCCAGTTATTTACTCAAGGGAAATGAAAATATGTCCAACCAAAGACCTAAATGAATAATTATAACAGTTTTATTCATAATGACACAAACTGAAAATACCCCAAATGGCCATTAACTGGTGAATGAATAAAAAAATTGTTACATGTCCATACGTTGGAACATTATTCAGCAATAAAAATGAAGAAACTAAAGACATATGCAAAAACCTGGATTAATCACAAAAGCTTTATGCTAAGTGAAAGAAGCCAGACACAAGGGTACACACTCTATGATTTCATTTTTGTGACGTTCTGTAAAATGTAAAACTGTAGTGATAAAAAGCAGATCTGTGACTGCCAAGGTCTAGAGGGCGGATGTGAGGGAAATGACTGCAAAGGGAACTTTTCGGGGTGGTAAAAATATTCTTTATCTTGATTGTAGTGATGACTACCTGACTCTATATATTGTCAAGCCTCATCAAATGATACATTTTAAAAGGACAAATTTCACTGTATGTAAATTTTACCTCAATAAATCTCACTTTAAAAAATTACGTTATATAAAATCTCAGAATTGGAAAAGGATGACACTCATTAGTATGTATAAGTTCTACCATGCTGGTAGAAGCAACAACAACAAGAACAATGCGGGACGAGTCTACTTGATAGTCACACTGAGATTTAACAGCTCTAACACTCTCTAATTTGTACTTTTAGACAAGCATGAGCACATCTATCTCTGTAGGGAATTAAAAACATATTACCAATTAAAAATGATTGACAAATAAAAAAAGATCATGTAGTGAAAACATGGGAAAAGCTGATAACAAAGATAAACCTATGTATGTCCTTTAAATGAGAAAGTGTAATGCATATTATACTCCCTCACAAAGTGTATCCATATATTGGAAAGGATAAATGTATGGACAGGTATAATGGTGTTCACTATACTATTGTTTACTTTAAATATGTCTGAATTTTTCCATAATAAAGAATTAAAAGTTAAATGGCAAAAACATGCTGTAGTATGCAAATAAGCTGCTTAAGTAAAACATTAAAATACATTAAATAATTTGTATCAAGACAAACACATATTGGCCCAGCAATGAGTACCTTGGCAATAGCAGTCTGTTTAAAGATGCGAGTAATCAATCCCATGACAGTCTCAGTGGCATCTGAATTTGGAGCTCTCATTAATTTTTCCCACTCTTCAAAGCTGCTATTCAATTCCTATGGGGGAGAATATAACAATGTTTAGAAATACAGCATATAGAACAGAACAATTAATGCAATAATGAATCACGTCCTACTTATTTTCTTTTTTATATAGAAAGATATAAAAAGAAAATAAAATTCCCAAAGATGCTAATGTGTTCATTTAAAAACATCAACACGGAGTAAGGTCAGTCACATGTTCACAATAATGATAGAAACCAACGACAAACTGTGGGTGAAAACCAAGCCCTTTGGTAACACCATAAATGAAACAATTGCAGCTTCCTCTTAAGGAGAAACATTCTGTAAAGTAAAAAGAAAAATTTAAATATATAAGAAAGCATGGTAGTGAAAATGTATATGGTAGCAAGTGTTTTAAATAAAACATATAATTTTATTTAGATAAGTATAAAGACTTGGGGAATACTAGTTAAATAAAAATCATATACTGCCTCTGTTTTATTTTTTTTCTAATGCTAAAATAATGGATACAGCAAATAAGATCATTCTTATTTTATCAACAGCATGTTGCTCAATGTTTACAAACTGCTTACTAGTCTTTTTTGTCAAAGTCATGTCCAGATTTGAAGAAATTTCAGAGAATACATAAGGATTGCACTTCCCAAAAGTAAATGTAGATAAAGATTAGGTAAAATATAATTTGGCTTTCTGATATGTTGAACTTCACACCTTACAACACGATCATAGAATTTTAAGATTTCAAGAACAGGGCTGCATCCAAGTTAGTCTAGAATACAGGTAGCCATACTTAAAAAAAAATCCTAGAGCAAGAAATACAACTTCCCTTGCTAAATATTGAGTTTCACACGCTACAAATACTTAGAATTTTTAGTACTAAAACTTTGTTGCAATTGAAGTACTTTCTTTCTATATTCAGCAGAAATATTTTTTTAATCACCAGGATACTGAATCTTTTCACATTATTTGATGACTAAAGTTAAATTCTTCTCTCTTCTTGAAATGATACAAAGTCAATTCATATGCTCTATTAATTAAACCTATTTTAAGAAAGCGGACTTTTCCTTCTGTGAAATATGAAATATGTGGAATCTTTCATAGAATAATTTAAAATGATTTAAATAAGTCTTTCAATCAAAGAAGGGTTCTCACCTTGGCTGCTGCTGCTGGAAGATCAAATGGAATACGCTGTCTGATTTTAGGGGGCAGCTGGGTTAAGACTTCAGTCTTTAATCTTCTAATCATTATGTCACTTAATAGCTGATGAAGTTCATTAAGGTTTGATGCCCCTCTACAATCCCACTGACGCCTTTTACCAAAATATCTGTTAATGTGAAGAAAAAGCATGTAGCAAAGCTGAATGCTAGAGTAAGAAACTGTTTATCCAGTGTGTTCTTCCTTTTAATGGTAAGAAGCCATGACACTGTTTTTACTGTTATTTCTAAATGCAATTAGTTTCAACAAGCTCAGCTTGACAAGCAGTAATGAATAAGATTATACATTACCTTAGCAATAGAAAATGTTAGTGTCTAAATATACTGTTTACGCTAAGTTAATGCAAGGCTGGGATGAACTGATAATCTGAATACCACTGGCATTCTGGGTGGGCTCACAAAGGGCACAACCAGCCCTAACTAAGCACTAACTGCCAATACACCAGCCAGTCTATACAACAACCAAAACCACTTAAAACATTTTCCACACCCTCATTGATCTGTTAAGCAAAGCAGATTGATCACTTGGTGATCTCTTCTTCCTTTGAAACCACTAGATTGACAACAAAGAAAATTAAAAAAAAAAAAAAAAAGACAGAAACCCACTATGAAGGAGAGAACGAAAGAAAAAACATCAGGAAATAAGCAATTTCAACAAATATTCAGAAGACACAATGCAGACAGAGAGGTGGTGGCTGACTTGGCTACAACTTAAAATGCTTGCACAAGGGAACCTATCCTCTCGATCTCTGAGCAGACTGGGAGTTGCCAGTACCAAGCACTGTGGGCAGGCGTTAAGTAAACGGTGGAAATCTAGTACATCTATTTGAATGTACGTATCAGGACAGCTGGCCTAATAACATCCCCCTATTATTGTGACAACCCAAAGACCATTCCCACAAAATTCCCAATCATCTTCTAAGGGCCCATACTATTGAAAATAGCTGTTATTAAATAACAGAGGAATTCCTGTTATGTTGTATTATGATTACTAATATTAATAATTAAATAACTCTCCATTTTAATGAGATTTTGGTGGTATTTTAGCACAAATAGGTGTCAATTTAAGAAGCATAGAACTTGGTAACACTAACGTTTTTTTAGTTTAATGTATTTTGATAGGAAACATACAGGAATAGCACAGACAACATTAAAAACATGTACTTGCATGTAGAAGTGATTAGAAAAGGATAGTGAATGGATGGAAATACTGCATGACAAAATGATAGACATCATTCAGTTGTTTAAAAAAACTAAGTGCTGGCATTGTAAAAAAAATTAATAGGTTTAATTATAATTGTCATAAATTGAATTACAGAAACTTGTTCATTGAAATATTTTTACTTTCTTTAATGCTTTATGTCCCCATATTTATATTAAAAACTCATACACTAACAAAAATGGAAAAATACTTGCCAATATCTGATTCTGTGACCTATTCTTCCATTTACAATCATACATTTTGACCTCATGGTAAAAAAAAAAAAAAATCTAATTTTCAGAACTACCAGTAATGGCAAGAAGATGCTGGGTCTTTTAGAATTTTTTTCTTTTTTTTAAGTTGAGGTTATGATAGTTTACAACCTTGTGAAATTTCAGTTGTATATTATTATTTGTCAGTCATATTATAGGGGTGCCCCCTCACCCTTTCTGTGCACCCTCCACCCCCCTCCTCCCTAGTAACCAGTAACCTCTTTGTCCACGTGTTTATCTTCCACATATGAGTGAAATCATACAGTGTTTGTCTTTCTCTATCTGGCTTATTTCGCTTAACATAATACCCTCAAGATCCATCTATGTTGTGAATGGGATGATTTTGTCATTTTTTATGGCTGAGTAGTATTCCACTGTGTGTGTGTGTGTGTGTGTGTGTGTGTGTGTGTGTGTACACACACACACACACACACACACCATATCTTCTTTATCTAGTCATCAGTCAATGGGCACTTAGGTTGCTTCCATGTCTTGGCTATGGTGAATAGTGCTGCAACGAACATAGGGGTACATAAGTCTCTTTGAGTTGCTGATTTCAAGTTCTTTGGCTAAATACCCAGTAATAGGGTCTCTGGGTCATATGGTATTTCTATTTTTAATTTTTTGAGAAATCTCCATACTGTTTTCCATAGTGGCTGCACCAGTTTGCATTCCCACCAGCGGTGCCTGAGGGTTCCTTTTTCTCCACAACTTCTCCAACATTTGTTATTTTTTGTCTTGGTTATTATAGCCATTCTAACGGGTGTAAGGTGATATCTCAGTGTAGTTTTGATTTACATTTCCCTGATGATCAGTGATGTTGAATATCTTTTCATGTGTTTATTGGCCATCCATATCTCCTTTGGAGAAATGTCTGTTCATATCCCCTGCACATTTTTTGATAGGGTTGTTTGATTTTTTGTTGTTGAGTTGTGTGAGTTCTTTATCTATTACGGAGATTAACCCTTTGTTGGATATATGATTTGCAAATTTTTTTTTACAGTTGGTGGGTTGTCTTTTTGTTTCAATTCTGTTTCCCCTTGCCTTGTAGAAGCTCTTTAGTCTGATAAAGTCCCACTTGTTTATTCTTTCTATTGTTTCCCTTGTCCAAGAACACATGGTGTCCAAAGAGATCCTTTTAAGACTGATGTCAAAGAGTGTACTGCCTGTATTTTCTCCTAGAAGTCTTAGGTTTCAGGTCTTATTTTCAAGTATTTGATCCATTTTGAGTTCATTTTTGTGAATGGCATAAGAGAACGGTTTACTTTCATTCTTTTACATGTGGCTGTCCAGTTTTCCCAATACCATTTGCTGAAGAGACTTTCCTTTCTCCATTGTATATTCTCAGCTCCATTGTTGAAGATTAGCTGTCTGTAGATGTGTGGTTTTATTTCTGGGCTTTCAATTCTGTTCCATTGATCTGTGTGCCTGTTTCTGTACCAGTACCATGCTGTTTTGGTTACTGTAGCTTTGTAGTATATTTTGAAGTCAGGGATTGTGATGCCTCCAGCTTTCTTCTTTTTTCTCAGGATTGCTTTAGAAATTCAGGGTCTTTGGTTGCCCCAAATGTTCTATTTCTGTGAGGAATATCATTGGGATTCTGATTGAGATTGCATTGAATCTGTAGATTGCTTTAGGTAGTATGGATGTTTTAAATATGTTTATTCTTCTAATCCATGTGCATGGAATGTCCTTCCATCTCTTTATGTCATCATCAATTTCTTTCAGGAAAGTCTTGTAGTTTTCATGGTATATGTCTTCCACTTCCTTGGTCAAATTTATTCCAAGATAGTTTATTGTTTTTGTTGCAATTGTCGATGGAGTTGTGTTCTTGAGTTCACCTCTGTTAGTTTGTTGTTAGAGTATAGAAATGCAACTGATTTATGTAAATTGATTTTGTACCCTGCAACTTTGCTGTAATTGTTGATTATTTCTAGTAGCTTTCTGATGGATTTTTTAGGCTTGTCTATATATAAAATCATGTCATCTGCAAACAGCAAGAGTTTCACTTCATTGCCTATTTGGATTCCTTTTATTTCTTTTTCTTGCCTAATTGCTCTGGCCAAAACCTCCAGTAGTATGCTGAAGAAGAGTGGTGAGAGTGGGCATTCTTGTTCCTGTTGTCAGAGGGATGGCTTTCAGTTTTTCCCCATTGAGTATGATGTTGGCTGTGGGTTTGTCACATATGGCCCTTATTATGTTGAGGCACTTTCCTTCTATACCCGTTTTATTAAGCATTTTTATCATAAATGGATGTTGGATCTTGTCGAATGCTTTCTCTGTGTCCATTGAGATGATCGTGTGGTTTTTGGTCCTCATTTTACTAATGTAGTGTACCACATTGATTGACTTGTGGATGCTGAACAATCCTTGTCCCTGGTATAAATCCCACTTGATCATGGTGTATGATCTTTTCAATGTATTGCTGTATTCGATTTGCCAATATTTTGTTGAGGGTTTTTGCATCTATGTTCATCAGTGATATTGGCCTGTAATTTTCCTTCTTTGTGTTGTCCTTGTCTGGCTTCGGTATCAGGGTGATGTAGGCCTTGTAGAATGTGTTAGGAAGTGTTCCATCTTCCTCAATTTTCTGGGATAGTTTGAGAAGGATAGGTATTAAATCTTCTTTGAATGTTTGGTAAAATTCTCCAGAGAAGCCATCTGGTCCTAGACTTTCAATCTCTTTACGTGTGATTGGTCTATTCAGATTCTCTATTTCTTCTTGATTTCATTTTGGGAGGTTGTAAGAGTCTAAGAATTTATCCATTTCTTCTAGGTTATCCAATTTGTTGGCATATAGTTTTTCATAGTATTCTCTTACAATCTTTGGTATTTCTGTGGTATCTGTTGTAATTTCTCCTCTTTCATTTCTAATTTTACTTGTTTGAGTTCTCTCTCTTTTTTTCTTAGTGAGCCTGGCTAAGAGTTTGCCAATTTTGCTTATTTTCTCAAAGAACAAGCTCTTTGTTTCATTGATCCCTTCTCTGGTTTTTTAAATTTTGATTTCATTTATTTCTGCTCTTTTTATTATTTCTCTCCTTCTGCTGACTTTGGGCTTTGTTTGTTCTTTTTCTTATTCTGTTAGGTGTAGTGTGAGATTGCTTATTTGAGATTTTTCTTGTTTGTTGAGGTGAACCTGTATTGCAATGAATTCCCCTCTTAGGATCGCTTTTGCTGCAACCCAAATGAGTTGGTATGGTATGTTTTCATTTTCATTTGCCTCCAGATAATATTTGACTTCTCCTTGATTTCTTCAATGACCCATTGGTTGTTCAGGAGCATGCTGTTTAATCCACATCTTTGCCCCTTTCTCACTTTTTTTCTTGTAATTTATTTCTAGTTTCACAGCATTATGGTTGGAAAAGCAGCTTGATATTATTTCAATCCTCCTAAATTTATTGAGGCTTGCTTTGTTTCCCAGCACATGGTTTATCCTTGAAAATGTTCCATGTGCACTTGAGAAGAATGTGTAACCTGTTGTTTTACAGATGGATAGATAGATAGATATTTATATATCTATCTATCTATATTAAGTTCTCTATATATCTATTAAGTTCTTTTAGGGTTTTTTTGAGAATGAAACTTTTGCCATTAAACGGATTCTTAAGCACACTCTCTACCTATGTGACATATTCTGCAGGTGTACAGAAAGCTAGGTGGAGATCTTTTGGCACAATTGCTCCATGTGGGCACAGACAGCACACAGGTGTCTTCAAATAGGCCCATTACACAGGCCTCACTTGCTTCCTGCAAAGCACCAATAGCTGTGCTCCAGAAGCATAGGTGTCTTTTGAAGTTGGAGCCATCTAATTTCAGAGGCCACAGTACCAGTACCAGGCCTGTAACAATGAGGTTTCTTCACCGATCCAGGAGAGGGTGCACTGCTGAGACAGCTTTTGTAGCTAGTTGCCTCCTGGGTGCTTTACCACTAGTTGGTTACAAGCCTTATGCCTGATATGAGCCATGGTTTAGAGAAATCTTTTCTCCCACCCCTCTTCTCTTTCAGCTAGATTCAGACCACTGGAGATTCACTGACTCTAAAGAGCGTTTGCAGCACCACATACTGCTGAACTCTCAGCCTGAACTTTAGGGTGCAAAGGGGAAATGAGAGGGGGAAGGAGGGGTGGAAGAGATGCCACCTGTCTTTTCCCATTAAATTTGATAGTAATTATATATACTTTTTGGAATATCCTATTATTTTTTTAAACAGCTTTACTGAGATATAATTCATAATACCATACAATCCACCCACTTACAATGTACAATACAAAGGTTTCTAGTATATTCACAGATATGTGCAACCATCACCACAGGAAATTTTAGAATGTTTTCATTATCTGAAGAAGGAACCCTATATTCTTTAGCTATCACTCCCTTAACTGCCATCCTGCCTCCCCAGCCCTAAGCAATCACTAATCTATTTTCTGTCTCTAGAGATTTCCCTATTCTGAACTTTCATATACATGGAATCATATAGTCTATAGTCTTTTGTGACTTGCCTCTTTCATTTAGTATAGTTTTCAAGGTTCATCCATGTTGTAGCATATAGCAGTACATCATTCTTTTTAAGGCCAAATAATATTCCATTGCATGGATATACCACATTTTGTTTATCCATTTATCCCTTGATAGACATTTTGGTTATTTCCAACTTTTGGCTTTTATGGATAATGCTGCTATAAACATTCATGTACAAGTTCTTATGTGGACATTTATTTTCACTTATCCTGGGTATATACTAGGAGTTGAACAGCTGAGTTACATGGTAATTCTATGTTTTATCAATTGAGAAAGTGCCAGACTGTTTTCCAAAGCAGCTGGACAAGTTTATATTCCCATAAGCAAGGCTCAAGGGTTCTAATATCTCCATGTCCTCACCACTACTTGTTGTTATCTGATTTTTTGATTCTAGCCAATCTAGTAGGTGTGAAATGGTATCATTGGGGTTTCGATTTGCATTTCCCTAATGACCGATGATGTCAAACATTTTTTCATGTGCTTGTTAGCCATGTGTAAATCTTTGTTGGAGAAATGTCTATTCAAATCCTTTGCTCATTTTTTAATTTGGTTTGTCTTTTTATTATTAAATTATATAAGTTCTTTATATATACTAGATACAAGTCCCTTATCAAATATATGATTTACAAATATTTTCTCCCATTCTGTTAGTTGTCTTTTAATTTTCTTGATTGTATTATTTGAAGTATAAAAGTTATTAATTTTGATGAAGTACAATTTGCCTAGTTGTTCTGTTGTTGCTCACGCTTTTGATGTCACATCTAAGAATCCCTTCCCAATTCCAAGGAATGAATTTACCCCTGTGTTTTCTTCTAAGAGTTTCCTAGTTTTTGCTTTTATATTTAGGTCTTTGATTCATTTTGAGTTAATTTTTGTATATGGTGTAAGTTAAGAGTCCAACTTCATTCTTTTGCCTGTGGCTATCCAGTTGTCCTAGCACCATTTATTCAAAACACTGTTCTTTTCCCCATTCAATGATTTTAGTTGTCTTGTTAAAAATCAGTAACTGCAGATGTCTGAGTTTAGTTCTAGACTAACAATTCTATTCCATTGACCTAGATATTTATCCTTGTACCAATACTACACTGTCTTGATTGCCATTATAATCTAGCCTCCTATTCTATTATTCTTTTTCAAGGTTGTTTGGCCTATTCAGTGCCCCTTGCAATTCAATATGAATTTTAGAATCAGCTTGTCAATTTGTACAAAAGTCAGCTAAGATACTGACAGACTATCAAATCTATAGATAAGTTTGAGGAGTGTTGCCATCTTAACAGTGTTAAGTCTTTCTCATCAATGAACACAGGATGTTTTTACATTAATTTAGATCTTAAATTTCTTTCAAAAATGTTTTGTAATTTACAGAGCATAAGTTTGACATGTCTTTAAAAATTTATTTCTAAGAATTTTATTCTTTTTGATGCTATTATAAATGGAACTGTTTTCTTAATTTCATTTTCAGATTGTTCATTGCAAGTGTACAGAAATAAAATTAATATTTGTATATTGATTTTATACCCTGCAAGCTTGCTGAACTCATTTATTAGTTCTAATAGGTTTTTAGTGGATTCCTTAGGATTTTCTATATGTAAGATCAAGTCATCTGTGCATAGAGATAATTTAACTTCTTCCTTTCCAATCTGGATGCAATTTATTTGGTTTTCCTGCCTAATTGCTCTGGCAATTAGAACTTCCAGTACAATGTTGAATGGAAGTAGCAAGAGCAAATATCATTGTCTTATCCTGATCTTAGGGGAAAGCATTTAGTTTTTGACCATTAAGCATAGTGTTAGCTGTGGGTTTTTTGAAAATGCCATTATCAGGTTGAGGAAGCTGGTAACTATATTTTTGATAGTGAGAATTAGCCTTACAATGGTGTTTTCAGAAATAAATTACCTTCCATTGGCAGACAAAAACCGTGTTAATGTGATTCAGGCTAAAGATAAAGAGGATGCCAACTGAGCCTGTAGTTGTGAGGGAGCGCTGGGTACAGATTCAAGAAAGGCTAAAGCAGTAGAGTCCACAGGATGTGACAACTGACTGGATACCAACAGTAAGGCATAGGCAGCAGTTAGGTTGACTTCTAGAGTTTAACTTATAAGAATGAATCTTAAACAACCAAGATTGAATCTACTGGATGAAGGGCAGTTTTCAGGGATGAAGTACACTTTTGAATATCTTGACTTTTATGTGCTGATGGCATATAGACACCTAGCATAACACTAGTTGTACCGGTTTGGAAATCAAGAGAATAGAGTGGGTTGGAGATACAGATACCATATGAGTATTCCTGGAAGCCATTCCTACATCGGGTTGGCTAGCAATAACTTAACTACACATGGAAATTACTGAGAACTACATAAATATAGCCCACTAAACTCAAACTAAATGGACCTCCCATACAGTTTCCTCTTAGCCTTATCCTAAAAATGCTGACACTCCAACACCACCACACAATACAAAAAGTAATATATATTATATATAAAATATATTTTATATATTATATATATATTTGAATATATATACATGGGGGACAAAGTTGGACTGAAAATAGAGCTTTCAATCTATCAAATAGCCTACATCTATAAATTTGACAGAGACACAATACCCTGTGAAAACTGCCAAAGCCCCTCTCAGAGCCTTGAAATGCGCCTATATAAGTGAGGGATTCTGAAATTGAAGATTCATTAGTTTTATGGCAAGGAAAGAAAATTATACAAGTTTGCAAGTGCAATAGCAAAGAGGTGAGGTATATAGATGAAAGAGGAAAGATATAAATGAATAAGAGAAAAAGAAAAATTTTTAAGGACAAAGCAGCAGCAGTATGATTTAGGGTGAAATTATACATAAAGGAAACTTAATTCCTAACAACCGAAAATTAATAACAACAACAAAACTTCAAATATTTCTAAAGAAGTTATAAAACATGAACCTTGATAACTTCTTTTGGAATTAATATAACGATTTTCTCATTCAGATTTGCAAAGTAAGTAAAATTTCATTTCTTCTTTTATAAACAAGAATAAACACAAACTTCTTTTATCTTCCTTTTTGATCAGATATAATTAAAAAGAGGCATTTCTCAATAGGCACTGAATATTAGCTTATGATGATGCAACAGGAAGTTTATGACCAAGAACACACATGCTTATCTGTGTTCATGAACATACACTTACATACACACACACACACACACACACACACACACACAGAGTTAACTTTGGACTCTGGAAATTACCCTCTGATTTTTTTCTCAAGTTCTCGTGTGCCCCTTTGTAGCAACCCCTTTCTCCCACCCCCAGTTCTTGGGAAATACTGATCTGTTTTCTGCCCCTATAGTTTTGCACATTCCAGAATAGTATGCAAATAGAATCATAAAGTACGTAGCCTTTTAAATCTGATTTCTTTCACTTAGCATAATGCATTTTAAATTCATCTCTGTTACTGGTTGTGTTAGTAGTGCATTCCTTTTTATTGATGAGTAATATATTTCACTATATGAATACATCACAATTTGTGCATTTGCCAGTTGAAGGACATCTGGAATGTTTCAAGTTTTAGGTGACTATAAACAAAGCTGCTATAAACATTTGCATACAGATTTTTGAGTGAACATATGTTTTCATTTATCTTGACTAAATACCCAAAGTGGGATTGCTGGGTTGCATGTCAAGTGTATGTTTAACTTTATAAGAAATAGATATACTGTTTTCCAAAGTTCCTATACTTTTTTGAATTCCCACCAGCAATGTATGCAAGTTCCAATTGTTCAGCATTGTTGCCACCATTCAGTACTGTGAGTTTGTAAAAATTTTCCCTATTCTGATGCATGTGTACTGGTATCTCATTGTGCTCTTAATTAGCATTTCTCTAATAACTAATGATGTTGAGCATCTTTTCAAGTGCTTATTTGGCCTCCACGTGTTTTTTTCAGGTGAAGTCTCTAAATCTCTCAACCATTAAAAATTCTGTTTGTTCTAACACTGAGTTTTCAACGATTTTACATAATCTTTTATAAATTCGTTTTGTGCATTTTAAAATTTATATAATTATGCATATATATGAATTTATATATTCCTTTATCAAATATATGCTTTACAAATATTTTCTCCTAGTCTGTGGCTTGTCCATTCAATTACCAGTGTCCCTGGAAGAGAGCTTTTCAATTTTTATGAAGTAAATTTCATCACTTTTGTCTTCTGTGGTTCATGTTTTTTTGCATCCTATATAAAAAGCATTTGCCTAAGCCAAGATCACAAAGAGCTTTCCCTTTATTTCCTTTGACAAGTTTTATAGTTTTAGGTTTTATATTTCAGTTTACAATCCATTTTTAATTGACTTTTTCAATTTTTAAATTATGGTAAATACACATAACATAAAATTTACCACTTTAACCATTTTTAAGTGAATAGTTCAGCAATATTAAATATGCTCACAATGCTGTATAACCATCACTACTATTCATCTCCAAAATTCTTTTCATCTTGTAAAACTGAAACTCTATACCCATTAAGCAATAACTCTTCATTTTCCCCTACCCCCAGCCCCTGGCAACTACCGTTCTACTTTCTGTCTGTATGATTTTGACTAATCTAAGTACCTTATGTAAGTGAAATTACATAGTATTTGTCTTTTGGAGACGGGCTTATTGCACTTCACATAACGTCCCCAAGGTTCATCCACGTTATAGCATATGTCAGAATTCCTTTCCTTTATAAGGCTCAATAATATTCCATTGTATGTATAAACCACATTTTGCTGATCTATTTACCTGCTGATGGACACTTATGTTGTTTCCACATGTTAGCTATTCTAAGTAATGTTGGTATGAACATGGGTGTACAAATATCTCTTCAAGACCCTACTTTCAATTCTTTTAGATATATACTCAGAAGTGAAATTAGTGGATCATATGATAATATCATCCCACTGCCTTCTAGCTTCCAAAGTTTCTGATGAGAGATCTGCTGATAATCTTGTGTTTCTTTTGGTGAGGAAGATTGGCCCTGAGCTAATACATGTGCCAATCTTCCTCATTTTTTGTATATGGGACACTGCCACAGCACGGCTTGATGAGTGGTGTGTAGGTCTGTGCCTGGGATCCAAACCCGTGAACCCCGGGCTGCTGAAGTGGAGCATGTGGACTTAACCACCATGCCACCGGCTGGCCCCCTGCTGATAATCTTTTTGAGGATCACTTGTATGTGATGAGCTGCTTCTATCTTGTTGCTTTCAAGATTCTCTTTGTCTTTATCTTTAGCAAGTTTGATTATAATGTGCTTTGGTGTGGGTCTCTTTGAATTCATCTTGGAGTTTGTTGAGCTTCTTGGATGTTTATAATCATGTCTTTACCAAATTTGGGAAGTTTTCAGTCCTTATTTCTTCAAATATTCTCTCTGCCCCTTTCCTTTTCTCTCCCAGAACTCCCAGAATGCATATGTTGGTCTGTTTTATGGTTCACACAGATCCTTTAGGTTCTATTCACTTCTCTTCATTTTTTTTTCTTTCTACTCCTCAGCCTCAATAATTTCCATTGTCTTATCTTCAAGTTCTCTGATTCTTACCTCTAGCTGCTCAAATCTACCTTTTAATCCCTCTGTTGAATTTTTCATGTCAGTTATTGTACTTTTCAGCTCCAGAATTTCTTTTTGGTTTCTTTTTTAGGTTTTCTATCTCTTTATTAATATTTACATTTTATTCATACATAATTTTCTTGACTTTCGCCACATCTTCCTTTAGTTCTCTGAGCACTTTTTTTGTTTGTTTGTTTTTCAGGAAGATTAGCCCTGAGCTAACATCTGTCACCAATCCTCCTCTTTTTGCTGAGGAAGATTGGCCCTGAGCTAATATTTGTGCCCATCTTTCTCTATTTTATATGTGGGACGCCTGTTACAGCATGGCTGGATAAGCAATGCATAGGTCTGCGTCTGGGATCCAAACCGGTGAACCCTGGGCCGCTGCAGCAGAGCACGTGAATTTAACCACTATGCCACCAGACCAGCCCCTCTTTGAGCATTTTTAAGGCAATTGTTTTAGTCTTTGTCTAGGAGATCTGTCATCAGGTCTTTTTCAGGGACAGTTTCTGTTGATTTATATTTTTCCTTTGAATGGGCCATACTTTCCTGTTTCTTTGCCTTAAGATTGTTTTGTTGAAAACTGGACATTTGAATCTAATTATGTAATAACTCTATAAATCAGATTCTCCCCATTCCCTATGTTCTGCTGGGTTTTGTTGTTCTTGTTTCTTTGATCTTTGTGGGCTGTCTCTGTGCCAAGGATCAGCCTGAGGTATAAACTTAAGGTCTTCCCAGTTATTTTCTGAGACTGTGCCTTTCCCTGGGTATGTGTGGTCACCTTCAGTTGTTCTTGAATGTCCTAGTATTTAATGTCTGGCTCCAAAAGGGGGAAAAATAGAAAAATAAAGAGGAGGGGACGGCACTGACCCCTTAAATTCCCTGAAACTCATTTTAGCCAGAAGGGAAGGGACTTGCAACAAGGTGGGGAGGTGCAACAACAATGGATGCTCCCACTTCATCTGCACCTCTGTGATTAGAGGCAGCAATCAGTGACCAGAACACAGATCTTTGATATTTGGAGGACAGGGTCCTTTTTGTGAACCCTGGCTCCCACAAGCTATGTGCAAGTTGCTCCAGGAACACATATATAGCTGTCTGTCTTTGGGCTGGAGATGGAAGACAGGCAGCTGTTACTGTGGTAAAAGCTGGAATGGACTGAAATTAACCACAATTTATTGTCCAAGCCTTTCCCTGGAAGTTGCAAATCTTCAATATACTCCACAGTTTCATAAATAGTGACATCAGACAGATTCTGCCAGTGCAATTGTCTAGGTGGGAAAACAGATTCTTGATGCTTCCGACTCCACCACCTTCCCAGAATCCTCTATAATCCATTTTTAGTTAAATTTTACATATGGTGTGAGATATGCATTGAGCTGCTTCTCTTTTTTTTTTTTTTGCATATGGATATCTAATTGTTCCAGGAACATTTGTTGAAAAGACATCTTTCTCCATAGAACTGCCTTGCATCTTTGTCAAAAATCAATTGACTATAGAGCTTCTGGGTTGGTGAACACATGGGGATTTGGGGCAGAATGGAGCACCCAGAGAGGGCATGGAAGCTCCATGCCCTTTCCTCATCCCTTGCCCTATGCACCTCTTTCATCTGGCTATTTCTGAGCATTCAGAAGAAAACTGGAATTTCTGGCAAGACTAAAGAAGATCAGGGAAGAAAATTAATATCAAAGAAGCTAGAGGCCTAGAGTTTAGTTTCAGCCCTTGAGAATCCATGCTTTCTTACCAGACCCTGGCATCTGTCCCTGAAAACATTAAGCCAACCTCACAATATCAACCCTGACTCAGATAAACAATCCTAAAAAGAATTAACAAAGACCTAGAAAAAACCAATTAGCAGAAAGAAACAAATTTAACAGAATCTGGCAGTAAGCTATACCTCAGGACTAGCAGAAAGTAAGTTAACATGCAACCTTCACCATATCTCTTTTTTCACATTTTCCAAGATGTTGTGCAAAGAAATAGGTATATTTCCCAAGAAATAATTCATGAGGCATTAATGATAAAATCCCTTCTCCCCAGAGCTTATCCTCATGACATCTTAATTCCGAACAAACTGGACCATAAAAGCAAATCAGGACTCATGTCACCACACAAAGACACTCTGAGGCAAGCTGGATGCCCATCATGAGATGGCAACTAGTTTTCAACATCTACAAAACCATGTTCTATTCTTGCAAAAGGGGCTCAACAGACATAGTACAGGAGAATTCCAACTATTAGTGAATTAAGGGGAGGGCTAAGGTTGTACAAGAAAGTGACAGAGAGACAAAGGGAGAAAGGAGAAAAGAGAAAGAAAAGGAGACGAAGTAGAGGCACCAGGGCTGGCATCATAGTCCTGGTTGGAAGTGAGATGCATGGCGTAGTAAGAAGATCCTGGGAGAGCAAGCCAGATGACCTGTGTTTGAATTTTCATTTCTCTGTCTATGGGTTGCATAATGTTGGACCCATCACTTAAGTCTTTTAATCCTCACAATTCCCATCTGTAAAACGGGAAAATAACATTGCTGTACAGGTTCAACACAATCTCTATCAAATCCCAGCTGACATCTTTGCAGAAACTGACAAGCTGATCCTAAAATTTAGACGAAAATGCAAAGGAAACAGAACAGCCAAAACAATCTTGAAAAAAAACAAAGTTGGAGGACTTACACTCACTAATTTCAAAAATAAAAACCCTCATTGGACACCATTAGAGAATACTAGGAAAACAACTTATTATTTTCAAAACTCAAAAATAAAAAGGAAAAATTAAGCATTTTCCTGACTTTTCCAAACTAACTGAACCACTGAGTGTCCAAATAGTAGATGAGTACAAGTTTTCCTTTAGAGAGGCATGTCAACTAATAAATGAAGACAGAATGTTAGAATATCACCATTTCGCAACGCCTAATGATTTAACAGATCATGTACTAATATTGACAGCTGCTAACATCACAAAAAGAGAGGCCTTAGATCATGGGCCTCCTAATGCAAGAATACAACATCCCCATAAAAGTATAATTGCAAAACAACAACAAAAAAGTCTCTACATCTTTATACTGATATAGAAATATAGAGGACAGAGGAACATGTTAAACAACATTATGCAAGTAGAGAAATCTGGATTATAGTAACAATTTAGTTTAAACAAATTAAAAATAAATAAATAAAGGAAATAGAAGAGAAACCTAGAGATTGAGAGAGATAAGAGATATCTATCATTTGTAATGTGTGAGCCTTATTTAGGCACTGACTCAAACAAACTATGGGGAAAAAACCTTAAAAAAAAAGAACTGTAAAATTATGATATTAACAAGATAACTAGAAGTCTGAACATTTACTAGATTTTTTAATGATATTAAGGAATTATTATTAATTTTAATTTTTTAGGTATGATTGTATTATAACTAATTGTTTTTTAAAAAACAGACCTTACTCTTTAGAGATATATACTGAAATATTTTAGGAATAAAATGTGCTGTCTAGACTTTGCTTCAAAATAATATGGGGTGGTGCAGGTAGATGGGAGTATAGCTAAAACAAGATTGGTCCTGAGTTGATAAATGTTGAAGCTGATAAAGAGTACATAGGGGGTTCGTTATACTATTCTGCCTACTTCTGTATATATTAAATTTTTTCTGTAATAAAATAGTAAAAAGAAGACCAGAAAATACACTAAAAAACAAAAGCTATGGAATCCAGGAATTTGGGAATCCAATAGAGCAGAATCACAAAAGAAAATTCAAGATGACAGCTATGTACCATGCGTAAAGAAAAACCAGTCCAGATTGGAGCAGAACAGAAGCCTGTGGAAGGGAGGGCTCCAGAAAAAATGCAAAAAAAAAAAAAATATTATTTTATACGCTTGGTGCTTGTAAGACCTTTTGGAAGCTGACAAAGCTATTAGAGTCTTTGAGTAAAAAAAGAGTGGTGGCTATATGGAAAACCAAAAGATGGGAGTGGGGGGGGAAGGAAATAAATAATTATAAGATAAAAAATTGACCAAGAAAGGAACAGTCAAGTACTTGATTTATTAGAGAATAAAATTAAGTTATTTAGTCCATTTATTCTGTTTATTTAATCATATAAACGTGGACACTGAATTACCAAATAAATCTAAGACTAGAAAGAGAAGGAAAGAAAAGTGGCGGCAAAGGATGCTTAAATTGCTGCTCTTTTACTTTTTAATTTTATGATTTAGACAAGTTACTTAACCATTTCAAATCTCAGTTTATTCATCTATAAAATCTATACAATATCATCAACCTCGTAGGATTGTTGAAAGAATTAAAGATGTTACATCTAAACTACACGGCATAGGGGCCAGCCAGGTGGTGCAGTAGTTAAGTTCACATGTTCTGCTTTGGCGGCCCCGGGTTCACTGGTTTGGATCCCGGGTGCCGATCTACCAACCACTTATCAAGCCATGCTGTGGCAGGCGTCCCACATATAAAGTAGAGGAAGATGAGCATGGATGTTAGCTCAGGGCCAGTCTTCCTCAAGGAAAAAAAAATACACAGCATAGTATCTTATATATAAAATGCAATATCACGTAGCCAATAAAAATGATGTATTTTACTTATTGATATAGAAAGATATCCTAAAAGCAGTGCTAAATGGAAGAGCATATTACAGAAGAGTATGTATAATATAGCCCTATTTATATAAAATTGCCTATCTATCTGTCCTTATCTACCTAAGCAGAGAAGCTATCCAGAGGGAAAGTTACCAAAACACATTAGTAACGGTTATCTCTGGACAGGGAGATTTCAGTTGATTTGTACTTATTTAAAAAAAAATTTTTCTCTTTGTTTAACTTGTTAAAATAAGTTTAATTATTTTCCCAAAAGCAATAAAGTATCTTTAAATTAGTAAAAATAAAGGAAATAAAAAAACTTATAAAGACAATAAAGCATGGAACAAGGTGATGTAAGTGAAATTAGCAGATGATAGCATTACATGTAGGCTATGTTAAAACTATGTAAAAACTATTAGATATATGGACAAGGTAGAAATAAATAAAAATGAAAACAATTTACTTGTTAGTATACTTGGATTATGGTATTTTTCCTTTCCATTTTTATTGTTACAGTGTTACATATTTTTATTGTTCATCATATATACATTAATAAGTATGTATATTTTACAAGTTCTTCCTCATATTAAGCCAAAATCTACTTCCCTATTAAATTTCACTCCTTAATAATAGTTTTGCCCTCTGAGGCCACAAAGACAAAAGTCTAATTCCTTTAAAAATGACAGATCTTTAAATATTTAAGGACTTGTTCCCTCTAGGTCTTCTCTTTTTCAAATTCCTATAGGCTTCATAAGGACAAGCACTATGTCTTACTCATCTTTGTATCGCCGGCAGCTCTGAAATAATGTCTTAAATATAGTAGGCAATCAATAATATTAGGCATTTGTAGAGCTGAATATGAAATCCCTTCATTATCCTGGTCACCCTTTCCAAGATATGTTTTCATTTGTTAACAGGCTTCTTAAAATATGACTTTTAGCTCTCTCTCAATTCTTCATATACCTAGTCTCCAGAGACCTGAAATCTACTGCAACCATTCCACTCCCACGGCTATAAGTGGTCCTGAAAAAAATTCTACCTGGTAAATTCAGACATTCTACTCTCTCCCACCCCCATCCTTCTAGCCCACTTGCTCATTCAAACCCACTATATCTTCACTCTCTCATCAGGACCTTTCAGTCAACTGACTGCTCCACTTTTACCATAATCACAATATTCTTCCTGTCATCACATCCTTCCTCATCTCGTTTTTGAATTCCAAGTTCATACATTAGCTTTATTCTTATCAATATAGCATAATTTTCCTTGGCCCACAGTCCATGCATCACAAGCTGGTGAAAAAAAAACATCTTTGATAAAAAAATCTTCGATGGATCCAACTATAAGCCTTTTCCAAGCCTATACCCAGGCTGCCGGGTGTTGCTGGGGAAATCATAGCTTAGGGAAGCCTGGTTCCACTAAAAATCTAGAACTGCTGCTCTCAATGGTTTCTCAGTGCTGCCACTAATGTTACCACACTAATCTTGTTATTTCCTTCTCCCATTCAGCAAAATTTCATACCATGTCAACATTCATCAAACTTTTAACCCTCTACTTTTCCATTTCTCTGAACACATGACTATCCTCCCCATTCACAGAGAAAATAAAAGCCATCATATGCAAACTCCCTCAACTTCCTGCCACATTACAAACTAGGATATATTCTCAATACCATGCAGCCATAAAAAAGGATGACGTTCCGGATGTATGCGAAAAAAAGGACAAATAAGAAAAGTACAAAACAATGTATGTTTACAATATACTATGAACTACGTAAAAAACATGAATTTGCTTGAAAATGCACACAATTTCTGTGGAAAAATTAAACACTACATATAGAAAAAAACAAAACAAAAACAAAAAACTACATATAATTGCCTAAAGGGAGGGAAACTGAGGTGAAAGGGAGATTTTTCAAAGTATATACTCTACTATAGGTTTAGAATTTTGAACCACATGAAAATGTCGTCTAAAAAAATAACAAACAAAATTGTAAATCTAATCATGCATGTCTCTTCCGTGCTTTAAAATCCCACAATGCAGGGGCCAGGGGGAGGGGATGGGGAGATATTATTTAATGGGACAGAGTTTTAGTTTGGGATGATGAAAATGTTCTGCAGGTGGATGGTGGTGATGGTTGCACAACAACGTGAATGCACTTAATGTCACTGAACCATACACTTAAAAATAGTTCAAATGGTAAATTTTCTTATGTGTATTTTACAATAAAAAAAAATACCCCACAATATTGATTACTAAAGAACAAAACAAAACCCTCTCCAATGTCTTCTTACTGCTATTAGGATATAGAACAAGATTGCACTAGCTCAGAGTCCTCAGCTGAACCAGACTTCTTTTAATTCCTCAAAGGCATAGCAGTCTCTCTCGCTCTGGGCCTTAGAATATAAAATTCCTCTTCCTGGAATGTAAATAAATATCAGTTATTCACAGGATGCCTCTTCTGTTTTCTGTGACTTGATTAGTTCACTCTGCTAAACTCTGCCTTCACAATCTTCACTTCTCTTTTATGACACTCATCACAACAGTAACTATCGGTTAGTGTTTGACTTGAAAATGCAGGGAAGCCTGGGACCATGTGGCTCTTGTTCCCTAACGCAAACTTGATGCCTAACACACGGCATGGCATATAACGGGTACCCTATAAATATTTTTTGAATGAATGGATTAACTCAAAATTAAACCATACTCCAGATGTACTCTAATTAATGAGTGGAGTAGAACCATCCTTTACTCTGGATGTTACTTTGATTACTGTGTCCTAATATTACTTTATTTTTATCAGTTATGACAGACAGCTGACTTCAATTTAGACTCAGGTTATTCAAAACCAGAAGTCTGTTTAAACTGAACTACTGATAACAGGTGAGGATTTCTCAAATCCCGTCCACACAAAGCAGACTTTCTAAGCGTAAGCGAGGAATTTATCCTATTAAATTTTATCTAATTATTTTTCAAGCTTATCTCTGCCATATACTATATTAACTGTTTCTTTCAGATTTGAGCTATTTGCAAATGGAATAGACCTGACCTCTATTTAGCCATAGATGAGAACATTAAATGTGACAGTGCTGAGGACAAAGAACAGTGCAATTCCATAAGAGACATTTCTTAAAGCTGACAATGACCTATTAATTAACACTTTCAGGGAATGGCTATAAATACCTTTAATATGTATTATCACCCAGCATTTTCCCTCTCATAAAAATGCAGATAATTACTTCTCTTAAGAGGTGGAACGGGCACAAAATATCAGCAACAAAGAAAGTTCAGAAAATTTGATAAGTTACTATGAAGATATTCTGGGATATTCTTAACCTTTAAGCATGACATGAGGGAGGACACATATGTCTTCCCACAGTGTGCCTTTGGAAGGTGGCTGCTGATAGCAGGATGCACGGCTGGATTATCTACGTGTTCTCTTTTTCTATGCAGAAGAACATTTATTAAAGTTGCCATTTCCTAAGTCTTTCTCACTGCCAGGAAAAGGGAAAAAAATGTAAGAGGAAGTCATACACAGAGCAAGCCATTTAACCTCGCCAGTTTGCTATAAAACGACAGAGAGGGACGAGGTGATCTGGAAAGTCTTTTCCAGCTCTAATGTGCTAATGCTTGACAAGTGAATGTGCTGCCTTCTCCAGATCCTGTTTGTATTTATAGCTTCCTCTAAATATAACCCAGTGGAGTGAATGATGTAAGGTATTTTGGAGATGGGACATTCTGCTTGAGTAATACTTTCTCTGCGCCTCTCCAATCAAACCAGGGAGGTGGTTACCTACACCCAGACTTCTCATCTCTGATCCACATTCACATTAGTACACTTCTGTTTGCCATCACGTATGTATTTAATAAATTTTATAAAGGCAAACATATTTTTCTCAAGCTTCACTTAACTTTATTTTGATTACAGTCATGACATTTCAAAGATAAAATACGGGTCTAGAATTGCATAACTAATCATAATTTGCTTTCTGCAAAATTATAGTGTGAAAATGACACCTTCATAGAATCAAAACACTGTGGAAAAAAAATTAACATTCTACAGACTAACTTAAAATGCCAGGAATTGCCTTGATCTGAATTAGAATCTATGGAACCATAGTGCTTTTGAGATAAAGAAGTGAAGGAATAAGATAAAACTTTTGAAATGGAATCTGAAAGAAAATGCCTTTTGAGGAGCATGATAATAATCTAGAAATGGCTTTCTCAAGTAAACAGGAAATAAAACACAACCTCCTCAGTCATAAAGCATTTCATAAAGATACACGATTCTTTGAAACAGTGTTTGCATTAATAAGCAAGAAAGAGACAGAAATACACCTCTGTTGTCATAGGACAAGTCCTAATCAGAAAACAACAGGGCTGGCCCGGTGGCACAGCGGTTAGGTTCGCACGTTCCCCTTTGGTGGCCCGGGATTCGCCCGTTCAGATCCTGGGTGCCGACATGACACTGCTTGGCAAGTCATGCTGTGGCAGGCGTTCCACATATAAAGCAGACGAAGATGGGCATGGATGTTAGCTCAGGGCCAGTCTTACTCAGCAAAAAAGAGGAGGAAGATTGGCAGCAGATGTTAGCTCAGGGCTAATCTCCCCCCTAGCCCCACCCCCCCAAAAAAGCTTTCTGACCCCTTAGGTTTTCCTAGTCCCCAAAAGGTAAATTCAGTTAAATATGTATGTTTTATGTAGGCAAAATTTTGGCATTTTTAGACTACAAGAATTATCATTAAGAGCTTCCCAACAATATCTAGAATCACGCCATCTAGAATCATGGGCATTATATTTTAAAGCTATTTATTATCATTTGTGTAGAGAAAGACAACTGACTTTTTGAGAGTAACTTTGTGCTAGGACACCTTAATGAATTCTCTTTTGTTTTAAAAAATTTTCAGCTGATACTCTCAGGTCTTCCAAATAAATAGCAACAGATGCAAATAATGATAATTTTGCCTTTTTCTTTCCAATTTTTACCTCTTTTTTTTTTTCTGAGTAATTGAAGTGATTAGCACCTCCAAAAAAGAGGTAAACTGGTGACAGGGAGCATCCTTGCCTTGGTTTTAGTGTTTCATATGATGGTGGTTTTGGGCTTAAAACACCCACACACACACACACACACACAAACATATATATTGGATGTGTATATATGTATCTAAATAAACACACATATTTACTTTAAAATTAGTAAAAACTATATTCAAGGCCGGATGCTGAATTTCATCAAATTACATCTTTGCATATCTGGAGGTGATGAAATGAAGTTTTTCCTTTTCATTATTAACATGGCTAATTATATTAATACATTTCCTAATATCAAACTATGCTTGCAATCCTGATATGAATCCATTTGCATATGGTTAATATATTAGGCCTCTTAATGAGTTTCTGGATTATACTAACATTAAGGACTTACGCATTTAAAGTCTTAAGTAGAAAAGGTCTTTGTTTTCTTTTTTTCCTGCTATCTTGTCTGATTTTGGTATCAACGTTAAACTGCCTTCATACAAACAATTTGGAAGGACTCCTTCTATCTCCATGCTCTAGAGCCTTTAAAAAGCATGAGAACACCACGATCACACAGGTTATTTGAGGGAATTGCAGGAAGGAAAAAAGAAAACACACACACACATTAGGACAAGACGTGAGAGACCCCTGTTACAGACAAAGAGCTGATTTCTATAATATATAAAGATTTCCAGTATATCACTAAGAAAACAAAAGCCAATATATTTAGTAGAACAAAGGGCAAAGAACATAAGTAGACACCTAGCAGAAACAAAGTACCAATGACTCTTACATGTATGAAAAAATGCTCGACTGCATTTAATAACGTAAGAAGACAAATATGTATTAAAACCACTATCAGGTCACCTTGACAAAATAAAATAATTTATATTTGAACATGTTGGCAAGGTGTGGGGGAGAGACAGTATTACTGCTGATGGAAATATAAACTGGTATAACTTCTGTGGAGCATAATTTGCAAAAATCTATAAAATATAAAAATGCACATGCATTTTGTACCAGTAATTCCACTTCAATAAATTTATCTTACAGATTTATTACCATGTGTGTGACGTGAGATATTAAAATAATTAAAGATTATTGAGTGTTCAGTACGTGCCAGTCACCGTTCAAGCCCTTTAAAAATATTAGCTAATGTCTCATAATAGCTCTCATAATAACTCTCTGAGGCAGGAATAATTATTCTCTGTTTTCAGAGCTGAAGGAACTAAGGTATGGGGAGGCAAAGCACTTTCCTAAAATAAAACATCTGGTAAGAACTGGACATGAAGATAAAACACAGGTGGTTCAGCTCTAGTTTCACATGCTCTTTGCCACTATAATATGCTACCTCTCAACATGTGAAAAGATATTCATTGCTGCACTGTGTGCAACAGCTATATACCACAAGCAAATATCTATTAATAATAGACTGCATAAATAAATTATAGCACATCCAAACAGTGGAATACATGCAGCATTTAAAAGGAATGTCAAAACTCTTTCAGTAACTGATATGTAAGGATCTCCAATAAATATTAGGACAAGACAGCAAACTACAGAACAATGTACATATTATACTACTACATATGAAGAAATACAATGAAATAATATTATACACGTAAAATCATATGTGCTTTCCCCTGCAGGGAGTACCTCCAGAAGGGTACACAAGAAACTGCCAACCTGGTTACCTGGGAAGGGAAATGGTTGGCTGGGGGACACAAGCGGAATGGACACTTTTCACTTTTGTATAAGTGCACGCTTATCTAGTTAATACAAGTAAGTAATCTCAAAAATAAAATAAGTGGGCTGGCCCGGTGGTGCAGTGGGCTTTGGCAGCCCAGAGTTCACAAGTTCGGATCCTGGATGTGGACCTACGCACCGCTTGTCAAGCCATGCTGTTGTGGCAGGGGTCCCACATATTAAGTAGAGGAAGATGGGCATGGATGTTAGCTCAGGGCCAGTCTTCCTCAGCAACAAGAGGAGGATTGGCGGCAGATGTTAGCTCAGGGCTAATCTTCCTCAAAAAATAAACAAATAAATAAAATAAGTGGAAAGTAGAAATAAAGAAAAACTGTCATTATCTGCTCTTTTTATTTATTTTATAAATAGGTCATTCTCACAAGATTTTACTTGAAGCAATTATTCCATAGCTACCACAAGTTTGAAAAACACTGGAACAAAGAATGACTAATAAAGCTTAATGTTCTTGGTAAATATGTGAGCATTAAAACTTATAGAAAATAATCTGTCATACCTGATGCGTGCATTACAGTATCTTTTGGCATAGTCAGTCCATGTTCCAAATTTTTGTGGAAAGAGAGCTTCAATCTGCATGAACAGCTGTAACGATACAAGTATTCTCAGTATGTTGTAATATTTTCAAGTAAATTATTATTACTATGATAAATCCCAGTTGAAAAAAATCATAAAAAATGAAAAAGACAATCTACCTCTTCTTCCTCAAGGCTCCTCCTTCCCCTCGTCCTCCAATCCTGCCATCCTGCTCTTCAGGGGTAACTGCTTTCCTTTCCTTGAGTATCCATTTATTTATTTTGTATGCTTATGTAAGCATATGGATATATTCTCTTTTATTCACATGAAGAGGGCCATATTATCCATATACAACCATAATTTTGTCCCCCAAAAAATATCTTAGACATCATTAAAGTACATATATATCTACTTTTACTTACTTTTAAAAATTATACAAGCAATGTATTACTTTAATAATAAAGCACCATTTAAAGTCTGCAAAGCAATACAATATTAAGTAGATGTACTGTAAAATATTTAAACAATCTCCTAATAATGGACATATAGGCTGTTTCTAGCTTTTATGCAGTTACAAAAATCAATAACTTTGGGTAAGTCTGTGTGTGTATATGTGTTATATATAAATAAATATAGGTGTAGGTATAGGTACCTACATCTATCAATCATCTATCTATCCATCCATCCATACACCCATCTGCATTTCTATTAGATGGGTTTGTAGGGTATATTTTTAGAAATGAAACAGTGGGTTTAAGGTATATGCTTTTTAAAGCTTGATAGATGTCACTGTGTTGCACTGTAAAAAGACGGTCCCAATTTACATTTCCATCAATAGTATCATGAAATCTTTTCATTTTTATAACTTTGATAGGCTACACATAGAATTACCTTACTGTTATTTAATATACTTTTAAAAAAAACCAGTTTTATTGAGATATAATTCATATACCATTTTTATTGTTCATACTTTTAAAGTGCACAATTCAGTGGCTTTTAGTGTATTCACAAAGTCGTGCCTCAATCACCACTATCTAATTCCGGAAAATTTTTATCACTCCTAAAGTAAACCTATACCCATTACCTGTCATTTACCATTCCCCCTCTCCCTAGTTCTGGCAACCACTAATCTACTTCCTTTCTCCATGAATTTGCCTATTCTAAACATTTCATATAAATGAAATCATATAATATCTAGCCATCGTGTCTGGCTTCTTTGACTCAGCATAATATTTTCAAGGCTCACTCATGTTGTAGAATGTATCAGTACTTCACTCTTTTTTACGGCTGCATTTTGTTTATCCATCCATCAGTTATGAACATTGGCTTTTTTTACACTTTTTGGTTATCATGAATAATGCTACTCTGAACATCTGCATACAGATTTTTTGTGAACGTATGTTTTCAATTCTCTTGGGTATATATCTGGAATGGAATTGCTAAGTCTTATGGTAACTCTATTTTTAACTTCTTAAGGAAGTGCCAAAGTGTTTTCCAAAGTGGTTTTGTTGCTTTACATCCTTTTCACATGACGACATACTACTAAATAACCACTGGGTCAAAAAGAAATCACAAGGGAAATTAGAAATCAGAAAAGACTTTGAGATAAATAAAATTGAGGAAACAACATACGAAAACGTGCGATGCAGTGAAATTAGTTCTTAGGAGGAAATTTATATCTGTATATGCCTATACTAAAAAGAAAAAACTCAAATCAATAACGTAACTTTCCACCTTAAGATAACAGAAAAGGAAGAGCAAACTAAACCCAAAACAAACAGAAGGAATAACATCATCAAGATGAGAATAGAAATAAACAAAATAGAGAACAGAAAAACAACAGAGAAAAATCAACGAAACCAAAACTTGGTTCTTAGACAGAACAAAATTGTAGCTAGACTGGCCAAGAAAAAAGAGAGAGAAGATTCAAATTACTAAAATCAAGAATGAAAGAGGGGACATTACTATCAACCTCAAAGAAATACGAGGGATTATAATGGAATACTATGAATAAATGTATGCCAATAAATTAGATAATTTAGATGAAATGCACAAATTCCTAGAAAGACACAAAGTACCAAAAGTGACTCAAGAAGAAATAGATAACCTGAATAGATACAAATTCAGTGAAGAGACTGAATTACTAACCTAAAAACTACCAACAAAGAAAAGCTTGGGCCTAGATAGCTTTACCATTGAATTCTATCAAACATTTGAAAAAAGAAGTAATACCAATCTTTTGCAAACTCTTCTCAAAAATGGAAGAGAAGGAAACACTTTCCAACTCATTCTATGAGGTCAGTAACACCTTGATACCAAAACCAGGTAAAGATACAACAAGAAAACTACAGATCCACATCTCTTATGAATACAGACACAATAATCATCAACAAAATATTGGCAAACTGAATCCAGCAACATATAAAAGGATTATATACCATGATCAAGTGAGAGTTATTCCACAAAGCAAGGTTGGTTTACTGTCTGAAAGCCAGTTAATATTATACACCATATCAACAGAATAAGGGACAAAAACCATATGATTATCTCAATAAATGCAAAAAAAGCATTTGACAAAATTTAATAGCCTTTCATGATTAAACACTCAATAAACAAGGGATACAAAGCAACTTACTCAGCATGGTAAAAGAAATCTACAAAAACACACAGGTAACACACTTAAATGTGAAAGACCGAATGCTTTCCCCCTAAGATCAGGAGAAAAACAAGAATGTTCACTCTCACCACTTCTATTCAAAATTGTACTGGAAGTCCTAGCCAGGGAAATTAAGCAAGAAAATGAAATAAAAGGCATCTGCACTGGAAAGGAATAAGTAAAACTACCTCTATTTGCAGATGAGATGTTCTTATATACAGAAAACCCTAAGAAATCCACTGAAAAACTATTAGAACTAATAAGTGAGTTCAGCAAGGTTACAGAATACAAGATCAATATATAAAAATCAATTGTATTTCTATACACTTGTAATGAACATTCTGCAAATGAAATTAAGAACACAATTCCATTGACAATAGCATCAAAAAGAATAAAATACTTAACAAAAGAAGCATAAGACTTATACTGTGAAAACTACAAAGCACTGTTGGAAAATAATTAAAGAACCAAATAAACTGAAAGATATCCCATTTTCATGAATTTGAAGACTTAATTAATATTGCTAAGATGGCAATACTCTCCAAAGTGATCTGCAGATTCAACACAAAACCTATGAAAATCCAAGCTGGATTCTTTACCAAAATTGCCAAACTACAAAAAAGCCATATGGAAATTCAAGGGACTCAAATACCCAAAATAATCTTACGAAAGAAAAACAAAGTTGGAGGACTCACACTTCTCAGTTTCAAAACACCTAACTTAGAATTTGTAATTTTATATTTTTTTTCTTAGAGAGTCCCAAACATCTCCAAATTGTATAACTATCAGGATCCACAAAACCAGGATTTACCCTTGCTTTGGACAGTGGCTACCATGCAGGAGGGGTGAAAGTACTGGCATGTAATCACAGTGGGACACAAGGGCCTTTATTGTATTGTCAATGCTCTCTTTCTTATAGTAGGTAACCAATGGGTAAGTATTCATTTTACTATTATAATTTAAAATATACATATCTTTTTATGTCTTTCTTAAAAGACATATTTCATCTTTTTTTAATAAAAGTATAATTAATCCTATTATTCAGTGACATAATTTTGGAACATAAGTAAATTATGTAGGTTCCATTCTCCCACTTCCAGTAGGTATCCAAGAGCAAAAAAATGTAAAAGGTAAAGTTGAACATTTTACTATCACTATCCATGTGCTGTTATATGTATCTCAGAAAATTTCCAGGGTGGAGTTCAAAAGCAGAGCATTGGTAATGCTAGTAGAGATGCCCAAGATTTTTCTATGACTCAGTGGTCGTTAATAGTCTTCCCTAGGTTACACTGACCCTGATAGACCTACAGGAGTTTCATCCATCATTTCTTCTTCTCAACCCTTTAATCACTCCATACCTCACCTGCCTCTTAGAATGGTAAAAGCTAAATGGGGTATCAAACAAATGCCTTATTCCTCCATCCTAAGTAGATACCCTATCTGGTCTGCATATAAGTTGTAGTTTCTATCTTCCCAAACATGCATCTTGATGTGAAAGAGGAACAGAGAGAAGTTATGTAAAACAGTATAAAAGACATAAAGCAGATTCAGCTCCAGTCCTAAGGAGTTTATAATGTAAAATAGACCAGATAAATGAAGATCAAGACCACAGAAAACCAAAAGAACACAAATGTGAAGAATATTACAAATTTGTACTATATGACAACATTATAAAAGGAAAAACAGTTTTTTATATATACTTACAAGCATGGCTAAGGTTTACATGTAAACTGATAAAAAAGGTTATAGTAAAAGATATATTTAATCATTAGTAGCTATCTAGAAATTCCCAATGTATGCTTATGGCATTTCAGGCACATAATTTTAAACTAAAAATTGTAAAACAAGTAATTGATTCAATTTTCTTTTCTTCTTCTTTTTTAAGCCCAAAGTATAAGGATTTTAATACCTCTTCAGGCCTTCCCAAAGCTGGAGTTCCTGTAAGAAGAATGGCTCGTTTGGCTTTCTGTACTACTGGCAGTAAAATCCTGCTGCGAGCTGCATTTCTGGACTTCATGTAGTGTGATTCATCCACTATAACTACTTGGAAGTTCTGATTATTCAATGTATCTATCAAGGTCTCTGCATCTGTGGTTAAAAGACCATAACCCAGAACTGTCACCTTGCTGGTCGATATGCTCCTAGAAAAGAAAATCCATGTACTTTAAAAATATTTCAGTGACCAATTTATTATTAACAACACAACTCTTTGGGAAGAAATACAGAGGAGAAAAAAGAAGACAAGAGGAGCTGGTACTACTGCTGAATCCCAATTTCTCTTAAGATTTTACCATCCTTAAATAGGACAAACCAGAATCCAAATTTTAAAATTTTGGTTAAGCAAACCCAAATTTTTGGTTAAATGGTCTTTGGAAGATTTTGACATCCAACAAACCACATTTTACTAGGATAAGAACATTACCTTCTAAGAATATTTGCTTCCACCCACCCAGGATCATGATGGATGCAGTGGATACTCAAATATTTGTTGACTATTCAATGAAGCCTTCCCACAAACAGGATAACAGTGGTTTTCAATCCAGGTGCTATTGGGATTTTGATCAGGAAAATACTTAGCATTGCAGGGCTGCCCAGTGCACTGCAGGGCATTTCACATTCCTGGACCCTCCCACTAAAGGCCAGTAGAGTCCTTGTCATTGTGACAACAGAAATGCCCCTGGCCCTGGGGTGATGACATGGGGAAAAGAAGAGGTGGGTACCATCTCATGCAGAGACATGTTTGGCTAAGGTTATGCCTGATCTTTTGAACTATCTCTATCATTCATACATCTCTAATATTCTTTATCACACTGTAATGTAATTATCCATTTACATATTTATCTCCCTTACTATATCAAAAGATTGGTGAAGGCAGGGAATGTGTCATTCATCTTTGTATGTACAGTGCTATGCTCCCGAAGAGTTTGTAGAATGAAATTAGACAAATAAATGCATTAAAATAAAACATATCACTTTTGTATTTCCTGTATCACTAGTGAAAAATACAGGACAGAGTCAGTCTTCTGCAGTTCTCTACCCTCTTAACAGAAAAGTCAGAGCTCCTCAATAGCCAGTACCAATATGAGAATTGCATTTTTTTTCCTTAATGACAACTGCACTTAAAGCCCTGGATAAATCTAACGAATACAGAGACATGAATTTCTTACTGTATTCAAATACCAGAAAAGCCTGCAGAAGAAAAGTATAGGGTTAATATTACTAACTTAGGCATATTGAGAGCAATATACACAAGACAAGGGCTTCAAAGGCCACTGTGGCCTGCCACGTCTTGATTACCGAATAGTCCAGGAAAAACTGACATATTCCCAAAGGACGTATGTGTATTTGTGGTAAATACATGTTGCCGCATGTTGGTATAACCCAAAGCTGTTTTTTTAAGTACCTAGAAGACACTGGGTAATTTTTTCTGCCCTTAGCTGTTATCTTCCAGAAAAGTTATACTCTGGGGTTGTAGTACTATCTAACATATCCCAAATGTTATTCAAACAGAAATACTGGCCATTATTTAATTGCAAGAGTGTATTTCCAAAATAATAATGAAAACTAGCTGACCTAAAGGCTATAAAAGATGATAGAGGAGAAATATTTTAAGAATACTTAAATGTAAACTTTTAAATAAGTTACAGCTAACAAAGTGGGTATAGAGGCCTTAATAAATTCTACATTTTATAAATTCTTAGGTTTTTAAAATTTTATGCAGTTTTATTGGAGGAGAGGAAATTTATTTACAATTATTATCTACATCTTATTTTGACTATGCAAATAGTGTCCAAATTTCCTTCGGCCCAGAAAAATGTATTTCATCGAATTAAGAGTTGCAAAGTTGAAAGAAAAAAGGCCTCCATCTTACTTTGTCTATTCCTCCTTCTACATTCACAAAGGCCAACATTTTTTCTACAAATACTCTTTATGTTAAAAATCTTACAGAATACAATACAGTACAATAATACTACAATTAAAAAATCTAAGTATTAATAGACATTTATTTCAAGTAGATATACTGCTTTTTATTTGAGGCTCAGAAATTGGTAATTTTGAACTTCTGTAAACACGTAATTTGCATGATTCACCTAGAAACTCAATGGAATAAATTATCAATATTCAAACTGATTGGTTTATTCTAATGGCTAGAAAACAAGAAAAAAACAGTAGTTACACTATTTTAGATTTTTAGTGTAAGGACTTCAAATAATCACAAAGCAAATATTTTCAATATAGAAAATATTAAAATCACAAATTAATATAATAAAGAAAATAAAACTGGTTAATATTAACTTTTACTTATATATAAAACTTGCATATTAACTAACAAATTAGAAAGCAAAACCCACCATAGTTGCCGGTAATAAAAGTTCACCAAACTTCAAGTTAATCTTGGAAAAGTTGTGAAATTTATTTTTCAACCCGCTAATAGTCAGTTTTAAGTATATTTAAGGTATATATAAAGCAGGTATATTACATGTATCTTTAAAAGTATACATGTTTTATATTTACTTTTAAAATATACCATATAAAAGAGCTTACAATATTAAATATACCATTGGCGTTTAGATATATAATTCATATTTAAAAATGTAAAATAAAATTCTCCACACTACTCTCTTAAAGCTAAATTTTGATCTATAGGTGATATTTCATTCCAAACATTAGTATATAGTAAATACACAGGAAGGCTTTTATCCCCTTAAATATTAAAAAGTTGTTCTTACCCAACATCAGTTTTATTCTGAATAACATTGATTTCTTCCGGACCCAGCTCTGGGATCCATTTCTCTAATTCTTCTGTCCAAGGGTACCTCAGAGATGAAGGGACCACTATTAAAAGAGGCCATTCCTCCTTATAGAAGTAAGCAATGGCAATTGCCTGGATTGTCTTTCCTAGACCCATCTAAATTAAAAATAAACAAATTAATTAAATTAAGGCTAAAATATTTTTAAAGAAAATATTTGAGCATTATTAAAAGAATTTCCCAATGTAAAATCAATTGAATTACACAGTTAATAAAAAGCTCAAGATTATTATGACCTGTAAAGTTCATTAAGTAAATTATATTATTTTCAAACCATTTGTGATTGGACTCTGATATAAAAAGGACCCTTAATTTTACATATTCCCTATACTGGTTTCAAATAACTTAATTTTATAAAGATGTGTGTGACCATTTTAATTTCTCCTCTCACAGAACACAAGAGGAAATGCCTTACCTATACAGCACCAAATCATATTATTTTAAAGCTAGAATCAGCCCTAAATCATGTACATTTTACAAAAGAAGTAAGCACAGAGTGGTTATTTAGCTTAGTTAATTGGATGCAAAACTAGTAAGAGAGCCCACATCTCCAGTGTCTTCCCACTTTGTTGTTTTCACACTTACATATACCCTGTCTGTACACTATATTCATTTAAAAATTAGTTACTAAATGAATGTTTATAGTGGTTTTGTTCATAACAGCCAGAAACTGGAGACAACTCAAATGTGCTTCAAGCGGTGCAAGGGAAAAAACTTCATGTGGTATATCCATACAATGGAATGCTACTCAGCAATAAAAAAGCAGCAAACTATTGCTATACACAACAACATGAATGAATCTAAAATGCATTTTGCTAAGTGAAAGAAGCCAGACTCAAAAGCTACATACTATATGATTCCATTTTTATGTCATTCTGGAAATGTCAAAACAATAGGGACAGAGAGCAAACACATCAGGGGCTGGAAGGAGGGGGAGGGGGCAGCATAGGGAACTTTTCAAGATGATGGAGCTGTTCTATTATCTTGATTGTGGTGGCAGTTACATGACTGTTATGCATTTGTTAGAAACCATAGAATTCTACACTAAAAAACAGTGAATTTACCTATAAGGGTGAATTATATCTCAATAATCCTGAGTTTAAAAAACAGGAAGTAGTTACTATTGTGAACCATGAGAAAAAGAAAGACTAAAAGACATAGGCCTTGCTTATCAGACTATTCAAAGAGAAAAAAAGACACAGAAACCTAAAACAATTAATTTAAAATTAGCTTTAAATGCTGAGTGAAATTAAGAAAAGAGAAAAAGGGAGTTATGGACTTTTAGCAAGTCTCCATTAAGAAAACGTCGTTTCGTGTATGTGTTTTTCATTTTACTACTACTATTAATGACAACAAAAGTAATCTTAGAATAATTCAAGCAAAATTACATTTATATTCATCAAACTCAAAGAGAAAAGAGAAAACTAATGTGAATTGCTTAGGGGAAAACGTTCTTTTGACTGGAATAAAGACAGCCAAAGAGAAAAATGATGAAATGAAATGTAGGGAGTGATTTTGTTTCTCATCTGGTGTATAGTAAGTGCTCAGATATTATTTGACTGCATGAGTGAATGAATAACTAAATAAAGATCAAGGACTTTAAATTCTCTGGGACAGGCAAGACCCAGGCACAGAAACGGTATGCGCAGTTTTTAAAAACGGGGAGGGAGGTAAACAAAAAACTTTTAGTCCTAGGGCAGTAATATTATTAGTTATCTTTTCAAAGTTTTGAGGCACATAACATTCAAGTATAGAGCCAAAGCTAACTCTAAAAGCTTTTAATATTGAAACAAGATCCAAGTGAAGATAAAAATTATTTTCTACCTACTATTTTAAGAATACAATTGAGTTTAAATTAGGCAGGGCTTGGTAATAGGTTAAGATAACTTAGGAAGGTAGATGTAGACACACACACAGCGCCTACATATTCTATTATAAAATTAAATCAATCATTTTACACCTTAGTATTTTATTTCTCTTTCCAAGGAACAGCGTACAACCCCATCTTCAGTCCTACATAGCCAAATTGAAGATTCACCTGATAGTGGCAGACACAGCCCTAGAGAAAACAACAGTCTACATAACTTAGTTTTGTAAATTTGAACCGAAGAGCAATTATGCACCAATATATGGTATAATGACTGCTCTGTTTCCTTGTCCTCACAGCCCTCCAATCCTCAAAGCTGAAACCACTTAAACATCAACAGATCCTGGGACCAACTTGCTTCCACGGATGCAGAAATTTAACAATTACACACCTTTACCTGGTTTGGGGTCATGAGTGTTGCTGCCTCCCCGAAACAACTCTGACCATGAGCCGAGTTCCAGGAACTGAGTCTTCACCTTATTTTGTGAGTGTGGACCATAACACAAACTCTGTGCCATAGCTGTGGGTCCCTGGTTTGGCTTCCTGCTATGGTTTCATAACCCATTTTCCTGATTTCAATTTCTCTGGAAATAGGGGTCTGTTTTGCTTCCCTAATTTTCTAGGAAATAGGATTCTCTCTCTGAGACTAAGATTCTATCACTGGGTCCTTACCTTCTGCTTGTTGCTAAATTTACTTGGTTTCAATCTCCTGTCTACCTGGACTTTTGTGCACTTCACGTAGCGTGACTAACGTGTTCTATGTTGGCCTGCCAGAAACCTACGGATAAACCAGTTATCAACATATCCTAAGCGTGTCTGCTACTGACATCAAAGATGCAGGTCTTCAATAGGGATATTTGGAAATGGGGCTTGAAACAATAGGTAGGAAAAACGTCGGGAAAAGAGAAGCTTTGGATTGAGGATAGGGGAAGAGAGAGGGAACTAGCTTCAGTACAGGTAAGAATAAGAATAATACTGGTGTGCTGGTTATCTTCTAGTTCTCTAATCCTGTCTTCTTGTATCTAATTTGCTATTACTGTATATTAAACCCATTGAATGAGTTCTTAATTCCGGATATGTTGTTTTTCAGTTCTAAAATGTTCGTCAGAATCTGTTTAAAAATATTTTTAGATTCTTTTCAATAGATTAAATTCTCTGTTGAAAGTTTTCATTTTTTCATCTCTTTTGTCCACCTTTTCCTTAATTCTCTTGAATAAAATAATCATAGTTATTTTAAAGCCCCTCTCTGATAACACCAATATCTGATCCCCTGTGGGATCTTTCTATTACCTACTTTTTCTTTTAGTATTCAGTCATTTGGTCTTGTTTTTTCAGCATCCCTTATATTTTCTGATTGGTTTCCAGACATTATGGATGAAAAAATTATAGACACTTTGGATGATGTTATCTTCCTTCAAGCGGAAATCAGGTTAAGTTTTCTTTTGGCAGGCAGATTGCGTACCAGCAGATACCTAATTCCTTCTAAGACTTGGTTTTAGGCTTTTAAAGAGCAGGGTTTTTTCACTTTTGCCCTTATGCCTAGGGTATGGTCTTTAATATTAGGCCATGTTCTAGAAGAGACTCCTTTGGACGATCCTTTTAGGTATGCAGATTTAAAATCTTAATGAGGAACTAAATCAAGTAAAGAAATTCACAGAGGGAAATGTCAGACTGAAATCCTATGTTCTATTATTTATTATTGGGACGGAGGTGCATGTTTCAGCAGAACTATTTCCTTGTTCTTGTAGATTAAGTTATAATATTCTTTCCCATAGAGAGGTTTAGATGTTATGTCTGAAAATTTTTGTTTATTCTTAGATGTATGTGTTTGTGTTCATTCATGTGTTCTTGTCTCATAGGAGACAAGGAACAGGGAACAGACCAGAGAAATACGGACATTCAGGCCTGTTCTTCTCTTTACTCAAGAATGAAGAGGCCACTCTTTGGGAAATATGCTGTCATACTTCCCTGATGGTCTGGCTCTTCCCCATGGATGGGAGCAGGATTTCTCCTGAAGGGAAAACACTGGGATCACGTGAGGCTGGAAAGGAGGTGGGCCTTCGATGGCATCAGGATGGGACAAAAAAATCTTCTATCTCTAAAGACAGGACATTGAGTTGAGAATGGTAGCTGAACTCAAGCAAGCCTGTACTCTACAGCATGGCTGACTGATGCCTACACGGAGGATAGCAAAAAGTGAAGCAGTGAGAAAGCTCTGCAATGGACAGAGAGGCTGTCTATGGGCAAATGCATTTAAGAATAGCCATTTCTAATATTAGTAGTTAACTGTTACACTTTTAATATTGTAGTTTTATTCTTCCCAGGTCTCTAGGAAAATTTCATTAGAAGTCACAGCTTTATAAATGGGATATTATCAACAGGTAAATCTGAGTAAAGAGTATGTTCTTTGTATTATTCATATTCTTGCAACTCTTCCAAATAAAAAGCTAGGGGAAAAAAGTTACAGTTCTACAACCTAGTAGTAACAGTTGTGCTGGGAAGAATGACAAGAGGGCTGTCCTTTATTTCAAAAGGAGGGGCCAAGAGAAATGATACTAAACTATTTCAGACAGCGCTAAAGGAAGAAAAGCTTCTAAATGCTTTTAAAATTATTTTAGAAAGTCAACATAACATGGATACCAAAACATGAAGGGGAGCACAAAACATAATCAAAGGTCAATCTCACACGTGAGTATTGGTGCAAACATTTTAAGTAGACAATTAAAATACAGAACTCAGTAGATCATTAAAAGAATAACATGACCAAGAGGAGTTCAAGTCCAGGAATAAAAAGACTATTCAACATAAGAAAGTCTGTTATGATAATTCACGATCTTAATAGATCAAAGGGAAAATGTAATATGATAATCTTTAGATGCTGAAAAGACAACTAAAAACATTCAGCTTTCATTTTTGATAAAAGCCCTTTATTAGTAACTATTACTAAAAGGACAATCTCTTCATGTGAGAAAAAGTACATATCTCAACCAAAAAAGTTGTATCATGCTTAATGGAGAAAAAACATTCCTATTAATATCAGAAACAGGTGAAAGAAATGAGAGATATAAATATTAGAACAGACAGCCAAAAATGTATTAGTAACAGATAATGTGACCAAATACTTGAAACCAAAAGAATCAATAGAAAAATGACTACTACTATTGGTAGTAACACCTAAGTAATGCCTACAGAATTTAGGCAAGTGGCTACTTCCAAATCATGATGAAAAAAGTTTGGTACTTTGGAAGGAATAATCAAAATAGAGCAAGGAAACAGAAGAGAATACAGGAACAGGCCAAATACATATGAGGACTGAGTATATGATAGAGGTTGCATTTTTAAGTCAATGAAAAAAAATGATTTATTCAATTAATGCTGTTAGGATAATTGGCTAAGAAACCAGAATATGTCCCCTCAAAATATGCCTCTTTGACACAAAAATTATTTTGAGCTGAAGGCAATTAAGAAGCAGGAAATACAGAATAAGCTCCTCCTTTCTGCCTAAAGGCAGGAAGTAAATTCTCCTTTTACTAAAGACAGACTAGAGGAATCTGCACACCAACCTAGTTAAACTAATCCTTATCTTCCTAGCTACTTCTTCACCATTTACTACCCCTAGCCCAAACCCCTTTGTCTTGTCAATTCTTCACAAATTTGTTGTTTCTTTGTCTAAATTTCATGCTCTGTCACTTCTTCAGGTCTTCGTTCTCTTGTGAAGGCTCCCATGTACACGTAAAAATTCAAAAAAATGTGTATACTTTTCTCTTTTTAATCTGTCTTTGTCGGTTAATTTTCAGACACACCCAGGGACCCCAAGAGAGTCAAGGAAAACTTTCCCTCCACTACACTAACCATTTGGAAAAATAATAAAACTGGGTCTTTGCCTCACCCCTCACTGTAAGATAATTTCCAGATAGATTAAAAATTTCCATATTTAAAAAAAAACACATAAAAGTGATAGAAAAAAGATGGGTAAAAAAAAAAACTCAGAGTAGACATTTTTATTCATTATACCAAATCCAGAAAGCATAAAGGAAAATTCAAATAGAACTAAACAAAAATTTAAAATTTATATATCAGAGAGCATAAAACAAATGGAAACCAAATTAAAAAAAAATTGTAACACAAATGACGAAAGGCTAATCAATTTATGAAAAGCTCCTACCAAAAAGAAAAAACAAACAATCCAATAGAAAAATGGAGAAGTGAACAACCAACTCACAAAGAAAGAAATATGTTCAACAAATATCGAGATGCTCAATCTCACTCATAATCATAAATTAAAAAATCAAAACTATGAGAAACCATTTTGCACCTACAAAGTAAGATTAATAAAAACTAAAGATTTGGTAACATGCTGGTGACAGTTTGGGGAAACAGGCACTTGTACAGTATTGTGGGAATAAATACTGATCTGACTATCCAGCAAGTCCAACGCTTGGAATGGATTTTTTTCAGGGATATACTTGCATAGTACACTAAACCCGTAAAGAAGAGACAAGTTAGAGAAATTATGGTACATCTATACAATGAGATGATAAGAGATTTTCACATATTGAGGTATATGGGGTAACTATTCAGGTTCAAAACCCATTCAGCTTGAACTAAAGAAGCCTGACTTATGGCCCATCAAACATACATTGTAGATCAGCTGTAACCACATGGCACCACTCATCAAGCCATGCTGAGGCAGCATCCCACATGCCACAACTAGAAGGATCCACAACTAAAAATATGCAACTATGTACAGGGGGGCTTTGGGGAGAAAAAGGAAAAAAATAAAATCTTAAAAAAAAAAAGGTAAGATTACATACTTCCCCTCCTATATCCTATTGATAATGCCCTATTGGTAACCCTGGTATTAGTCACTTTCCGGATATCAGAGTCATATTGACCTACTAATTTGCAACTGAATACCTCTTTGCAACTTTGATGAATATACATCCCGGGCGTGTTTAATGTATGTTCTTTGTTCTAAAAAAGTATAAGACTACTGAAAAGCATGTTTCTCCAGAAGGCTTTCTTCCTTTCTGGAAAAGGCCTTTCTGGGTTATAATCCTCACATTGGCTCAAGTAAAACTCACCTATCTCTCTTATCTATAGACAGTTATTAGTTATTTTGCATTGATATAGATATTATGTAATCATTTTTTAAAAATGAGGTAGATCTATATACTGATATAGAATGATTGGTAAGTCTCTTGTTGCAAAATAGTATATTGAAAAGAAAAATAGTATGGTAAATATGATCCAGTTAATATTCAGAGAAAGAAAAAGGGAGAAAAATAGAGAAAAGAAGAGGGGAAGGGATGGAGGGAAGAAGGAAGGAGGGAGGACAGAAAGAACTATTAGCAGTCACCATTGGAGGATGTGACTGTAGGGATAGAGAGGGAAGGAAAATACAAACTTTGATACTGGGTATCTACCCAAACAACTTGAAATCAACAATCCAAAGTAACATATGCACCCCATGTTCATTGCAGCACTATGCACAATAGCCAAGACATGGAAGCAACCCAAGTGCCCATCGACCAATGACTGGATAGAGAAGGTCTGGTATATAAATACAACGGAATAATAAACAGCCATAAAAAAAAAGACAAAATCATCCCATTTGCAACAACATGGATGGACCTGGAGGGTATTATGCTAAGTGAAATAAGCCAGACTGAGAAAGACAAACACCCTATGATTTCACTCATATGTGGAATATAGACAAACACATGGACAAAGAAAATAGTTCAGTGGTTACCAGGGAAAGGGGAGCGGGGGTGGGCATAGGGGCTGAAGGGGAGCACTTTTGTGGTGACAGAGGAGAAGTAATGTACAACTGAAATTTCACAACAATATAGACTATTAAGAACTCAATTAAAAAAAAAAGAAAAAAAGAAAGAAGGTCACTGAAGGACAGAAGCTATGCTGGGAGAAGCATTAGGGGCCCAGGGATGGGGGTCGCTTGTGGAGAGGAATTCCTGTGGAGACGAGGGGAGTTGGGTAGTGGGGCCTCTGACCTTCCTCTGGATGTAGGTCCTAGTTTGCTGGTCTTGGTAAAACTAAGGACAAGGAAGAGCCACAAGTGGTGAGTCGCACCCACAAGATAATCATTTTTATTGTGTCTTTTTGTTTTACACTCCACCAGTCAAATCTTCTGGTCAGGAGATCTTTTTTTTCTATTAATTAACACTCCCTATTTTTAGAACTGTTTTAGGATTACAAAAAAAGTTGAGCAGATAGCAAAGAGAGTTCTCATATTCATTCCTTCCCTGCTCATGGCTTCCCCTATTATTAACATTTTGCATTCACATGATACATTTGTTACAATGAATGAACCAATATTGATATGTTATTATTAACAAAAGTTCATAGTTTTCATTAAAGTTCACTCTCTTTTACAGTACTATGAATTTTGACAAGTTGGTGATGTCACGTATCCACCATTACTGTGTCATACAGAATAATTTCAATGCCCTAAAAAATCCCCTGTACTCCACCTAATCATTTTTCTCACCTTCCCCTCCAAGTCCAGGTAAGCACTGATCTTTTTTGCCTTTGCCTTTTCCACAATGTCATATAGTTGGAATCATAAGGTGTGTGGCCTTTTCAGGCTGGCTTCTTTCACTTAGCAAATATGAATGTAAGGTTCTTTCATGCCTTTTCATCATAGTCCATGTCTTGTTATTGCTTAAAAGGATTCTATGGTTTGTTCAATCCATTCACCTATTGAAGGATATTTTGGTTGCATCTAGTTTGGGCAATTATAAATAAAGCTGTTATAAATAGTAATAATAATAAAAAGAAAATACAAACTTTGAGTTTATATTAAATCTTCACTGCTGTGTACATATACCCTCTGAATAAATATTACTTGCAGGGGGGCAGTAAGGGACAGAGAGAGAAAACTTCTTTTAAAAATATCCAGGAGACTCTTTGAGAAGTAGGAAATTCCTGAGTATTAAACTGGTTAAGCATTTATGCCAAAATCTGGACATCAACATGACCTTATTATAAACTCACAGTCTACTGCTATACTATGACACTGAGGTGGGGGAGGTGCTTGGACCAGGGAGAGGGAGAGGCGGTAGGGGAGAGGGAGGAGGTGAGGCAGAGACATAAATTAAACATACATATATTTAACTGTAGAATGAAGCCAGGTAACTGAGGGTTACTGTAAAAACTCAGTAAGAACATGATTATCCTCCAGCCTGTTCCCAAGACAGACACAGATGAAAAGAAGTTAATCTTCTAACTTGCTGTTTTCTTATTTAACCTGAGGGGTGACTCAAGGATCACAAAGATTTATGAACTTGTTTTGCAGAAGAAAAAGAATGCCTTTAAGGAACTTATGATCACCAGATAACCAGGCCCCAGTTGCCATTGATGCCCGGAAGTCTGATTCCCCACCCCCTTAGCTCTATAAAGACTCCCTGCTTTCTTCTTTCATTAAGGTGGATTTGAGAGAACCTATCCTCCCACCTTCTTGTTTTGGCAAATTCGAAGAAGACTTTCTCCATCTCCAAGCACCAAGTGTCTCAGTGATTGGCTTATTGTGCATTAGGCACACAAATTTGAGGTTAAGAGGTATGGTATCAGAATGAAAGAAGAGTTTTTCAAAAAAATATTGGTCAAACCCACACTTGAGGAAAAGTGAAGAAGCAAAAGATGAAGAAACCCGGGGATGCATGATTTCTTTCTTTCTTTTTTTGGTGAAGAAGATTGGCTCTGAACTAACATCTGTTGCCAATCTTCCTCTTTTCGCTTAAGGAAGATTGTCCTTGAGCTAAAATGTGTGCCAATCTTCCTCCATTTTCTATGTGGGATGCCATTACAGCATGGCTTGATGAGCAGTGCATAGGTCTATGTCTGGGATCTGAACCCACCAACTCTGGGCCGTCAAAGTGGAGCATGCGAGTCTAACCACTGCACCACTGGGCCAGCCCTAGGTTGCAAGGTTTTTTATCCTACTTTTGTTGATGATTAAGTCAAAACTCAGAGTAAGTCACTGTTCCTTAATATGCTTGGATTTTCAATCTGTAACAATTGGAGACTGCACTATATTACTCATTTCTAGGCAATAAGTGGGAAGATGTATAAGGAATAATTTATGCGTTTCCTGGAAACAAACAATTTCACTCAATAAAAGAACAATCTCAATATTTTGAATTTCGAAACATAAAAAAGAACATAAGCATAGATTACAATATTTTAGAAGAATTTTAAGTTATAGCTCTAGTGTGGGCAGCAATGTGTTCTTATCATATTCAAAATCTTTAGTGATGTTCATTGAAGGGGAGCAGAATATGCCAACCCAAAATACGCCTCTTCGCAAAAAGACTACTTTGAGCTGATTATTTTTGAGAATCAGCAGACACAGAAGAAGCTCTGAAGATGGAGTAGAAACTACCCTTTAGTAAGGGAAGTTTAGATTTATAAAGGAAATCTCTTTTTGCTGTCACCCTATCTGTACCTGGAAGGGAGGAGTAACTCTAAATCACAAGAAACTCTTATCAATGGAGAAGACGTTGACTTAAATCTGCATAACAAACCTTGCCCTTGTTTAACATGCTGTCCCTGGTCGCCTCCCATAACTGACCTCCCCAGGCCCCAACACCTTTCTGTTGTGTTTAACTGAAGATGGTATTCCAGGCAGTGGCTTGGGCCATCTCGGGGAGTTTACTCATTTTTCCTGGATATCTCCCCTGTATACATGAGATGTACATGTTAATGAACTATTGTTTGTTTTTCTCTTGTGAATCTGTCTTTTATTATAGGGAGTCTCACCCAAGAACTCAGGAGGGTAGAGTGAAAATTATTTTTCCTCCTGTACGTTAATATTTAATCTTAAAAAGTCACAAGACATAATAAAAATGAGATAACTATAATGTGAAATGCTCAGATGTATATGTATTATTCATTCAAACAGTACCACTCCTAAGGTAAAATGTGAATAAATAAAAGATAATGACAGAATAATGTAGATTAGCAATGCTCAATATTTCAGAAGTAGATTTTCCAAATATTCTTCGTATTTTTTAATACGTGTTTTGTAAAACTGAAATCAGGTGAACAAATTTTATTAAGATTCTATTCATTTTCTCCATATGTATTGTGGGATTAGTGCCTTGGTGATTTCTTCAAAAAGAGAGCTCAACACAACACAACACAAAGAACACAATTACAGATGCTGAGGGAAAAAAAAAGAAAGAAAAGGAGAAAAAAAGTGGTCTAATTTTTGGTTATGCTCTAAGTTCTTAAAATCTATTATACTTATGAATCATTTGGATACTAGTTAAAAATTCAGACTTCAGGGGCTGGCCCAGTGGCCAAGTGGTTGAGTTCATGTGCTCCAATTCGGCAGCCGAGGGTTTCGCCTGTTTATATCCTGGGCGTGGACCTAGCAGTGCTCACCAAGCCATGCGGTGGCAGTGTTCCATATACAAAATAGAGGAAGACTGGCACAGATGTTACCTCAGGGCCAGTCTTCCTCACCAAAAAAGAAAAGAAAAGAAAAGAAAAACCAACTGTTTAACAAGTGGAAGAATTAATAACTTACATCACTAAAATTTCTAGCTGTAATGAATACAGAGAAATCAAATATAATGCATTCTTAAAGAAAAAAGTGTATGAAAAATACAAAATTATCCATGTTGTATTATAGCACTGTGAGTATGCTGACCACAAATGTAAACAAAGGGGTCTTTCAAAAGTATATGAAAACAAGGACTAAGAAACAAAGAGTAGACAGTGAACATTGTACTTTGTAAATGATTATTATCATTAATGATCATAGATTAAGTCAGCTACAGATTTTATAAAAGAGAAGACGAAGAAATCCCTTGCTTTGCATTGTAAATAATTACAGTGTTGTGCTTTGTTTCCCCTTTTATGTGACAACACTATAATTAATTGAAGACAACATCAAAATTAAGAATAAAGAATCTCCACAACATGACTAACAAAAATGTACAACTGAAATCTCACAAGGTTGTAATCTATCATAACATTAATAAAAAAAAAAAAGAATAAAGAATCTCATGTTGAAATGCAGATCAGTATATTAAAATAATATTTTTTCAGTCATAATGACACATAAAAATTGTGGTGGAAGTGAAGTAAATAAATAAGGCCATCACTTATTTGTGACAAGAGAAAAATTGCTTCTGCTTTCAAAATAAGGAATCAAATGCAAATCAATCAATAGCTTCAGAGACAAAATTGTTACAAGGTTATTAGAATGCTTTCAGTTGAACAAGTACTTGTATTAATCTGTCAATTCATGTGTTGACACATAGCAATCACTTTTGAACCATTAGAAAGAACTTGAAATCTCAATTCAATGATTATTGAAAATGTTAATTAAACAATGTCAGATTCACTACTCAGAATTAGAACTGAGACCCTTTAAGATGTGTCTTATATGTATTACAAAGGAAGTAAAAAGAAGCCTTCATGAGAAAAGTTTGTTTAAAAAAAAAGTAAGAATTAACTTACTTAAATGGTTATATAAAATGAAAAGGCAACAAGCAAAATGAAAACAAAATGCTAATCACATCTTCTATTAGTTGCCAAAATGCCACTATTGACTAAAAATGGAGTCCTAATGAGTTGGGTAGACAGCTTTCAAAGGTTAAAAAGTAAAGGATGGTCACCAAAGCCTGAGATTAGACTGGAGTATTACTTGCCAAAGTGGAAACAAGAATGTGAATCATATAAGGCTGCAAAATCAATCAGTCATTCAAAGACAAAGACATGGAATGTTACCAAAAATAAATATTGCTGTTTAGATTGGCTTAGGCAACAAAGAAAAAACCATGACTATTAAGGAATAAGAAAGAGAAAACCATCAATGTTTTTAAAAGTACTTATTACTTAAAAATTAATTTTTATAGGGCCAGCCCAGTGGGGCGGTGGTTAAGTTTGCACATATTGCTTCGGTGGCCCAGGGTTCGCCAGTTCAGATCCTGGGTGTGGACATAGCACCACTTATCAAGCCATGCTGTGGCAGGCATCCCATATATAAAGTAGAGGAAGATGGGCATGGATGCTAGCTCAGGGCCAGTCTTCCTCAGCAAAAAGAGGAGGATTGGCAGCAGATGTTAGCTCAGGGTTAATCTTCCTCAAAAAAAGAAAGAAGAAGAAGAAAAAATTAATTTTTCTATGTTTAGAGAATATTTACAGAGATGACTTTTTGATCCAAAAATCAACTACCCCATATCAAGGTAGATTTTCTTGGGTCCACATTATATAGTTTTCTTCTCTAGAGCAGAATCTGTATAGGTTGCTCCTGTATTAGTCATAGTGACAGATAATTTCGCCTACAATGAAATGTCACATGAACCCCAGGGAAGTATTATAGCAAGGTGAAATATATTTGGTTTCTGACATTTTTATTGGATAGGGATGCTCCTTGTTTTCCCAATATAATTAAATTTATTATTGGATAACTTCTCCATTCTTTCTCTTTTTTGTCTTCTACTAGAACTAATAACAGCTCCAAATTTCTTAAATGAACCCATGTACAGAATAAGCTCAAAAGTGCATAGCCCATCAATTATTACTTAATGAATTCAATTTTAATCCATAAAAAGAAATGAGATATGTCAAAATTATGATAATGGTATCATATGCTAGTCACAGTCCTCATTTATTAAATATTATCCATGTCAAAATAAAAAAATTGATTCTGGCTTTGTGGAACCAGTTGATCAGAGAAAATGTAATCTATCTGAACTTCAGAAAATTCGATGAAAACATTATCTAAGAAAATCTTCCTAAGAAATAAACTCAAATTGTGTTCAGAATCAAAATAAAAGTTACTTGCAAAGCATTAATGACTATCACAATAAACAATAAATAATAAAAGTTAATTTATATGGGGAAAATGTATATGTTAAGATCTAACCTGGGATTGATTTTATTTTACTGAAATATCGCTGACATTAAAAACAGAGAAAATGGTTCATTAAATCAATAGTTAACACTATGTCATAAACTAATAAGGTAAATAAATGGTAAAGGAAATGACAAAAAAAAATAATGAAAATGTTGGAATAAAAATCTGTAGGGGAGCAGAATTTGCCACCCTAAAATGTGTCTCTGTGGTTAGATTATTTTTAAGAACAAAAGACTCAGGAAGAAACTTTGACCTCCCCTCTAATTGCCTAAAAGATAGAAGGGCCTGTTTCAGGAAGGAGCTATCACCATAAATAACTATAGTGTAACATGAACCATGCATGGTAGACAGGCAGGAACCTAGCAAGGCCCATTTGGTCAAAGTCCTGTCCACGTCCCATTGTCTTTGCAAGGCACGGCACACACTTGTTTACCAAACACGTGCTTGTCCATCTCCACATGAATTACCTTCCTCCTCTTTAAAGTCCCAAACTACTGCCCTCAACATCCTCTTTTGTCTTTAGCTGAAGATGCTATTTATGGTGGTGGCTTTGCCCATTTTGGCAAAGTAACTCAGTTTCAAAACTCTCTCATGTATACACGTTATTAAACTTGTTTGATTTTTTCCTGTTAATCTGTCTCATGTCGATTTAATTCTTAGACCAGCCAGAAGGACCTAGAAGGGTAGAGGAAAATTTCTTCCTCTCCTACAAAAGTAATAAATGTTAGGAGTTAATGTTAGAATTAAAAAAGTAAGATAACCAATTCAACTGATGTATTAATGATATATTATGAAATTACCTAAAATATGGATTTTAAATAAAAATGTACTGAAAAGTGACAAGAATATTCAGCTGATAGTATTTGTTTATCCTTTCTAATATTATTTATTAGTAATAGCCTCAATATTAATATTAATAAAAATAAATAAAAAGTCATTTCATTTTATGTAGAAACTCGCTTAGGTCAGGGAAGAAAAAGGCCTTGGAATAGCAAAAATGAAGAATAAGAAACAGAAACATAAAACACTCTTAATAGATTTAAGTAAAGAGCCTAACTTGTCTCAGTAGTTGATAACCTTGAGTAACTGAAAACTATTAAATTATCCTTAGTGTGTAATGTTTAAAGAAGCAGGAACATACAGAAAGCATTTCCCTTCAAAATTCTTATGGTAAAAAAAGTTTGGATGCTTGGCTGTCCTAAAAACTTTGATTCTCTAGAAATACCTAATTTACCATAAGCTTTAAAAAAAAGTCAAAACAACAGGAAAATAATATCATCATTAAAAAATATATTCTAGTTTAACTTTCTAAACTAACTTTAGAGCTTGAGAGGAGAAGGAGATTAGAACTTGCAGAAAATGCCAAAAGATTGAATCATTCTATTGGAAACTTTTGGGTCACTTACAAGTAAAATTAGATAAAAGTTAAGAAAGATACATACTTCACATGACTGTGATATACAAAAGGAGGACACTAAGAATCTAGAAAAGTAGTTCTTAAACTTTTAAAAAGCAATGTAAGCCTTTCCAAGGCTTAATATCCATAATATATAAAGAACTCTCACAACTCAACAACAAAAAATCAAACAACTCGATCAAAAAATGGGCTGGAGACATGAACAGACACTTCTCCAAAGAAGATATACGGATGGCCAATAGGCACATGAAAAGATGCTCATCATCGCTGATCATCAGGGAAATGCAAATCAAAACTACACTAAGATATCACCTTACACCCATTAGAATGACAAAAATATCTAAATCTAATAGTAACAAATGTTGGAGAGGTTGTGGAGAGAATGGAACCCTCATACACTGCTGGTGGGAATGCAAACTGGTGCAGCCACTATGGAAAACAGTATGGAGATTCCTCAAAAAATTAAAAATAGAACTACCATACAATCCAGCCATTCCACTACTGGGTATCTATCCAAAGAGCTTGAAGTCAGCAATTCCAAAAGTCCCATGCACCCCAATGTTCATTGCAGCATTATTTACAATAGCCAAGACATGGAAGCAACCTAAGTGCCCATCAACAGATGAATGGATAAAGAAGTTGTGGTACATATACACAATGGAATACTACTCAGCTGCAAAACAGAACAAAATCATTCCATTTGCACTAACATGGATGGACCTTGAGTGAATTATGTTAAGTGAAATTAGCCAGTTAGAGAAGGATAATCTCTGTATGACTCCACTCATATGAGGAATTTAAAAATGTGGACAAAGAGAGCAGATTAGTGGCTACCAGGGGAAAGGTGGGGTGGGGGGTGGGCACAAAGGGTGAAGTGGTGCACCTACAACATGACTGACAAACATTAATGTACAATTGAAATCACACAAGATTGTAACCTATCAACTCAATAAAAAAAATAAAAAAAAAAGCAATGTACGCCTTTTCAAATAAAACATTACACAGAAACTCAACATTTGTGAAGCCAAAAAAGTGAGGCAGCTATAACCAAAGTAGAGTAGGGACCTCAGAGCCCCATGGCCTCAGTTTCAACCTCAGTTCTGTGAAATACAGCTCGAAAACAATGGAAGGTTACCCAGTCAATAAAATCCTCAATTTTCCTTTTTACTTTTTTTCACTCTTTATTGAGATTACGATCGTTTACAACCTTGTGAAATTTCAGTTGTATATTACTGTTTGTCAGTCGTGTTGTAGGTGTGCCACTTCACCCTTTGTGCCCACCCCCCACCCCCTCTTTCCTCTGGTAACCACTAATCTGTTCTCTTTGTCTACATGTTTAACTTTCACATGTGAGTGGAGTCATACAGAGGTTGCCTTTCTCTCTCTGGCTTATTTTACTTAACATGATACCCTCAAGGTCCATCCATGTTGTTGTGAATGGGCTCAATTTTCCTTTTTTCAGTGCTGGTTTTCTACTTAACTTCTACAAGGCCCACCTCAAAACTACCTCCTCCACAAAGCCATCTGACTAAATCAAGCTGGAATTATTGATTCCTTCCACAAAAGTGCCATAGAATTTCTATTGGAAACTTCATTTCCAACATTTCCAGTATCCTACATTTTACATACAACACACAGAGATATACACCCCCACTCTTCCTTTCCTGATTAGAAGCTTCTCAGAGGGTGGGTATGTTTCTTAATCTATATTCCTAAGAACTTAGCAAACAGAAGACCCTTGATAATATTTATTTGTTGAATACAGGAGCAAAAGGTAGGCTAATTAGTGGCTAAAGGGAAAAAAAATGGCTTTAAAATGTTCTAACGTAAAGAAATAAGACCTGGACTGAGAACAATCTCTGGCTGCTCTCTATGACAAGTCCAGAGCCCTTATGCATATTCAGAATTGTTGTTCGATTCCCAATGCAGCTGTGGCTCCTTGGGGCTTCTAAGTTCTGTGAAAACTTAAGTCCATTACTAAAAATGGAAAAGCAGATTATGGGGTGCTATTTAAACTACCCCTCCCAACTTTAAATAATTTATCTTCATTGAGGACATTCCATTTAATAAAAACTGGTAAGGCAAGAATATTTGCAACATCCTCCTTACAATATACTTGGAAGCGTTAATGTATAATAACAGTGCCTTAGGCTGAGATAATGGCCTTAGTGCTTTGTGCCTTTCAAATGCTCATGTGAATTGTATATACTATATTCCAGGAAGATGTTTGTGTCTGACTTTATCTGGGTAGAGTTTAACTCATCATTGCTGTCACCTCTGCTTTTCATTTTGAATTCTGTCCAAGACTATTGAGTGAACATTGTAATAACCCAGCTGTGCAAAACAGCAGGAGCCCTGAACAAAATTACATCAGCATCCAAAGAAATCAGGGTAAACTTCTTTAAAATTGAAAATGCAATCAGTTGCATTTGTATGTTGCCAGTGCTCAAGATAAAAAATTTCAGACTGAAGGATGACTTGAAGGACAGCAAGAATACTCTGTACTAGACATTTTGGTAAAGTTTTTTAAAAGATCTCAAAACCCCAAAACCCACTTAAAGGAATCTTTTCTCCATTACCTCCCTGCCTAGAAGAATTGGAGGTGGGTGGTAGTGGGTTGTAGACCTGATTTAAAATACTGGGGACTGGTAGACAATATGTCCCTCTTGTTTAGATGAAGAGATCTTTCTTGATGAGCTCAAATGATCAAGTCATCAACAACAAAAATTACTAAGACAAAAGAAGCTCTCTCTTATTCATTCAGAAGGCATTAACTAGAAATCTACTATTCCTGACACTGCTAGGTAGACAGACTTAACTTGAGTCCTAGGAGTTCCACCCGATGGGACAGAATCAGATATGTACAGCAGAACATAATTCAAACACTACAGTAGAAGAGAGAACACAGAGGAACCAAGAGACACCAAGGATGGTGATACAAAGGAAGCAATACTTGAAGAGGGTTTTGAATGATGATTTTGTTACATGGACTTGGGAAAGGATGAGATACAGAAGGAAAGGAATTCATCAGAAAAAAGAACAACATATATAGAGATATCAAAGCATAAAAAGTCATAGTGTTTGAGAATAGGAGAAAAGGAAAAAGGAATATCTGAGATATATTCCTCCTGTTTCTTACATAAGTAATCTCATGAGGAAAGTATTATAATTCCCTACTTTACACAAGGAAACTGAGGCTCAGAGAGATTAATTTACTTGTCCAATATGACATTGATAATAAGGGGTAGATGTCACAATAAGTAAACATATGGAAATCTCACTAGAATTTATGCTGGAGAAAAACAGAAGAGAATGGAAGAATCAGGAAGTGGCTAGCTTGTGAAGTGCTTTACTCTACAGGCAACAGGGAGAAATGCAGAATTTTATGAATATAACTCTGGCGGCAGTAAACAGTGGCTGTTTTCATTTGATTCAGCTTTGGCCTTTGGAAAACAAAGGAAAGACTTCCTAACTCATTCTATGTGGCCAGCATTAATATAACACCAAAAACATACAAAGATATTAAAAGAAAACTAGAGACCAGTACCTCTCATGAACATAGGCGCAAAAATCCTCAACAAAATATTAGCAAATCAAATCCAACAATGGAGAAGAAGAATTATACACCATAAACAAGTAGAATTTATCTGAGCTATGCAAGACTGATTCAACACTTCAATATCAACAAATGTGATCCACCATATCAAAGGACTAAAGAAGAAAAATCATATGATCATATCAATTGACACAGAAAAAACATTTGATAAAATCCAACATCCACTCATGACAAAAGCTCTCAGAAAACTAGGAACACAGGAGAATTTCCTCAATTTGATAAAGAGCATCTACAAAAAAACTTACAGCGAATATCATGCTTAATGATGAGAAACCAGATGCCTTCCCCCTAAAATCAAGAACAAGGCAAGGCTGTGTTGTCTCACCATTCCTATTCAACCTTGTACTAGAAAACCTAGAGAGTATGAAGATAAGAAAATAAAATAAAAGGTCTATAGATTGTAGACATATATACGAGACATACCACGCTTTACTGTGCTTCACAGAGACTGCGTTTTTTTACAAATTGAAGGTTTGTGGCAACCCTGCATTGAACAAGTCTATTGGCGCTACTTTTCCAACAGAATTTGCTCACGTCATGTCTCTGTATCACATTTTGGTAATTCTCACGTATTTCAAACCTTCTCATCATTGTTATATTTGTTATGGTGATCTGTGATGGGTGATCTTTAATGTCAGTATTGTCATTGTTTTGGGGTGCCACAAACCGCATATAAGATGGCAAACTTAATTGATAAACGTTGTGTGTGTTCTGACTGCTCCACCAACTGGCCGTTTCCCTGTCTCTCTCTCTCTCCTTGGGCTCCCTATTCCCTGAGACACAACAATATTGAAATTAGGCCAATTAATAACCCTGCAATGGCCCCTAAGTGTTCAACTGAAAGGAAGAGTCACACGTCTCTCTTTAAATCAAAAGCTAGAAATGATTAAGCTTAGAGAGGAAGGCATGTCAAAAGCCGAGATAGGCCGAAAACTAGGCCTCTTGTGCCAATCACTTAGTCAAGTCATGAATACAAAGGAAAAGTTCTTGAAGGAAATTAAAAGTTCACTCAAGTGAACACAAGAATACTAAGAAAGCAAACAGCCCTATTGCTGATATGGAGAAAGTTTAAGTGGTCTAGATAAAAGATCAAACCAGCCACAATATTCCCTTAAGCCAAAACCTAATCCAGAGCAAAATCCTAATTCTCTTAAATTCTGTGAAGGCTGAGAGAGGTGAGGAAGCTGCAGAAGAAAAGTTTGACGCTAGTAGAGGTTGGTTCATGTGTTTTAAGGAAAGAAATCATTTCTATAACATAAAAGTGCAAGGTGAACCAGCAAGTTATCCAGAAGATCTAGCTAAGATAATTAGTGAAAGTGGCTACACTAAATAACAGATTTTCAATGTAGACAAACCAGCCTTATATTGGAAGAAGACCTCACCTAGGAGTTCATAACTAGGGAGAAGTCAATGCCTGGCTTCAAAGCTTCAAAGGACAGGCAGATTCTCTTGTTAGGGGCTAATGCAGCTGGTGACTTTAAGTTGAAGCCAGTGCTCATCCGTCATTCTGAAAATCCTAGGAACCTGAACAATTATGCTACATCTACTCTGCCTGTGCTCTATAAGTGGAACAACAAAGCCTGGGTGACAGTACATCTGTTTACAGTATGGTTTACTGAATATTTTAAGCCCGCTGTTCAGAACTTCTGCTCATAAAAGGAGATTCCTTTGAAAATATTACCACTCACTAATAATGGACCTGGTCACCCAAGAGCTCTGATGGAGAAGTACAACGAGATGAATGTTGTTTTCATGACTGGTCACATAACATCCATTCTGCAGCCCATGGATCAGGGAGTAGTTTCAACTTTCAAGTCTTATTATTCAAGCAATACATTTTGTAAGGCCATAGCTGCCATAGATAGTGATTCCTCTGAAGGATCTAGGCAAAGTCAATTGAAAACCTTCTGGAAAGGATTCACCATTCTAGACTCCATTAAGAACATTCATGATTCATGGGAACAGGTCAAAATATCAACATTAACAAGAGTTTGGAAAACATTGATTCCAACCCACATGGATGACTTTGAGGGGTTCAAGACTTCAGTGGAGGAAGTAACCACAGATGTGGCAGAAATAGCAAGAGAATTAGAAGTAGAGCCTGAACATGTGACTGAATTGCTCCAATCTCATGATAAAACTTTAATGGATGAAGAATTGCTTCTTATGGATGAATAAAGAAAGTGGTTTCTTAAGATGGAATCCACTCCTGATGCTATGAAGACTGTTGAAATGACAACAAAGGATTTAGAATATTACATAATCTTAGTTGATAAAGCAGCAGCAGGGTCTGAGAGGAATGACTCCAATTTTGAAAGAAGTTCTACTGTGGGTAAAATGCTATCAAACAGCATTGTACACTTCAGAGAAACCACTTGTGAAAGGAAGAGTCAATAGATGTGGCAAATCGCATCATTGTCTTATTTTAAGAAATTGCCACAGTCACCCTAACCTTCAGCAATCACTACCTTGATCAGGCAGCAGCCATCAACATCAAGGCAAGACCCTCTACCAGCAAAAAAGATAATGATTTGCTGAAGGCTCAGGTGATGGTTAGCATTTTTTAGTAATAAAGTATTCTTTTTATCTTCTTCTTCTCCCCAAAGCCCCCCAGTACATAGTTGTATATTCTAGTTGAAGGTCCTCTGGCTCTGCTATGTGGGACGCCACCTCAGCATGACTTGATGAGCGGTGCTAGGTTCGTGCCCAGCATCCTAACCAGCAAAACCCTGGGCTGCCGAAGCGGAGTGCACGAACTTAACCACTCAGCCATAGGGCTGGCCCCTAAAGCATTCTTTAATTAAGATATGTACATAGTTATTTTAGACATAATGCTACTGCACACTTAACAGACTACAGTATGATATAAACATAACTTTTATATATACTGGGAAACCAAAAGATATGTGTGACTCACTCTATTGTGATACTAACTTTATTGTGGTGGTCTGGAACTTCAGCAAAAAACAGTTAGAAGTAATAAACAACTTCAGTAAAGTGGCAGGATACAAAATCAGTGTATAAAAATCTATTCCATTTCTATATACTAATAACAAACTATCAGAAAGAGAAATAAAGAAAACAATCCTATTTACAACTGCATCAAAAAGAATAAAATACTTAGGAGTAAATTTAACCAAGGAGGTGAAATACCTGTACACTGAAAACTCTAAGACATTGATGAAAGAAACTGAATAAGACACAAATAAATGGAAAGATATTCTGTGCTCACACATTGGAAGAATTAATATTGTTAAAATGTCCATACTACCCAAAGCAATCTATAGATTCAATGCAACACCTATCAAAATTCCAATGGCATTTTCCAGAGAAAGAGAACAAACAACCCTAAAATTTGTATGTAACTAGAAAAGACCCTAAATAGCCAAAGCAATGTGCAGAAAGAAAATCAAAGCTGGAGGCATCACACTTCTTGATTTCAAATTATATTACAAAGCTAAAGTAATCAAGAGAGTATTGTATTGATATAAAAAACAGACACATTGATCAATAGAATAGAATAGAGAGCCCAGAGATAAACCCATGCATATATGGTCAATTAATTTAAGACAAAGGCACCAAGAATAGACAATGGAGAAAGGAAATCTCTTCAATAAATGATGTTGGGAAAACTGGACAGCCACATGCAAAAGAATACTATCTTACACCATACACAAAAATTAACTCAAAATGGATTAAAGACTTGAAGGTAAGACCTAAAACCATACAACTCCTAGAAGAAAACATAGGTGGTAAGCTCCCTGACATAGGTCTTGGCAATGATTTTTTAGATGTGACACCAAAAGCAAAGAGAACAAACGTAAAACTATAGTTTTCCATAGTGGCTGCACCAGCTTGCAAACTGGAGCAGCCACTATGGAAAACAGTAGGAGATTTCCCAAAAAACTAAAAATAGAAATACCATATGATCCACCTATCCCACTACTGGGTATTTATCCAAAGAACATGAAATCAACAATTCAAAGAGATTTATGCACCCCTATGTTCATCGCAGCGTTATTCACAATAGCCAAGACATGGAAGTAACCCAAGTGCCCATCCACGGATGAATGGGTAAAGAAGATGTGGTATATACAGTGGAATACTATTCAGCCACCAAAAAAAGACAAAATTGTGCCCATTTGCAACAACGTGGATGGACCTTGAGGCTATTATGTTAAACAAAATAAGCCAGACAGAGAAAGATAAACACTGTATGATTTCACTCATATGAGGAAGATAAAAAAACACATGCATAAGGAGAACAGATTAGTGGTTACCAGAGGAGAAGGGGGTGGGGGGAGGGCGAAAGTGGTAAAGGGGCACATATGTATGGTAACGGGTAGAAATTAGACTACTGGTGGTGAACACAATGCAGTCTATACAGAAACTGATATATAATAATGTACACCTGAAATTTACACAATGTTATAAGCCAATATGACCACAATAAAATAATTAAAAAAAAAAACTTTGAGAGGAAAAAAGTAAAAGTAAACAAGCAGCACTACGTGAAACTAAAAAACTTCTGCACAGCAAATATATCATCAACAAAATGAAAAGGCAACTTATGGAATGGGAGAAAATATTTGCAGTCATATATCTGATAAGGGGTTAATATCCAAAATATATAAAGAACTCATACAACTCAATAGCAAAATAATAATCTGAGTAAAAAAAATGGGCCAAGGAACTAAATAAACATTTTTCCAAAGAAGACATACAGATGGCCAACATGTACATGAAAAGATGCTCAATATCACTAATCATCAGAGAAATGCAAATCAAAACCACAATGTGATATCATCTCCTATGTGTTAGAATGGCTATTATCAAAAAGACAAGAAATAACAAGTGTTGGTGAGGATGTGGAGAAAAGGGAACCATTGTACACTGTTGGTGGGGATGAAAATTGGTGCAGCCACTATGGAAAACAGTATGGTGGTTCTTCAAAGAATTAAAAATAGAACTACCGTATGACCCAGCAATTCCACTTCTGGGTATTTATCTAAAGAAAACAAAAACACTAACTTGAAAAGATATACACCGCCACATTCCCAGCACCACTGTTTACAATAGGCAAGACATGGAAACAACCAAAGTGTCCATCAATGGATGACTAGATAAAGAAAATGTGGTATATATACAATGTATTATTATTCAGCCATAAAGAAGAAGGAAATCTTGCCATTTGTGACAAAACGGATGGACACTGAGGGCATATGTTAAGTGAAATAAGTCAGACAGAGAAAGACAAGTACTGTGTGATCTCATTTATACATGGAATCAAAAAAGAAAAGGAAAGAAAAAAAGTATTTTGCTGAGACAAGCAGCAAAACTGAGCTCAAAGATATACAGAACAGATTGGTGTTGCCAGAGGCAGGAGGTTGGGGGGTGGGTGAAATGGATAAAGGAAGTCAAAAGGTACAATTTCCAGTTATAAAATAAATAAGTCATGCGGGTGTAAGGTACAGCATGGTGACTATAGATAATACTGTGTTGAATATTTGAAAGTTGCTAAGAGAGTAGATCTTTTCTTCTTTTTTTCTGCTTTTTTCTCCACAAATCCCCCCAGTATATAGTTGTATATTTTATTTAGTTGTGAGTCCTTCTAGTTGTGGCATGTGGGGGCGCCGCCTCAACATAGCCTGATGAGCGGTGCCATGTCCATGCCCAGGATCCGAACCAGTGAAACCCTGGGCCGCCGAAGTGGAGTGGGTGAACTTAACCACTCAGCCACGGGGCCGGCCCCAAAGAGTAGATCTTAAAAGTTCTCATCACAAGAAAAATTTAGCAACTGTATGGTGATGGATGCTAACTAGACTTATTGTGGTGATCATCTCACAATATATACAAATATTGCATTATTATGTTGTACACCTGAAACTAATATAATAATGTTATATTCCAATTACACCTCAGTAAAAAGAGAAAAAAGAAAATTTCTGATGAAAAAGATCACAGACATTCTAAATAAATGGAGAGATTCTGTATTCATGGACCAAAGACTCACATTGTTAAGGTTTCTTCCCAACTTGATCTGTAGATCTATAGATTCTTCTCAACTTGATCTATAAAATCAATGCAATCCCAATAAAAATTCCCCTGCAAGCTATTTTGTAGAGATTAAGAAACTGATTCTAAAATTTATATGAAAAGGCAAAGGACCTAGAATAGCCAACACAGTACTGTGGTGGTGAACAAAGCTGGACAACTCACACTACCCAATTTCAAGAATTATTATCAGACTACAGTAATCAAGACAGTGTGGCATTGGTGAAGAATAGGCACAGATCAATGGAACAATAGAGAGAGACCATACAAGTAAAGTCAACTAATCTCTGACAAAGAAGCAAAGATAACTCAGTGGAGAAAGGAGAGTCTTTTCAACAAATGGTGCTGGAACAACAGGACACAGCTATGCAAAAAAGAAGAATCTAGACACAAACTTCATACCTTTCACAAATATTAACTCAAAATGTATCACAGATCTAAGTGTAATGCAAAACTATGAAACCCCTAGAGTATAACATAGGAGAAAATCTAGGTGACTTTGGGTTTGGCAATGAGATACAAGACCAAAAAGATAATCAATGAAAGAAAAAATCGATAAGTTGGACTTCATTAAAGTTAAAAACTTCTGCTCTGTGAAAGTCACTTTTGAAAGAATGAAAAGACAAGCCACAGACTGGGAGAAAATATTTGCAAAACATATGTCTGATAAAGGACTGGTACCTAAAACATACAAACAACTCTTAAAACTCATCAACAACAAAAAATAACAATCCAATTTAAAAATGACCAAAAGAATTGAACAGAGACCTCACCAAAGAAGATGTACAGATGGTAAATAAACATATGAAAGGATGCTCAACAGCATATGTCATTAGAGAATTGCAAATTAAAACAACAATAAGATACCACTATACTCAGTAGAATGGCTAAAAAAAATTCTCTATTTGACAATACCAACTGCTGGTGAGGATGCAGGGCAAGAGGAACTCTCATTCATTGCTAGTGGGAATGCAAAATGGTACAGCCACTTTGGAAGACACTGTGACAGTTTCTGACAAAAATGAACATAGTGTTATCATATACTATGGGTTGAACTATCTCTGCCCCACCAAAAGATATACTGAAGTCCTAACTCCCTAGTACTTCAGGATGTGACCTTATTTGAATATAGGGTCATTGCAGATATAATTAGTTAAGACAATGTCATATTGGAGTAGGATAAGCCCTTAACCCAATCTGACTGAAATCCCTATATGAGAAGAGACACAGACAGACACACAGAGAGAATGCCCTGTGAAGATGGAGGCAGGGATTGAAGTGATGCTTCTGTAAGTCCAGAAACACCAAGGATTGCTAGCCATCATCTAAGCTAGGACATAGGAATCGAATAGATTCTGTCTCAGAGCTGTCAGAGGGAACCAAGCTTCTTGACCACTTGATTTCAGATGTGCCTTCAGAACTGTGAGAGGATACATTCCCGTTGTTTTAAGTCACTGAGTTTGCTGTACTTTCTTACGGCAGCCCTAGGAAAATAACATACCATACAATCCAGCAATTGCACTCCTAGATAACTACCCAATTGATTATATCCACGCAAAAACCCACATGTGAATGTTTATAGCAGCTTTATTCGTAATTGTCAAAAACTGGAAGCAACTAAGATGTCCCATCACCTTGGTGAATGGAAAAACAAACTGTGGTACATCCATATAAAGGAATATTATTCAGTGATAATAAGAAAGAGCTATCAAGCCACAAAAAGACACAAATGAATCTTAAATGCATATGGCTAAGCAAAAAAAGCCAGTCTGAAAAAGCTATACATTGGATGCTTCCAATTATATGACATTCTGGAAAAGGCAGAACGATAGACTTATTAAACATATCCGTGGTTGTTGGGGGTGTTGGCCTGGGGGGAATTAAATAAATGCAGCACAAGGGATTGTTTAGGGCAGTAGAACTATTCTGTATGATACTGTAATGGTGAATACAAGACATTAGCATTTGTAAAAATCCATAGAACTTTATACTACAAAGAGTAAACTTTAATGTGCACAAATATTTAAAAAATAATTTAGGAAGTCAAGGGATCCCATGATGGAATGCAGAATGTGATAAAAGAATTAAAATGTATTATAAATGTATAAAACAACCTTACTGAAGAGAGGAGAGGAATGAGGTGTGGATCTAAGTAATTCTGGAAATGAGTGGAATCTGTAAGAATAAAGGCAAAAGGAACTGTACATAAGCACTGTACTCTAGTTGATACTTTACTTTCCCATGGAGGTACAGGTTAACAATACTGAAACCATCATATATATATACTGGAAATGAACAATTAAGTGAATGGCAGAGGGTGGGAGCCAGGATTCTCACTGTTGGAGCGGGAAGTTACAGATAAGCAGGAGGAGGAGCTAGAAGGATCCATGTGGTAATGGATTAGAGTTGGAGACACCAGTAGGAACTCAACTTTAGCTTAAGTACAGATATAAGTGGTTACATAGATAAATATTTACAAATACATGTGTATATACACACACACATAGGTAAGTAGACACACATATATCTCCTTGCTCTGTCACCTTAGAGGATCTACAAGAAATGACACCCCAGTAAAAATGAACACACCTAGCACCTAGATGCTGGTTCTAATATCATTCTTCAAGAAAAAGAACCAGGGTTTCTTGCAGAAATGGCTCATTATAGGACTGCGGTAGGAAATACACAAGATGAGCCTAGAGCATCTTGTAGTGCCAGAAAGTAAGGAAGTGCTCAAAAACAAAACAAAATCCTAGGGGCTGGCCCTATGGCTTAGTGGTTAAGTTGAGGACTCTGCTTCAGCAGTCTGGGATTTGCCAGTTCGGATCCTGGGCGTGGACTTACACACTGCTCATCAAGCTATGCTGTGGTGGCATCTCACATAGAAGAGCTAGAATGACTTACAACTGGGATCTACAACTATGTATTGGGGCTTTGGGGAACAAAAAAAAAAAAAGAGGAAGACTGGCAACAGATGTTAGCGCAGGGCCAATATTCCTCACCAAAAAAAACAGCATACCTCAAAAAAAAACAAACAAACCCCAAACCCCAAACCAAACAGCACACACTGAAGTGGGTATGTCAAAGGGACACATGAATGAATTGAAAGAGCTCCCAATGGCCAAAGTTGAAACAATATGAGCAACAAAATAAATAAAGTAGCATTAGATGATAACCCAAAGTAAAAAATGAATTTCCATTGGGGCCAGCCCCGTGGTGCAGGGGTTAAGTTCGTTCACTTCGCTTTAGTGGCTGGGGGTTCACCAGTTCGGATCCAGGGCATGGACCTACGCACCACTTAACAAGCCATGCTGTGGCAGGCATCCCACATATAAAGTAGAGGAAGATGGGCACAGATGTTAGCTCAGAGCCAAGCTTCCTCAGCAAAAAGAGGAGGATTGGCAACAGATGTTAGCTCAGGGCTAATCTTCCTCAAAAAAGAAAAAAACCTAATATCCACTGATAAAAATACATGATAAAGGTTGCTGACTTGTGAATGAATTCCAAATAACTTATAAATTTACTCTGTCTTTAAGGAAGTGGAGCATAACTCTGTATTTCTTAAGTATGGGCTGTAGATAGTTACTTTCTTTAAAAAAAAATACAGTATGGAAAGGGAGAAAAAAATACTAACCTTACAGTGGAAAAATCTGACAAACACTTTGTCAAGCCAAGTGATCAAGGTTAACATCAACAGTGATAATTCATATTGATAGTATGTACCCTTCATATGACATGATGACAATTGCACTTCACCTCTCTCGTCTTCCTCTCTAAAACACATTATCCCAGTCTGATCATGAACAGAACATCAGACAAATCCCAATTAAGGGCCATTCTACAAAATACTGAACCAATAATTCTCAAAACTGTAAACATCTTCAAAAACAAGGAAAGTTGGAGAAACTGTCACAACTAAGAGAAGCCTAAATAGACATGACTACTAAATGTAACGTGCATCCTGGATGGGATCTGGAAAAGAAAAAGGACATTAGGGAAAAACTGAGCAAATCTAAATAAAGTATGGTCTTCGGTTAACAACAATAACAATATATGAATATTGGTTCATAAATTGAGACACACATACTGTACTAATCTAAGATATTAATAATGGGAGACTGGGTATGGGGTATAGGAGAACTCTCTGTGCTATCTTCACAGTAATTCTATAAATCTAAAACTGTTCTAAAATAAAAAATTTATTTTATAAAAAGGACATTCAAAAAAATAATAAAGCTGGCCTTAGAAATAAGGAAAGGAAGGAAGTAGGCAAATGATACTGATTTAAATGATTACAGATAGTCTGATCAGCCTAAAATTTCAATGCCATCATTCAGTTCATTCATTTGAGCACTGTGTCTTGCAGACTCTTCTGTACTCAAGAATCCTGTTTCAAAATACAGAGAAAGTCTGGTATCTGGAGACTTTGTAGAGAAGCGTAATTGATAGAGAGACTTGGGAGCTGGATTACTTCAGGTCAAATATCAGCTCCTAATATGTTCTAGCTGAATGTTCTTGGGCAATTTGCTTACGATCTCTGTGACTCCTTGTTCTCAGCTGTAACATGAGTATAATAATAATAATAATAACAACAACAATAGTAATGACCCCATAATGAAATAAATTAATACATGTAAAGCACCAGAACAGGACCTGGCACCTATGTGGTAATTAAGAGTTAACTATTTAGTCAATCCATTCACTCAACAAAAATGGACCAACAACAAAGTGCTACAAATCAGAAACAGTAAGAGCTCAAAGGAGAAAGTGTTAAATTCAACTTGGGTCTGGTAAAGGAAAACGAGAATTTGTAGAAGCAAATGGAATAAAAATTGCCATCTCTGCTCACTCTGTCAAACTGGGGTGGGCTTATACAAAAGGAAAACTAAAATTTTTCACATCTACTTTAATTTCTTAGTCCTCAAATCTATAAAGTTAATGGTGGCAGAGTCTATACTGCGATATCAATTTTAGGGTCTTCTGAGCAAAAATAACCTTCCAAAGGGGTTCTTCCTGTTTCCAGACAACTACACATTTCTGCCTGCAGAAATACTTCTACCAGCACTGAACAGGTCCCACAGCCTCTCCCCTCCAAACTGCCCTTTGAGAAGCACCTGGAGGAAAAGAAAAGCATCCAGAACGATGACTATAGGACCTCTGTTCCAAACATGCATCTATGAACATGTCACAGAACAGGCATCAAGTAAGCCAAGCCAAGTAGCTCAGCCTTGACAAACGGTTTCCTTTTCTTTTAAAAAAGGAAGGAAAGCAATACTTTATTTGGTATATATTTGGTTCCCCCCACCCAAATGTTTCTCAAGTGACAGGAAGGAAACCTAAGGAACTTTGCGTGTGTGTTTGTATTTGGGGAGGGGAGCGCTAAGGTAGAGTAGTAACAAAAAATGTTACATAAGAGGAAAGCCGGAATTTTCTGACTTTCATAATAGATATTATAGACAAGAGAAGGCAGAATTCATGTACTGACAAAGTTTTGTTCATTATGACACAACATTAGGCTATTTATATAAATCCAAGATGTTAATTCCATTTTCTTAAGTAAAAGCTAACATTATAAAATTTCCTAAATAGGAAGTTTCTGCACAGAATAATAGCCTTTAAATACTTGACAAATAAAGCAGGAAGTATGTAGGTTTAATATTTTTCTTCATGTATATCCAATTAAATTACCTGGTTTGTGTTAATGTAAAACTATTGTTCACGTTTAAAATCTTTTTATGAATAAACATTTTCAATACTTTTCAAATGAACAATAGAACAAGGCCACAGTGGTTCAAAAGTAATTATTAAAAAACAATTAAGATAACAGTGCAACAGCCTGACTATAGACTACGGATTGAATTCCATTATTTATGGAATACAAATTCACAAGAGTTTCTATATATTCACTACATAGTTCTTGAAGCAACATTTAATTGCATTAAAACAAGAGGGGGGAAAAGAAAGTTATTAAAATAGTTTAAGCTAGGTTGGTAAAGTTAATTTTATTAAAAGTTGCAGCTTTGTTGGTTATCTGAAGTATAGTTTTATAATTGAAATACACAATGATCACACAATTAGACAGAATTAAACAGAACTTAAATCACCATTCCAATTTAAAGCTAATGACTGCCTTATATACAGTATATAGATTATATAATTCCACAAAGATTGAATACATTAGAAAAAGATAATAGTGGAAAATACTAGAAGAAGGGGGAGTGATACCAGTGAAGGAAGTCATTTGTCTCTAAAGGGAAAGATCACAGAAGACAGCTAAATTACACAATACTCCAAGCAGGTACTCAAGTGTCTAAAAAAAACACAGGTTCAATAACAGAGATGTAAAATTGCTCTCAAGGCTTTTAGCTGTTTGAGGAGTCAAATATTCATCATATCAAAATATATTTTTTAACTTAAAAATCAAAAGGTGGCTGACCTCAAAATTATAAACTGCATTTTCTTCTCTGACTTCATTACCATTGCGTGATAAGAGCAAGAGAAGGACAACAGTATTAGGAAATAGAATAAAGATCAAATCAGAGTTCATATAATTTACATATATACAAGCACTTTCTACTTCAAGACTTTTAATTTACTAACTTCCATCCACACTAGCTCAATAGGATTCCATAGACATGGCATTTCAATTCTACCACTGTGACAGAGGATATTTGTGGTTGTAAGCTGTGATCTTAGACTTGTATGTCATACTCTTTATTTCTGTAGCCTGTTTTTTCGTACTCATGTGTAAAGTTGAGGATTTTTTTCTTAATCAACATTATTGATAGGATTTAACTTAATAAACCCTGTGAAGTTGAATAGGTGTAAAAGAATGAGAGTCTTTAAAATGCTAGTGAAAAGAGAGAAGTAATTATGATGGACACAAAAGTGGAGCATATTTTTTAAGTACTGAGGAAATATTAAATGGTTCTTTTAAATTTATAAAATTTAACAATAAGAGTGGTTTTGAAAGAAGATTGCAAATCACTCAACATGTGACTAGTGCCATGTAATTTTAAATAATAAGAGGTAGGAAAAGTGATTAGTATAATGAAAAACTCTTGCTAGCTAAGGGTCCATCATGAACTCTGCATAATCCTTAAGTCTACTGTTAACTGAGGAGAAGACAGGAGTTTGCTGGAGAATATAAGTTAAGAAGAGCTAAGGTGCTGATCAAGTGTTTATTTCAATCCATGAATGACTCCATAGATTTAAGGCCTACTCAAATGTCTACGACATCAAAGTAAAGAACATGGTAGCAATGACAAGCCATAGCTAAGACTTTCCCCATGAATTGCTTGTGGAGATTATCAAGATGGTGTCACCTTTTACAATATATTTTCTGTGGACACAAAACTGTTCTGTTTAAAAAAATTATTAATACACACACATATCCATAAATATATCACTCATATATTTTATACACATGCCTCATTTTGTGGTTTTGAAGGATGAATCCTATTTGGTGAAAATATATTCAGGAACTGAAAACATAAGCCTCTTTCAGTCACTTTGGACTCTCAAATCTATTAATTTATAAAGAGCCTTTTGGAATTCATCCTGTTCCAAACTAGAAATTTCTGTTAATTGTTTCCCAAATGTCTATGTGCTGTCTCTTCAATTACAGTGTTGAAGTTCTTCACAGGCAATGACTGTGTTTCTAACTATAACATCAAGTCTAAACTAATGCCTATAGAATGAAGAGTTCCAACTAAAAACTGAGGTAATCATAAACCAGCATGAACCAAGAAACTTTCTATCAACCTTCTGCATAGCACTCATGTTCATGTTATACTCTTACTCATTTTTTTCCTATAGAAGAGACTGGAGATAAGCCATTGGTGAGTCTACATGTAACTAAAACTAAAAGACAGTTAATTAGGAGAATCGTTTATGGTTCTACTTATATTTTTTAAAAATTCAGTATTTGTTTTCTTCATTTCTAATATATTTTTATTTTTTCTAACTTTTCTTTTTCTTTTTTTTTTGAGGAAGATTAGTCCTGAGCTAACTACTGCCAATCCTCCTCTTTTTGCTGAGGAAGACTGGCCCTGAACTAACATCCATGACCATCTTCCTCTACTTTATATGTGGGATGCCTACCACAGCATGGCTTTTGCCAAGCGGTGCCATGTCCGCACCTGGGATCCGAACTGGTGAACCCCAGGCCGCTGAGAAACGGAACGTGTGAACTTAACCGCTGCGCCACCGGGCCAGCCCCTCTAATATATTTTTAAATGTATATGTTTTGCTGTTATTTTTAAAGGCATCAAGAAAACAGCAACATATTTCTCAAACTGATATTAAAAATTAGAACCTTATTGATTTACATACATTCTAAGAATACATGAAAAGAGTATCATAGTTCATACAAGAACTTCATTTCAGTGAGAAAACATGAATGTGAATACATACAAGTCCAGGCCACTTAAACACATCGAATTGTTTACAGATAATATTAACATTATGTTAACATTTTAACATTTTGTTTCATACTAGTACAAAACAATTAACAATAAACTTTAGAGCAAAATCTTAAAAAAGTTTAGCTTCACTTGGGGTGGCATTTCAAAGTACATTCATGGTTTCTAGGCCAACAATATAGAATTTTGGATCACTGATGTTAACATTGACACGTTCTAAGTGCACATTTTGCATGTGTATATGTGCTCACACACACACACACACACTCATTCTCATTCTTATTCTCGCCACACCCCTCCCTGCTTTCCCCTCCCTCCCCTTCTCCTTCTCTCCACATATAGACATACAGTCACATGGAAAGACAGAGAGTACATGGTAAATTGTAGACACTAAAAATTAGTTGTGGAATTTAATAAAAGACATAAAAATCATGAAAACACTTACTTCATCAGCCACCATACACCTGGAAAAAATAAAAATAAAACCAAATTAATCTCTTATTTATCAAAGTCAACCATTTTAAACACTCTGATTAAGTAGCTTGTCACAAAAATAGTTTGCAAATGTTAAAGTACAAAACTAGAGAGAGGTGTTTATAACTGTGCATGAGAACATGGGCCAGTGCTGATTTTATAAGACTCTCCAGCTGCCAATGGCATATGGCTATGTGGGAGTGTTAGAGTTTAAGATGTGCTGTTCCCCACTGCCCACCTATGGAGATAGCTACCATGACCCTTCAAAAATATGAGCAAAATGGCAAGTGATTGTACCAATGACTTTACCAATAAACCTTAAACTTGGTCTTCCCTACAGATTAGAAGAATGCTGTATTAACGGGCAAGAAAATAAATGTCAACCACACATTAGTATGTTATATATATAATTATATATGCTATATTATATATGCTAAGCCTATTTTCAAGCTGAATTTTGGTTTCTACTATTATTTTTCTAAATTTTCTCTTCTCTGTCCTTTCTTATTAACCCATAAAAGTAAACTCTATCCACTGAAAATTGAGGATAGTGGATACAAACTGAGGTCCTAAGTAGAAGAAAAAGCAAAGAGCAAAAGGAAAGAATAGCAGGTATGGTTGGGATCACAAGTGGGCCCTCAGAGACAGTGAGTACAGCATAAGAGGAAAAACCAATCTTTTAATTGAGGGGATTTCCAGGCAACCCCCAAAATACTGAAATATTATAAAAATTGGAAAGGAATAAAGTTCCCACTTCTATTTTTTTTCTTCCTTTATTCCCCATGGTCTTGACGTAATACAATTTTATGAGGTGTCTTTTAACACCAATTAAGAATTTGGTAATAAATATATTATCAAGGAATAAGTTACAGGTAAAGTGGAATTTTGTGCTTAAGAAGAAAAAAGACGTCAGGCTAACCAATAAGCATTTTTATGGAAAAATAAAATACAAATACTTTAGCTAAAATTTAAAACACATGCAAGAGTAAAAAGTTTACGTTTTTTTTCCTTTGCAAACAAGCCTAAAAAAGTAGAAAACTAAAAAGCAATACTTTGAAAAACATGATTTATTGCCAGGAAGATTCATGTGTATATCTACTTTTTCATTTCAAAATCCAACTCAAATTTGGTAAAGACGTCATTCGCTTCAAGTGTACATTATTTATTGAGTGTCTACTATGTACCTACTACTGTTCTAAGTGCTAGGGATATGAGAGAGAATTAAAAAGTCCTTCCTTCATCGAAAGTAACTAGAAGAAGACAATAAACAAACATGATTCAAGTGGTGATAAGTGCTATTAAAAAAAACAAAAGAAGGTAAGGTGGAATAGGAACGCAGGGGAGGATCTATTTTATAGAGTGGTCAGGAACAGTCTTTGTGATAAGGCAATTTGAATAGATTTGAGCAAGACACCAATTTTTTTTTTTTTTAAGGATGACTAGCCCTGAGCTAACTACTGCCAATTCTTCTCTTTTTGCTGAGGAAGCCTGGCCCTGAGCTAACATCCATGCTCATCTTCCTCTACTTTATATGTGGGATGCCTACCACAGCACGGTGTGCCAAGTCCACATCTGGGATCCGAACCGCCAAAGCCTGGGCCGCCAAAGCAGAACGTGTGCACCTAACGGCTGAGCCATGGGGCCGGCCCCCGAAAGACACAAATTTATGAGGAAAGGAATCTCGAGAAAACCTTGAGGAAGAGTATACTCAACAAAGTGATCAGCAAGTGCAAGGCACCTGAGATAAGATAGCTATGATGTAGTTAAGGAAGAGCAAGGACGCTAGTGTGACTAAAGCACAGTGAGTCATGGAAAACAGAATTATACAGTTGAAACACAGCTGGGGTCCTGATTGTGGAAAGCCTTATAAGCAATGGCAAGGAGTCTGGATTTTCTTAGAATCTTTTTGAGGGAAGCAACATTTTACTTTTTAAAAAGATTGCTCTGGGGCTGGCCCTGTGGCCGAGTGGTTAAAGCCCCTAGCGCTCTATTTGGTGGCCCAGGCTCGGGGGTTCAGGTCCCAGTGCAGACCTACTCCACTCATCAGCCATGTTGTGGAGGTGTCCCACATACAAGATAGAGGAAGATTGGCACACATGTTAGCTCAGGGCTAATCTTCCTCAAGCGAAAAAAAATAGAGGAGGACTGGCAATGGATGTTAGCTCAGGGTGAATCTTACTCATACACACACAAAATATATATTTAAAAAAAAAAGATTGCTCTGGCTTATAGAGAACAAACTGTAAAGGGCAACAGCAGAAGCATGGAGAGCAGTCAGGAGGCACCTGCTGAGAGAGAGAGAAACATCAAGAGAGAAACGAGGTATGGATGAGTGGCAGAGGTAGAGGTGGTGACAAGTGGTCAGTCTAGGTACATTTTGAAAGTATAGCAAATAAGACTTGCTGGTTGATTAGGATGCAGATGCAAAAATAAGTGAGAGAAGTCAAGAATGAATCTTCAGATGATGGCTCAAGCAATTAACTGTGAAAAATGGTGGTGATACCATTCACTGAGAAAGGAAAGGCTGGGAGAGGAGTAGGTTTGGGGATGACAATCAAAAGTTCAGCCTGGACGTGTAACCTTTGTGATATCCATTAGATATCCAAGTCGAACTGTCAAGTAAGCCACTTGATATGTGAGTCGGGGAGTGGTAGGGACTGGAGATATAACAAATTTGAGAGTCATCTGTAAATGGCACTGGAATGAGTGAGGATCCAGGGTATTCTGAAACATGACAACTTGACTGTGGCTTGTTCTCCTCTATTCGCAACTCTAAGTTCCTTAACTTTCTAAAGATAAAGGTAACATTTGAGCAAACTGCTATGCAGCTAAACTACTCTGTGGGTAGCTGAGTGAAAAGCAGCATCAGAGCCTTGGGCAAAAACTGAGAGCTGTGGATCACTGCAATAGCTTGGCTTTCAGGGAGCTGAAAACCTCAGGGGTAAGATTACACTCAATCCTTCTGAATATGCTGGATTTTCCTAACATGAGATAGGTGAGTCTTCCCTACTTTGGAAACTACAACAGTTCAAGCAGATTGGAGAGCTTCAGACTTCCCTCATGTGTCTCTAGTGGGGATAACTGTCCTTAAACTTTAGGTTCTGTATCTATTCCGACCTCTGGGATTCCTGTTGTTAAGGATAGTTCAGCAACTAGATCTAATTTCCAATGAGCCATCATAGAAAAATAACTGACCATGTGAGAGGCCCCAACATTTGAAACAGCAGAATAAGAGTCACTAATCTGAACACAGACCTAGTAAAAGAGAAATGCTAGAGAAGAAAGATAAACACCTGCACAAAAATTGTTAGAGCACTTAAGTAAATTCTAATGCAACACACACACACCACACATCCTTCCTAAAGCTCAAAACCGTGATTTTCAAACTAAAATCAGTAGATGAATTTAAAAAAAAGATGATCATTATTGACACCTAAATAAGTAGACCTGAAGATGAAATGCAAAGATTACATCAAAGCAGAGAGTAGAAAGTTAAATAAATGGAAATAGTGAAGGAAAAGAAAAAAAGACTTGAAGGATAGCTCCAGAAAACTAATATGTCAAAAATAGGTGTCAAAAAGAGAAAAAGGCACTACATGAATGAGAGGCAACAATTAGGTAAATAATAAAATTTTTCTGGGCTGAAGAAACACCTCTGAAAAATCCAAATTTCAAGTTCGATTGAAGAGAAAAGACACATATCTACTCATATCCTTATAAAATTCATTAATTTTAAGAATAAAGAGAAAATCCTAGAAGTGTTCAGATAAAAAGAACAATTATCCATAAAGGGAAAAAACAGGACTGGCATTGGACTTATCATCAACACCAGAAGCTGAAAAACAATGGAAAAAGGATCTAGAAAACTTGAAAGGAAAGCAGAAGAAATCATGAATCTTATACTAGCCAAGATACCCATTATTTGTAAAAGATAGCAAAAAGATACTTGAGGCTAATCAAGATCTCTAAGATTACACCACTCAAGCAAACATCTGAGGAAAAAAACTTAAGAAAATATCCGAACAATAAACACACCTTAACACAGATTCAAGATAGGAGAAGATGAAAAGGAAATCTGGTAAGCAATGAAGCTTGGTATGCATGAATTTAATGGACGATGTGTTTTCTAAATGAGGACTCTAGAAGCAGAAAGGACACATTCTGAAAATCTGAATGTGCAAAACTGAAGGGAGGTAACAAAGGAAAGGGAGTGCTAAGAGTATTGCAAAGCAGAATACCAAATAGATGATATTTAAAGTCAGGAGACTAAATGAGATTACCTAGGGAGTAAGAGTATAGGGAGAAGAGAGCTATCGACTGAGCCCTGGAACCCTCCAACAATTAGAGGTCACAAAGAGGAGAAGCATTCAGCAAAGGAGACTGAGGAGGAGTATGGAGCAATGTAAAAAGATACAAGAATGTGGTGCCCTAGAAGCCAAGTAAAGAAATTGTTTTGAGAAGGAGGGAATGGACAACTATAGCAAATGCTGCTGAGGAGTCTAGCAAAATGAGGTCTGAGAACTGAACATTTGATTTGGGAAGAGGTCATTCACAGCTCTGACAAGAGCCGCTTTGATAGACTGGTAGGGGACGAGGAGCCTCACTTGAGTGAGTTCAAGAGAGAAGGGAGGAGTGCAAGGGAGAGAGTAAGTAGATTACTGTCTCAAGGAATTACCCTGTAGACAGAAGCAAAGAAAAATGGTGGTGGCTGCCAGGAAAACTAGGGTCCAGAAAAGATTTTTTAAAAGATAGACTAGTATAAATAGCCCAGTAAATATCTTATTGACTCTATGAGTGTAACATCTAGCAGGCAGATATAAAGTGGATCAGGAACTTGGGAATCAAGTCGAGACAATAAATAAAAATGACAAAGCAGATACACATGAAGATGATAACAGAGGAAACAGAAATGAACGGGGTTCTCATGTGTAAATTGTAAAAAAAGAGGAAGAAATTTTTCATGGCTAGAACCTTGGGAAACACTCTTCTTTAGGAAGCAAGGGGAAGAAGCAGAAGTATTCAAGGAAGAGGGGACAAGGATCAGGGTCTAAGAAGCCCAGGGAAAACAAATTAACAACAGAGTAAATGTTAATTAACAGTTCAAACGCCACAACGATGATGCAATGGATAAGGCTAATGGCCCACCATGCTAAGTTATCAGGAGCTCACTTGTAAGCATCACACAAAAGTGGTTAAGAAGATTGTGGGTAGGAAAAAATGGAGGCAACAAATACAGAGAAATCAGAAAGGAATTTTGGTAGCAAAAAAAAAAAGATTAAAAATAGGGCAGTAGCTATAGAACATGTTGGAAACTTGAAGAGTGGGCAAGGAATGAAGAATGAGAAAGAAAATAAGAAAGATGACTGATGGAGACCTTAATGAGCTACCACAACTTAAAAAGGAAAAATATGGCTAATACAATTTCTCACTTCATGGAAATTCTACACCACATATGAATGAAACTAAAGTGTACTTTGTAAACAAAGGACTGCCCATAATCACAGTTATCCCTGAAAATAAAAATAGCTTTTTCTCCCATTGGGAAATGGCAAATATGATCTGAGTTACAGGGACTTTAACCTACAGCCAATAAGAAAACTTCCTTTGTTAAGGAATATCCATTGTATTTGCCAAACCTGGTTTGGTGTGCCAACAGCTATACAATTGTATCTGAATTTTACAGGCAGTTCAGTTTTACATTGTTACAAAAAATAAATAATATTCTTTGTTCCAAATTCATTGTTAATTGCTTGAATTATAATTTATGCAGCTTGGCTGCAGGCATCAAAAAGCAACTTTTCATTTCACTGAGTTGTTTCCAAAACCTGGAGGCTCCTTACATTAATCATCTACTTAACAATATCAAGACGTACATACTACACTGTTTGCAGCAGCCATATCTTTGGATACACACGCTCAGTGTTTGCTATATTTAACCCAAATTCTCATAAGATACAGAAGAGAAAACTGAACAGTATTATACTCTTCTGAGAATCATTTTACACACCAGCTTATTTTCTAATCCAAGACTCACAGAACTGAACAATTTGTGTTTAACCTGAAGCTTTTCTCCAATTTCTTTATACTAAAAAAAACCACCCCTTCTGTAATTAACACCCATTGCTCTTTTGAATAAATCATGTTTGTAAAAAGAAAACAGCAAAACTCTCCAAGAGAATATTTTGATTACACTGAGAATTGAATGAGGTGAACCTATATAAGACGAATTCTTTAATTCTGTTTTGAATTCTAAGTACAGGATTCAGAACTTGGTACCTGAAAACAGGATCTGCTTAATCAACTACCATGCATACTTCGGCCTCAGAAATGGGCTATTACCTCAGGGAGAATACTGATCTTTTACATATTCATAGGTAATCTGTCCATTAGCATTTATATACTAAATGATTGACTACATACTATACCATATTATATACCACACTATTCTTTAGTATGGTATATTTGACCGATGCTAACTTACTGTTACTTTAATAAACTCCACCTACTCTCCCCTACAAATCAAGCCATGGGGACCATAGGTTCAGAGGACCAAGCCATAATTTTTTTTTTCCAGCCACAGCAATGTCTTAAAATACTTTCCCCCCTAACTGTAAAGGTTCAACATGATAAAATGGCCTTTGTTTTATTTGTTTAGCTTTAAGATTATTTACTTTTCGAAGTGGGGACACATTCATATATACATGATTCAAAAATAGGAAAGCAGGAAGTCTTTCCCCAAACCCATTTCTCAAGGGTGTCCCAGATATTGGCTGCTCTGGAGGCAACAAAGTTAGCAATTTCCTTTTTTTTTTTAAAGATTTTATTTTTTTCCTTTTTCTCCCCAAAGCCTCCCGGTATGTAGTTGTATATTCGTCGTTGTGGGTCCTTCTAGGTGTGGCACGTGGGATGCCACCTCAGCGTGGTTTGATGAGCAGTGCCATGTCAGCGCCCAGGATTCGAACCAACAAAACACTGGGCCGCCTGCAGCGGAGCATGTGAACTTAACCACTTGGCCATGGGGCCAGCCCCAAAGTTACCAATTTCTTGTGTAACTTTTTAGAAACATTCTTTGTAAGTACAAGTTTACATATGTATGTATATATACATATATGTGTCACAAATAATAACATAAGATTTACACCTTTCTTGATCTTGTGTAAAATCCCAAAAGTGCACAATATAGTATTACAACATGCTATAACGCGTAACATGAAAAAGAAAAGGAAAAAGTTGAGGTTGAAATTTACAAGTAAAAGTCCTTGTTTCCCATTGCTTTGGCAAATGGCAAGTAAATGTACTAGTCAGAAAACCTTCAGCTGGTTTTCATCTAGCTTGGCCTCTTCACAGCGTCTGGGATAGAACGACTACTTCCTGGACAAGCTCTCCTGGGCCTCCCAGCTGCTCCTGATTCTCCTAGCTCTCATCTCTGCCTCTTTCCCTGGTGCCTCCTCCTCTGCCCATCCTCTTCCATGTTTGATCTTCAGTCATTCTCTCTTTGTGCTCCACCTAAATTCCTAAAGCTATCATCCATTCTCATAGTTTTAACTACCACCCATATACAAATCCTAAATTTGAACCTAAGGCTTTTAGCAATGTTTAGCATATGTTCCCGATCCACCCTTTGTGGACATTTCTTTCCTGGATATCCTGAAGTTATTATGACAGACGATGCATATTGACATTTGAAACTAAAGCTAATTAAGCCCTAGATACAAAAAAAAAAAAAAAAAAAATCTCTAAAGGGATTAAACAATTGATTTGAGCCTCTGATTCCCACCCTTGGTCAGTAATTTCTGTTTAAAATAAAAACCACAAAACAACAATATTTATTTTGGTTGCTACCAAACCATTTTGCTGCATTTCTGTAAAAGCTTAAAGCACTGCTCTTATTTGCAAGCATATAATTAAATATATCCTAGACCTCTATATCCAGCTTCTTAGTCTCATCCGTTTTATGAAATGACTAAGCCAAGTAAGCTGAGCTGTGATCAAATGAGGTAAGATAGTACTTTATAAATGGAAAGATACCATAAAAAACTTTATTGTTGTTATGATGGCGATGATAAATTCTGTTCAATAAAAACCAAATAACTGTGTTCACTGTCAGTAAGCAAACACTGGCAATGGATATATGGAAGTTACACAGGAGAGTAGCTTCAAATTTAGCAGTTATAAATGGAAGGAAATGTGATCGACTTTAAAAACTGGTTTTATAAACACTCTTTCCATGAGGATGCAGTGCAAGAAGGGAAACTCAATCCAAAATGGCTTAAGCACTAAAGAGAATTAATATATCACATAATACATAACAAGAAATGCAGGAGTGGGATGGTTCCAGGGTGGTTAATTCAGTAGCCTATTCATGTCATCTTTCTACTCTATCATCCTAAGCAGCTCCAGACAACATATCCTTACCCACAATGCTCAGAAGCACATGGAAGGGACCCCCAAAGAATTCTAGAGTCTTTTAATAGAGAAGGAAGAGGAGAAAGACTTTAGGTGAAGCAACCCACAGCTGCTGCACATGTTATGACAATGAAAAGCAAGTTAAAAGAAAATTTAGTCTTTTGTTTGGTTTTAGTTCTTTTTATCCATTATGAAACACCAGTCACATACACAAAGGACATAAAATCCTGTAATAATTTCAAGGTACCTAAGAGATATGGGGTAATATAAATTAAATCCCTTATGTATACCAAAAACAAAATGAATTTTTAAAAAGAATTGCTTTTTCTGTTCATGAGCTTTAAAAAAGTTAAACTAGTCCCTAATGCTTGAGAATGTCTTGAAAATATTATGCTTCATTAGTCTGACTTCATTAGCACAAAATTGCCCTATAACTTTTACTAATAAAGAGCAAAACAGGAAAAAGTCTCTGCATCCTCCTAGATGGTTAGAAAAAAATGGTGTATCTCAGCTGTTTTGAGAGAATTATTATTGTTTTCAGGATGTATAATAATTCCTATTGAGCCATTATTTCACATATAGCTTCTACACAATTATTTATTCTTGCTTATAAAACTGCAGGTCAAAAAAATTGATTATTCCTGCAGCAACTAATGGAGAATTTTTAGGGCTTAATTAGACAATAATATTCATTAGAATATTTTGGAGTTAAAAACAAAAATGTAGTTCATATAAAAAAGCAATTAAGAAGTAAGTTAGGTCTGTTCGATCTAGTCTAAAGTGATTTTATAAGTAGTAAAAATGATTTACAGTATTAAAATTGCTTCATTAAAAAAGATATGTACAGGGGCCAGCCCGGTGGCACAGCGGTTAAGTTTACACGTTCTGCTTTGGCAGTCTGGGGTTCGCCAGTTTGGATCCTGGGTGCAGACATGGCACGGCTTGACAAGCCATGCTGTGGCAGGCTTCCCACGTATAAAGTAGAGGAAGATGGGCACGGATGTTAGCTCAGAGCCAGCCTTCCTCAGCAAAAAGAGAAGGATTGGCAGCAGATGTTAGCTCAGGGCTAACCTTCCTCAAAAAAAAAAAAAAAAGATATGTATATCATTAATACTCAAACGTTGATATGTAGATGGAGGAATAAGTTAAATAATTTTATTACAAACTGACAGCCTCTTGGAATATAGCAGGATACTAAACTTTTGTTGACAAATTCCTTTTTTAGCCTGGTCTTTGGAGTTACTGAATTATGTGTTAATAAAAGCTGAACATTTTTATTATAGTCTCTACTTTATCTTGAATAGATATGCGGTGAATCAGAGCAAGTATATATTAAAAATTGTTTTTCAATTTCAATAACCACCAAGTACACATTATTCCTTTAGTCATCCACCAAATATAACTTTGAGCACCAGGCATAGTGCTAGACCCTTAGTCTGAGCAAGAAACAAACATATAAGCAAATGACTGTACTAAATGTTACTAATGTTACGGTAGATGTCCTTTCAAGGTAAAGGCTGTAAGGCAGAAGAGGGGAGTACTAGTCACTTCTATCCAAATGTGCAATAAAGGTTACATTGAGAGAGAGACAGAGAAACATTAAAATATTGGCTGGATTCAAAATGAATGCCTCGGCCTCACCCTCAAGCTGGTCCTCATATCTGAGTAATCATCAAACTCATTTCAAAGGAAAAAATTCTCCAAAAGCCCTAATGTTTATTTAAAACATTTTATGTTAAATAAGTACAAACCCAAAATGAGGTACAAATTCCTTATACTTAGAAATTTTAGAAAATATTTTAAAAACGAGAACACATTTACAAAATTAAGAATAAACTACAAAATAAAAACAATTCAATTTAATGATCTTAATTTCATATGACAGATGATGTTATTTTGCAAAAGCTAAATTGATGCTCTTTGGTTTTATGGTAAAAACAAATAACCTCATGTCTATTTAATATTTAAACTGTATCCATATCCTGTACTTACTTCTTTAATGAAAGGGAAGTGAATCCATCTGCACATAATAAAAAGCCAAATAGTAAGGGCTAAAATAGATAGGACTATTTTCCCTCCTCACTCACTCCCTCCAGCCACCCCCTCACGACCACCACCCCCCATACACACTTAACAGGAAGCCTGGAGTTAGGTAGTCAATTACGCAGCAGCAGCCAAGATAGCACAGCCACACCTCTACAATCTCCTTTCCTTCCTGGTGGGTCCAGAGACAGCTGTTAGAGTTCCAGGTTTGGCATCATTGTTTGATGCAGGAAGAAAGGAAGAGGACAAAAGGGCACTTGCCAACTGAGTTGACACTATTTTAACAAGCTTTCCCAAAACCACTAACTAGTGACTTCTACTAATGTTTCAGCGCTCACACTGTGTCACATAACCACTCCTAGTCAAAATGGAGCTTGGAAAAAAAGGGTTTTAGCTGGTCACATAGCCCCCACCACCAGGGTTGTGTTAGTGACAGAAAAGGGAAGAAGGGATTTTGGGGAAGTAACATCAGGCTCTGCCACAAATTCTAAGGCCACTTTCAAGGAGTGATTTGGAAACACTGTAGCCACCTCTGTCACGTAAAGATCAAGTCAGCTCTGAGGTGTTACTGAAACCTCTATCAAACAGGCATATAATTATGGCAGTAATCAAGAAGAGAAAAATTCTTCATTTCATATTGACTATCACAGTTACTGATACCGAAAGTTTCAAGTTTGGAAGCTAAAAAAATTAGTTCCCTCATGAGTACAACATTCTCCATGCATGCCACCCCTATGTGCCAAGCAGTATCTCAATTAGCCCACTTTTCTCTATTTCGACTATTGTAAAAACCTTTATTCATTCAGCATTCCACAATAAGAAGTATTTGGTGTGGGTATGTGGGTGAGGGAGAAATGCCTCATATAATCCTAAATACAAAAGACAGCAACAAATACACATGTGCCTGATTTTAAAGTAATTTAGATAATCCAGAATATTCTTACAGCACTATTTTTGGGGTATAATCTAAACGAAAACTCAGCACTTAACAATTAATAGAGAATTCATAAGACCCTTAAAACAAGAGTTTGCAAATTACTGTTCATGAGTCAAATCCGGCCTATCAATTATTTTTGTAAATAAAGTTTTATTGGAACACAGTCTTGCTCATTCATTTACATATTGTTACTGGCTGCTTTCAAGCAACAAGAACAGAGTTGAGTAATAGTGACAGAGATGGTATGGTATGCAAAGTCTAAAATATTTACTATCTGGCCCTTTATAGAAAAAGTTTGCCAATTGCTGTCTTGGAATATATCCATGAACCACCTTTGAGGAATTAGTGACCTGGAGGAAGTTTCTGATACAGTGCAGAAGGGTTATGAGTTTGGCCTGATAAATAAAACCTTTCTATTAAGACCATATTAAGAAACAAAATGTGGATTTATCAGAAGAGTGAACACACAGAACCCATGCCAATAGATGTAATTGTACAGGAATAAGTTCAAAGTACTATGCTTGAGTATAAAAACAGAATTGTTATAAAGTCAAAATTGAGGAAATGCAAAATAATAGTTGAAAAAGAAATCAGATCCCAGACATAGAAAGAGCTCCAATGTCACAGAGATAGCCGATTAGAGAAAAACTAGTCTCAAACTGATAGAATCTTGTGTTTCACTCCCTCTGGCCAAATACTGAGATCTTTCTCTTTCAGAAGCATGTTATCAGCATTCTTTACAAATAGCACTCAAATTACTACTCAATTATAAGTTAACAACACAGAATATTAACAATATTTTTTATAACATTTTGACATCATCATCTTGTGACTAGATGTGCCTGAAACAAATTTGCTGTCTAATCTTGTACGCTTTTCTTTTAAGAACATAAACTGAATGTCTATAAAAAGCCAATCTAGGAACTGAGGTGTGATAGTCAATCTACTCCAGTTTATATGTCCTTACTCTCATTCCCTACTGGGTGCAGTGTAGTAAATAAGTGCTGCTCTAAACCTTGACTTTGTGGTCTTATTTCCCACAACATGGTACATATTTTAAAAATCTGTGAATTTTAGTTGATGGCATATTTAATATGTCACCTATTGAACATACCCTTAAAAAGCTAAGGGCATCTGAGGCTGTGGTTTGAACGCACTATATTTCTTTTTTCCAGCTTTAGCGAGGGATGATTGACAAATAAAAACTATATACATCTAAGGTATACAACATGATGTTTTGATATACGTATACATTGTGAAATGATTACTACAAAATCAAGTTAATTAATATAGCCATCACCTCCCATAGTTACCGTTTTTTGTGTGTATGTGGTAAGAACATTAACTACAGTCACCATGCTGAACATTAGGTCTCCAGAACTTATTCATCGTACAAGTGAAAGTTCATACCCTTTGACCAACATCTTCCCTTTCCCCCCACCTCCAGCCTCTGGTAACCACCATTCTACTCTCTGTTGCTATGAGTTTGATTTCTTTCTTTAGATTCTGCATACAAATGAGATCATGCAGTCTTTGTCTTTTTGTGTATGGCTTATTTCACTTAGCATAATGTCCTCCAGGTTCATCTATGTTGTCACAGATGGGAGGACTTACTTCTTTTTTTAAATAATATTCCACTGAATATATATACCATCATTTTCTTTATCCATTCATCCATCGATGGATGGCTGTCTTATCTTGGCTCCTGTGAATAATGCTGTAATAAAGATGGGAGTACAAATATCTCTTCCAGATAGTGATTTCATTTCCTTGGGTTATATACCCAGAAGTAGGATTGCTGGGTAGTTCTGTGGGTAGTGAGTAGTTCTATTTTTAATTTTTTGAGGAACCTCCATACTGTTTTCCAAAATGGCTGTACTATTTTACATTGCTGCCAATAGTACACAAGGTTTCCTTTCTCTACACACCCTCACCAACACTTATCTTTTGACTTTTTGATAACAGCTGTCCTAACAGGAGTGAGGGGATATCTTATTGTGATTTTGATTTGTATTTCCCTGAAGATTAGTGATGTTGATCACCTCTTCCTAAACCTGTTGACTATTTGTATGTCTTCTTTGGAAAAATGTCCATTCAAGCCCACTGCTCATTTTTTTTCTTTTTTGCTGAGGAAGATTAGCCCTGAGCTAACATCTGTTGCCAATCTTCCTTTTTTTTTCCTTGAGGAAGATTAGCTCTGAGCTAACATCTGCATCAATCTTCCTCCACTTTATATGTGGGTAGCTGCCACAGCATGGCTGACAAGTGGTGTAGGTCCATGCCCGGGAGCCAAACCTGAGAACTCAGGCTGCCAAAGTAGAACACACAGAACTTAACCACTATGCCATGGGGCTGGCCCTCACTGCCCATTTTTTGGTCAGGTTATTTGTTTTTTTGCTATGGAGTTGTATGTGTTCTTCATATAGTTTGGATATTAACCCATTAATGGATATATGATTTGCAAACCATCTTTTTCCTATTGTGTATTCTTGGTGCCTCTGTTGAAGATTAGTTGAATGCATATGCATGGGTTCATTTCTAGGCTCTCTATTCTGTTCCATTTGCCTATGTGTCTGTTTTTATGCCAGTACCATATTGTTTTGATTACTATAGTTTTGTAATATAATTTGAAATTATGAAGTGTGATGCCTCCAACTTTGTTCTTCTTTCCCAGGAATGCTTTGGCTATTCAAGGTCTTTTGTGGTTCCACATGAATTTTAGGATTATTTTTTCTATTTCTGTGAGAAATGTCATTAGAATTTTGGTCGAGATTGCATTCAATCTGTAGATTGCTTTGGGTAGTGTGGACATTTTACCAATATTAATTCTCCTAGTCCATGAACACAGGACATATTTCCATTTATTTGTGTCTTCTTCAATTTCTTTCACCAATGTTTTACAGTTTTCAGTGGACAGACCTTTCACCTCCTTGGTTAAATTTATTCCCAAGTCTTTTATTTTATTTTATTTTTTTTGCTAAGGAAGATTAACCCTGAGCTAACATCTGTGCCAATCCTCCTCTACTTTATATGTGGGCTGCCACAACAACATGGCCAACGAGTGGTGTAGGTCTGTGCCCAGGATCCAAACCCACAAACCTGGGCAGCCAAAGTGGAGTGCGCCAAACCCAACTACTAGGCCATGGGGCCGGCCTCAGTATTTTATTCTTTTTAATGCTATTGGAAATGGGATTATTTTCTTAATTTACCTTTCTGATAGTTTATTATTAATGTATAGAAATGCAACTGACTTTTATATGTTGATTTTGTATCCTACAATTTTACTGACTTTGTTTCTTAGTTTTAACAATATTATGGTGACATCTTTAGGGTTTTTTATATATATAAGATCGTGTCATCTACGAACAGAGATCATTTTACTTCTTCCTTTTGGATGTGGATGCCTTGTATATCTTTTTCTTTCCTAACTGCTCTGCTAGGACTTACAGTACTGTGTTGAATGGATGTGGCAAGAGTAAAAACACTATACTTCTGATCTATATGCATATATGTTTATAAATTCATAGATCTCTAGAAGGATATAGAAGAAAATAGTTCCAGTGGTTTCTTCCAAGAAGGGGAACTAGAGGACTAGGTGGGTAGGAGAGCAGGTGAAAGGGAGAAGGGAAATTTTTCATTGTATACTCTTTTGTGCCGTTTTAGTGTTGATCCATGTACATGTATTATTATTAAATTAAATAAACAAAATATTTTTTAATACCCTTATCTTTTCCAGAATCATCTTCAAACCTAGGCATAGGCCCTTCTCAAACCATACTATGAACAAAGATGTCTCCTTTGGAAATAAAACAACCAACCAATGCAACTGTGACAAGCCAAAGATTCAATAAGTATACCCAATGTATTAACTGATTTTCATCAATTTAGGGGAAATATTTTAATTGGCTGGTTAGGTCCATGAAAGCCAGACATTTTACATAAACCAAAAAGCCAATGAGAAATGATCAATAAAAGAAGTGACAGATTAAGAGATTACTTTCTTTTTAAAAAGAAGACATGAATACAGGTAAAAGGATGCAATGAAATGTGTAGCACAGAACTTGATACCCTTAACAGCAGCAAACAAGAATCAGAAGTCAAGAGAAGAAATTAAGAATAAGCATGCAAAATGTGGAGGGCAAATGGCCATGATGCTTAATGGTGCAGCTCTCAAAACATACCAAAAGTATATATGTGAAAGATATGGGGAAACAGCCACTTCTGCTGCATATGAAAATAATGACCCTAAGTAAATATGTCTTCTCTATCTCTATTGATGCTGGAGAGCAGTAAGAAAAAAGGTCATATAGTAACTTCAGCATCACTCTTGACCTAAAGCTATAAATCAGCAGAATACCATATTGAAAGCACAGCAACCAGCATATTGCAAGAGTGCAGCAAGAGACAGGCAAGGGAAGCCCTCTCTATTAAACATATGTAGTCACAGTTACTAATGGAAACAGTGATAATTTTAAGCATAAAAAAAAAAAAAGAAAATGTCAGATTAGAATTGAGTTCTTGGCTGAAGAAATTAAGAAAAATTTCTGATTAAAGAGAAGTTTCAAGAAGGAGCAGAGCTACCTGAGCATGTTCAAATGCCATTTTTAACTAGAAATCTTTCTTATCTCTTCATCAGAGTAAATCCATCTTAAAATGACAATGAATGGATTTATTTTGAAAGACATAAACCCACAGGACAGAAGGAGAAAACAGCAAGCAAATTTCAGAAGGTGGAAAGAAGATGAACTGAAAAGCGTCCTGGCAGATCTGAGAAGTGGAAATCTACTTCAGCGGCAGATAAAGCTGAAAAGCAACTTGATTGGTACTGAAGAACTCCCAAAGAGGTTAGAAAGTGGCAGAACAAGATATTTCTGCAAGTAGGGTGAAGACAGGGAAGAAAACAGGATGATTGTTACATTTATGAAACAATTAGACTCCCAGCTCCCCTACTTTACACAAGGTCCTCCCACACCTTATCAAAAGTCTGAGTTTATTCTCTGGAGAGGGTGAAACAGAGTTATCACTAGACGGAGATAGATCACTAGACATTTAAGAACGACGAATAATATGAAAGAATTCAAAACACACAGAAAGAAAGCAAGTTGAAGGAAACAGTGACTATTTAAAGAGAAAACAACTCAAGAAAAGTCATCATTAATATCCTCAGAGAAGAGAGCTCACCCACAAAGCAAGAACAGAATGCTAGTAAGAGGAAAAACTCAGAGAACAAAAAAGAGCTCTTGGAAATTAAAAATATATAGCAGAGATTAAAAGCTCAATAGAAGAACTAGAAGATAGAGTTGAGCAAAATTCTCACAAAGGAGGGCAAAAATACAATGGGTTGAAAAACAGGAAAAAAGAGATAAGAACATTAGAGGACCAATTCAAGACATTCAATATCTGAATAATGTGGAAAGAAAGAACAGTGAAAACAAAGAGGATACAAATAATATTAAGAATTCTTTGAAATTCCCCAACTAAAGGAAATGAATTCCTATATTGAACCGGCCCAATCAGTGTCTGGCACAAAGTATGAAAAGAACCCAAAAGATAATGTCTAAAATTGGAAATTAAAAAAGTTGCAATTTAAGCACACTATTCAGAGATATGGTGTAAACAGCCAAGACTTAAAGAGTTGAAAGTGATAGCTCTGAGGAATTGGAAACTGTAAAGAGGAAGATTAGGGGATATCGGGAGATGGGTGTTTTTCGTATGGAGCCTTATAAAGCTATTGATCTTTAAACTATGTACACACAAACCCATGATAAAAAATAAATAAATAAAAAGTAGGCGCCAGCCCTGTGGCCGAGTGGTTAAGTTTGTAGGCTCTGCTTTGGCAGCCCAGGGTTTCACTGGTTCGGATTCTGGGGCGTGGACCTAGTCACCACTCATCAAGCCATGCAGAGGTAGTGTCCCACATAGCACAACTAGAAGGACCTACCACTAGAATATACAACTATGTACCAGGGGGGCTTTGGGGAGAAGAAGAAGAAAAAACAAAAGATTGGTAACAGATGTTAGCTTAGGTGCCAATCTTCAAAAAAAATAAAGTAAAATTAAAAATAAAATCAGGGGCCGACCCACTGGCGCAGTGGTTAAGGGCGCACATTCCGCTTTGGCAGCCTGAGGTTCGCCGGTTCAGATCCCGGGTGCGGACATGGCACCACTTGGCAAGCCATGCTGTGGTAGGCATCCCAGATATAAAGTAGAGGAAGATGGGCATGAATGTTAGCTCAGGGCCAGTCCTCCTCAGCAAAAAGAGGAGGATTGGTGGCAGATGTTAGCCCAGGGCTAATCTTCCTCAAAATAAATAAATAAATAAATAAAATAAAATCAAGCCCTTTCCAGTGGATAAAAACAAACCAGTTATAATGTAATTGTCCAGAAAGATTCATTTCTTGCTTAAGAAAACCATGATTTCTTAATGACATGAATATCAAAGGAACTATGCTTTTTCGCTATGTTGAATACAAGTAACCTGTTTTAAGAACACTACCAAAAAATTATTCCACAGAGAATTCAATTCAATCCAGTTCAACAAATATTTATTGAGCTCCTAATATGTGATAAGCCCTGAACATAAAAAGACAAAAACGTCCTAAGACAAAAAGGTCTAGAGCTTATGGGGGCATAGTCCAAATTAAAATGTGTACATTTATTCAAATAGATGAAGAACTGTCATATAAAATAGGAGGTAATCTTATTCTAGAGGACATACATAGTACCAACGGGAAAAAGCTAGAAAGATAGAAAATAGCTATAAAATAGAAAAATTTCAGCTCAATAAACTCAAAAATTTCAGTTTTCCATAAAAATAAACCAATTTCAAGATGTACTCAAAACAACGTGGCATTTGCATAAGGATAGATATAAGGATCAACAGAACAGAATAGAGTCAAGAATAAACCTACACATTCAGGGTCAATTGCTTTTTGACAAGGGTACCAAAGTAATTTGATGGAGAAAGCAGTATTTTCAACAAATGGTGTGAGAATAATTGGACATGTATATGCAAAAATAAAACAAAATCCGCAGCCTATGTCTCACATCGTATACAAAAATTAAGTTGAAATGGATTATAGAACTATATGTCAAACTATTAAATTTGTAGAAGAAAACACAGGGAAAGATTTTTTGTGACCTTGAATTAAGCTTTTTCTTAGATAAGACTCAAAAAGCACAAACTATTGAAAAATTTGATAAATTGGACTTGATCAAAATTAACATCTGTTCTTCAAAAGAAATTGCTAAGACAAGCCACAGGCTAGAAGAACATGTAATCACTGATAAAGGACTGGTATCCAGAATATATAAATAACTCTTACAATTCAATAATAAGAAGATAACACAATTTTTTAAGTAGGCAAAAGATTTGAATAGACACTTCATAACAAAAACGTACAGATGGCCAGTAAGCACAGAAAAATATGCTCAACATCATTAGTCATCTGAGAACTGCAAATTAAAACCACAATAAGATACCATTACACACCTACTAGAATGGATAAAATTAAAAAGATTTATAATGCCAAATGTTGACAAGCATGCAGAGTGACTGGAACCCTCATATATTTGCTGATGGGAATGAAAAATATACACCCACTTAAAAAACAGCACAGTAGTCTCTTAGAAAGTTAAACATACATTTACAATATGTCCTAGCATCCCACTCCTAAGTATTTACATAAAAGAAATAAAAACATGTCCACACAAAGATCTGCATGTGAATATTTATAGTAGCTTTATTCACAATCATGAAAAACTACAAATAATCCAAAATGTCCATCAACAGGTAAACAGCTAAACAAATTTTGGTACACTATACAGTAGAATTACTCATCAATAAAAAGGAATGACACATTCACCAAATGGATCACTCAAAAGTACGGTGTTAGTGAAAGAAGCCAGACACAAAATGCTACATATTGCATGATTCCATTTATATGGCAGTCTAGAAAAAACAAAACTACAGGGACAGAAATCAGATACGTTGTTGCCAAGAGTTAGAGGTTGAGGGAGGGGATTGATTACGAAGGGGCACAAGGGAACTTCCTAGGATGACGAAAGTCTTCTCCATCTTGATTTTGGTGGTGGCTACACAATTGTATAAATCTGTCTAAACACATCAAACTGTACACTTTAAAAGGGTAATTTTACTACATGTAAATTACACTTCAATAAACCTGACTTTAAAAAAGTATTCTACTAAATAAACCGTTACTGTACTAGAGATAAAGATGTCAATGTGATTCATATTATTGACATTATTTATAAAGCTAATAAAAGTCAACATGTTCTATGCACTCAAGTAATTTTTTTTTTTTTTTTAAAGATTGGCACCTGGGCTAACAACTGTTGCCAATCTTTCTTTTCTTTTTTTTCTGCTTTATCTCCCCAAACCCCCCTGTATATCTCAAACCCAGCTGTATATCTCAGTTGTGGGTCCTTCTAGTTGTGGGATGTGGGACACCACCTCAACGTGGCCTGACGAGCGGTGCCATGTCCGCGCCCAGGATCTGAACCCTGGGCCGCTGCAGCGGAGCGCTCAAACTTAACCACTCGGCCACGGGGCGGGCCCCTCACTCAACTAATTTTTAAGATGAGATAGTCTTCTTGCCTTAAGAATTAAAAGAGTAGCAGGAGGATGTTAGAATGAAGAAATTCTCAGGAAGTCAAGGATACAAAAATAACACTTATGCGCATTTCTCAATTACACAATTAAGTTTTTTTAACTGTAAAAACAATCCCAGGGGCTGGACCCATGGCCGAGTGGTTAAGTTTGCGTGCTCTGCCTGGGTGGCCCAGGGTTTCGCAGGTTCGAATCCTGGGCACGGACATGGCGCCGCTCATCAAGCCATGCTGAGGCAGCATCCTACATGCCATATACAGAAGGACCCACAACTGAAAATACACAGCTATGTACTGGGGGGTTTGGGGGAGAACAAGGAAAAAATAAAAATCTTAAAAAAAATCCCAAATAGACCATAATAAAAAATAAGAATTCAAGTATTTTTAGAGGAATTTTTAAAATAGACATTCACTCACTTATATGAGACATATTTTAGTGAAAAGTTTACTTTAAAAAATTAGTAAGAAACTTCCTAAAAGGATCTTTTTTGGTAAAGTTTAGAATTACTCTTTAATACAAAATGACATCCTAATTTATTGATTTTATAAATTTTGACTCTAATAAAGAACATTTGATTATTTCAAAATGTAAGGGAATGATATTTTTATATCTATTAATTTTTTTAATCAATGTAGTTCATGAGCATAGCTTTTCTTTTTAAAAAGTACATAGTACAGAAGAGCTTATAATGAAGATTAATCGTCCCACCTTCATGCCTCCTCACCTCCAGTCCGATTACCACTCCTGAAAGGCAACCTTTATAACCTTAACTAATATGCTTATTTTGCAATTTTATTATTCATCACTCCAGATATTATCTATTGACTTCTGTGGAAAAAGAAAATCATAAACTCATATTCTTTAATTCTAGCCTGACTGGAAAAGTCTCTCTGAGGTCCGAGCACTAGGCTCCAGTTATCAATTGTTAATGAACTTTAAAAAACAGGAGACTGATTTTTGAAAGTTTCCCAGGGGATTCTAATGCATAGCCAAGGGTAATAAAGGCTGAGGCAATTAGAGAAGGAAAAGGTTGGAATCTATTTACAATCTTATTACTACAAAATTTAAAACAAAACCATAATTATTTTGTACCTTGCATTCAGAAAGTTCAGTTCCTGCCTAAGTTATTTGCTAAGAAAGGCAAATGACTTTACTCAAGTACTGAAAGTCTTGTTTTGATAGTCCTAAGGACTATTAACACATAACCTTGTGTCTAAAATTTTTGCCAGAGGAAACTACAGTTGTTAAAATGTCTTCTATAGAAAACTGTATCTAGTCACAAAAAATATGTAAACTACGTTTACCATAGGAAATTGACTTTAACATCCAGATAATAATTTATTCATAATGACTTCATTGATCTAGCTCTAATTAACTCAATCCATATAAAAAGATGGTACAGATTCTTATAAAATTAGGAACATGACTAAAGGGACATTTCCTCTTTGCAAGTAAAATAAAATGACTAACAGATTAACCTGGAAACAAAATGCAGAATCTTGATTTGTCACCACATCCCACCATGAAAAGATTTGGCGTCCCACTAAGGAAAAATTGGCTCATTTCCAGCATCTGCTTACCACACCTCCTCCTATTTTCCCAATGATGATAGTTGTAAGAATGATTCTACTACTCGTCACATTTGTAACTTCAGAGAAAATATTTCAGCTTCTAGTTCTAGTTCCATGAACTTTCGACCACCGATTCTCAAATTTGACTACACACTGGAATCACCTGGCAAATTTAAAACAACAAACAAACAAACTGATACGGAAGTCCCACTTTCAAAGATTTTGACTTAATTGGTATGATGCAGTTGGGCATCAAGATTTTGAAAGGGTCCCAGATGACTTTAAAATGCAACAAAATTTGAGAACCTCTATAGAGAATAAAGATGTTGGTAGTAGTACTTATGTCTGTCCTTTCCAACTTCTTTTACATCTAATTTTCTTTTTTACATCTAACTTTTTAAAATATTTTTTATGTTGATAAAACTTAGGTTATCGCCTCTAACCATAATTAAGACTTCCACACTTTGGATATAAAGCTAATTCTTTTTTAAAAAATCAAAATCAAGACACAGCATGTACAATGTCAGGGTTTCTATGAATACTGTTCAGAGCAAAGCCAAGAATTACGCTCAGGTTATGTTTCCTTCTTACTATGCTACCTCAAGGTCAGAAGAAGTCTCTTTTCTTACATTCAATTAATTTCTCAAAATCCTATTACTTTGAGTCTACCTAATATCAGGACACTAACTTTCTTATTTAGTTATTTTGTTTTTTCTGACCATCTTTCTTGTGTGTAATGAGACCAGAAACATATCTATTTTACCACAGTCCCAATATTATTCTGCCTCTTTTTCATTCTAATTTATCAATTTTTATTCCAGTCTTTTTGGACATAACTGAATTCCTACTTTAATATGGCCTGATTGCTTCTCTTGCAAGATGCACAAATGTCATCTGGAGCTTGTACTCATGGACTTTGGGGTCAGTTTGCTGGTTGTTGTAGCCTCTCTTGGTCTTCAACCCCGTTTTGACAAACAAAATCCTCAGCTATCTCAGAGATAAATATCATTTACCTCTCCATTTATCTTCATATGTTTTCATGTATGAAAATGTCTTTATTCCGACCTCACATTTTGGACAGTTTTCTTGGGTAAAGAATTCTAGGTTAACATTCATTTTTCTTTAAAATTTCAATGAAATTGTCCCACTGTCTTATAGTATCCATGCTCCACTGCCTTACAGCATCAATATTTGCTAATTTGTAGACTTTTGTTTCTTTTCTCTGGTAGCTTTTTGGGATCTTCTTTATAATCTCGATATTTTGAAATTTCAAAAGAATGTGCTTCCTTCATTCTACTTGATACCCAGAGAGACCTTTTAATCTGGAAACTCATGCCTTTCTTCACCTTTCACTATAAACCTCCTATATTTATTACAAGTTTAAGAGCTTGGTATTATTTTAGGTTTTAGGATGATAGTAATATAATAATAGGTAGTAATAAAAGAAGAAAATTCTGCCCTCGTGGGGCTAAAATTTTAGTGAGAGAAACAGACAGCAAACAAAATAAGTTAAATGTACAGTATATTAGTGATAAGTGCTAAGGTTAAAAAATAAAGCAAGAAAGAAGAATATGAAGTATTGTGGAAGCAGGCATGGAAATTTGGATAGGGTGGCTGAGGAAGACCTCACACAGAAAGTGAGTTTTAGATAAAGATCTGAAGCAAGTAAGGAAGCTAAGGCATGAGGATAAGCGTGGTGGGGTGAGGCTATTCCAGGCAAAGGGAAAATAAGTAAAAAGGCTCTGAGACAGAGGCATGTCTGGAGGTCTGGAGGAGCAAAGTGAGCTGAGTGAGGGAGAGTAGAGGGTTATGAGGTTAGGAAGGGAATGGGGAGTAAGATTCTGTAGGATCTAGTAAGCCTTGGTAAGGACTTTGGCTTTTATTCTGAGTGCAATGAGAAACCATCCATTGGGAGAATCTGAGCAGAAGAGTGACAGAATCCCATTAACGTAAAGCAGGATCATTCTAACTGCTCTATTCAGAAAATATTATAGGAGGAAAGAACAGTAAGAAGAAAACAGTGGAAAGCCTACCTACTAATCTCAGGTAGATACGATGGTGGCTTGAAAGTGGTGGCAGCAGTGAGGGTGGTGGGAAGAGGATCAAATTCTGTGTACATTTTGAAGGCAAAATTGACAAGATATTCTGATGTGGTGGACCTATGAAAGACAGGAGTCAAGAATGAACTCAAAGTTACTGGCCTGAGGAAATGGAAGAATGAAGACAGCAGTAACTGAGATGGGGTAGACTGAGAGAGAAGCCAGTTTCTGGCAGCACTTATCAGGAGTTTCGTTTCAGCTTTATTAAGTTGGAGATGTCCACTAAACATCTAAGTAGGATGTCAAATAGGCAGGTAGATACACAGGTCTGGGGAGTAGGGAAGACTATGATCTGGGGTTACAAATTTGGGAACCACCAGCAGATAGGTAATATCTTAAATGTTGAGACTTGATGAAATCTCCCAGGGAAGGCAAAGAAAGAAAAGAGAAAAGATCCAAGGACTACCCTCTAGGACACTCTATCATTTGGGAAAAGGAACCATGAATAAGAATCTGCAGAAGACACTAAGAAGGAGTAGGTGAGGAAGTGACAACCAGTTATGGTGGCATGAAGAAGCCAGTGATTCCTCTCCATAAAAAACAATTATTAAATGGTACAGAATTTTAACAACAATCATTTCAGGGCTGTAGACTGATGCAGAACACAAATTGAGAACATTTATTCTTAAAATCATACTGAAGTTTCAGGTAAGAATAGCAGAAGGCTGTGGCCTTTTTGCCTGAGGCTAGTCCCGTCCACACCACCCCAGTTCCTCTCAGTTCTGTTGACAAGAACAGTAGTTTCTTGTTTTTAACTTTTTAATTGTGGTAAAATACATATAACATAAAATTTACCAATTTAAGTGTACCAGTTTAAGTGTACAATTCAGTAGTGTTACGTATATTCTCACTGTTGTGCAATCAATCTCTAGACCTTTTCACCTTGCAAAACTGAAACTGTAGGAGCCAGCCCCATGGCATTGTGGTTAAGTTCGGTGCACTCTGCTTCAGCCACCCAGTTTCACGTGTGTGGATCCCAGGCACAGACCTATACCATTCATCAGCTATGCTGTGGCGGCAACCCACATTTATAGTGGAGGAGGACTGGCACAGATGTTAGCTCAGGGCTAATCTTCCTCAAGCAAAATAAACCCAACAACCTGAAACTCTATACCCATTAAACAACAACTCTCCATTCCCTCTCTCCCCTCAGCCCCTGGTAACCATCGTTCTATTTTCTGCCTCTAGGAATTTGACTACTCTAAGAGCAGTAGTTATACCACCGTGAGGCTAACAGTGAAAACCAGCAGCTTTCCTGCCAGAGAGGTTGGACTCAATTAGAAGTAGAGGACAAAAAACCCATGGCTTGCCCTTTAACAGTGGTGGGCTTGCACAGCTATTAAAGTTTGACAAGTAACAGAGGGGGATATAAAATAACATACCAGAATAACATTTTAAAAGTTCTCATTGTATAACAAATGTATTGGAATTACCATGAGATGTCAACCTTGGTAACACTTATATAAGAACATGGTGGCATTCTACCTTGAAAGTGTATTACCCTATTAATAAAAAATATAAGTGAAAAAAAAGTGGTGGACATACATGGAAACGAACAGAGAAAATCTACAGCTCTACTCCTCCAAGGTTGTGGTCCCAGCTAGGGCAAGCAGTGAACAATCCAGAAATTTAATGGGGCATCTTAGAAATGAGAGAGTCATAAAAGGGCTGAAATAAGCTCTTCACACAGTCCCTGACTGACTAGGAAACTACAGGTACATGTGTGAGGGAGACTTGAGAGAGCATGGGGAGAAGTGAAAAGAAAGCAAGTCTTGAGATGACTGCAATTTTGAATGAGTTCCTCAACCCAAGTACAGATTGATAGGCACAAAGTGGAAGCCTTAAGGGCTCAAGGTGTTTCAGCATTATCTCTATCCGAACCATGAGCTGATGACTATACTATAGAGCTATAGACAGATGGACAATGCATAGGAAGCTAGGCTAAAAAAATAAGAATAAACACATTGAGCAGAGATGTTGAGCATCATTGACTGTATACTGTAGGGAACAAAGAAAATAAAACAGAATCAGATCTGCTACAATATTGTCTAAAATGTACAGTTTTCAACCAAAAATTACTAGACGTACAAATAAACAGGGGGAAAGATCAGTTAATAAAAACTGAGTGTGCCCAGATGTTAAATTTGGAAGACAAAGAAGCAAATGTAGCTATTATAAATATGTTCAAAGAAAATTAAAGGAAAATGACTATTAAAAAAAAGTTAAAGGAAAATGACTATTATTCAATTAGGAAATCTTAATAAAAATATAGAAATTATAAAAAATAACCAAATGGAAATTGTAGACTTGAAAAGTATAATAACTAAAGCAAAAACTTCCCCAAGAGGCTTGTGGCAGGCAGGATTCTAAGATGGTCCCCAAGACTTTCCCCCATTCCTCATGTACACACCCTGCATAAACACAGAGGAGTGATCACAGGTTTCATAAATGATAGCAATGAGCAGGAATTAACGGCATTAACCTTACAAGATGGAGTTTGCACTCTGATGAAGGACTAACAAACTATAGGTCTCGACTAGAAGCTAGAAGGATGCCAACACCACCTGCTGGCCACAGGGTACTCTAGATACAAACAAAAGAGTTTACTAAAAGTCCATGGAAAACTTTATAAAGTATTGGGGATGGGGGACCAAAATTTTATGTAAAATTTTTGCATATATGTAAACATGCACATGAATAATGGCTAACTGTGGCAGATTTTATTGTCTAAAAATGACTGCATCAATATCTCCCATAACACACAGGTTCTTCTTGCAAGGTGGCATTGATCCTCTTTCTATTAAGAGAGGGGTCTAAGTTCCCTCCTCTTGAAATTTGCTGGAGTCTATGACCTACAGCCAAAGTTAACACTAGGTGACTTCCGAAGATGTCATAAAAGGTGACACAGCTTCCGCCTGATTCTCTTGGGAAGCTTGTTCTTGGAATTGTCACCATGCTGTGAGGAAGTGGAGAGATCTCAGCCAAGAGCCAGAATCGATTGCCAGACATAAGAGTAAGAAAGCCTTCAAGATGACTGCAGCCCTGCCGCCACCTGACTGTGGCTGCATCAAGGACCCTGAGTGAGAACTGCTCAGTGGAACCCAGCCAACCCCCTGAACCACCACGGATAACAAAACCCTAACTGTTGCTTTAAGCCACTAAGCTTTGTGGCGATTTATTATGCAGCAACAGAGAATCAGAATAATAACAATCACTGAGCCAGGCACTGGGCCAAGTGCTTTACAATTATCATTTCATCCACACAACTATTTAATGAGTAGGTGTTATTATCCACTTTTTGTAATGAGCAAAATGAGATTAATACAGGCTAAATAAGGCCACAATAAGTGGTAGAGCTGATACTGAAACAAAGAGCTCTCTCACTCCAGAACTGGTATTTTTAACATTAGAAATTTTCTATGATAACGATAATAATAATAACATTTATTGAGAGCTCATAAGCCAGTCACTTTTTGAAGCATTTCACACATACTCTTTTAATCCTCACAAACGTCCTAAGATGTAGGCATTACTATTTTCCTTTTATAGATTAGAAAGTTGAGGCACAGAGGGTTTCAGTAACCTGCTCAAGGCCAAAGCAGCTAGTAAGTAGAAGAACCACCATTTAAACTGAAGCAATAGAGCTTGAGTCCTCTCATAGTGCTCTTATATTATTCTTAAAATTACAGAAGGAGTTCCAGCCAAGATGGAATAACAGAGACTAGATTTATCCTCCTACCTAAAACAGCCCAAAAAATGTGCAAAATAAATTAAACAATGATTTCCAAGACATTAGACATGAGGCAACAAAGGGCAGCGATCCCTGAAGGAGACAAATCAAAGGATGTTAGCCCTACAAGTGCCAAAGCTTACTGCCTGGAGACAGCTGCCAAGAGGAAACCAGAGAGAACACGGTAGTCTCCACAGTCTCCCCGAGTCGGGGAGAGAGTACTGGGAATCTGGGGAGCCCAAGAAGATTAAATTTTACAGAGCAGAGCACTGAAGAAGAGAGAGGTGCCCAGAGTGAGAGCTCCAGACATCTGCAGAGGGTCCCCTCTTTAGCCAAGTACTGATCAGTGCGTGCCTGTGAGCAAACTACCCAAGTCTAAGGAAAGAATCACTTGAAAGATTGGAGGGAACAATCTCCAGACCAGGAATACTTCCTGTTCTTAATTCACAGAATACTGGGCACTCAAAAGGATTTTGCTTCTTAGTAGGGCAAAATTAGCTCTAGACTAAACACTGCTTTGGTTCTTCCTGACAAAACTTTAAAACAAGACCTAAAAGAATCAAATCATTTCTGAGTAATTAGCTGTGTCCTAGTACAAAGATCAACAATACTCATAAGAATATAAAAATATCCAGCACAAACACACTTCTGTCACGATACACTTTGGTGATTTTTCTTTGTTTTGTCATCATTTTTTCTAGAACTGCAGTCAGCCCATATGTTAGTTAGGGTAGGACTGGCTGTAGTAGCAAACAGACCCCAAAATGTCTAAGAATTCAAGCAAAAGAGGGATTTATTTCCTAATCACATAGTAGTAGGAGAGGGGTGTTCCTGGTTGGCAAGTAGCTCTCCTCCATGTGGTAACTCAGGGACCCAGGATCCTTGAGGATCTGCAATTGCCTAGGCTTTCCATCTAGCTGGCAGAAGGGGACAGTGAAGGAGCATATGTGAGAAGCCACTTCTGCTAACATTTCATCACCTAGAACTCAGTCACATGGCCTTACTTTTACCTATAAGGAAGGTGGAGAAATACAGTCTAGCTGAATACCCAAGAAGAAGAAGAAACAGATTTTGGGTGAACAACTAACAGTTTCATCATAGCCATTCTGTTAAATCACTACTTATGACCATCTATTTTTAGAGGAGTGTTGGGAGGTGCTTTGGGGCAGACTGTGTCAATAATTAACCCTGTGGGTGAGGGAGTTCTCACTCATCCTAGGGGGGGTGCCAGCCACCTAAAGCTTTGGTGATTTTTCCAAAGGATCTAAAAAGCCACACTCACTGATACATCTGAAGTTAGACCACTGCATTGTTTGATGCCAGGTCAAAAGTTTTTTGGGTAGGTGGAAAGTACAGGAGTGAAGCAAACAGTGAGAACCTCAAACTCTCACTCTCTTGATTGCATCTGGGTCTCCTGATTTAATAATCTGCCACCTCTGACATTAGAACACCCTTCAAATGGTTGCTAACTTCTGAAACAGGCGATCAGAAGGGCAGGTATAGGGAGGAAATCAGTAAATTTGATATTTTTTAATTGAGATATAATTCACATACCAGAAAATTCGCTCTTTTAAACTGTACAATTCAGTGTTTTTTACTATATTCACAAGGTTGTTGCAACCATCACCACTATCTAATTCCAGGGCATTTTATAAACATGCAATCATTCAACATGTGGCAGTAGTGTAAGCCCTGACAGTTGGGTTTTCTCTTTTTTGCCAAGCCATCCATTTCAAAGTGGCACCCACTTCAGAGGGCTACATCAAATAAATACATTTCCAGCCACACAATTAGATAAACAACCAGGCTGCCTTCCCCGCAACCAAGGCTCCTTTGTTTTAGAGGTGTTGGTTGATTTCAACAATTGACCACTTGAGCTACCTGCGTTTTTTCCTTCTCTTCCCACACATTAAATCCCCACTCTTACGTTTTAAACTCACCAGTAAAGAACAAGCTCACAAAATCCTAGGCTTCTACCCTCAACCCCAATAAAAGCAGAACCCCACGTACTCTCTCTCCCTCTCCACGGCCTCACTGCATGGCTGCAGGTTTACCTTGCATGCTCCAGTCCCTGTAAGTAATACTCTTTTTTTCTTCAAAGTTTTCTAAAGGTTATTGCTGGAGGGCATCTTGCAATCATAATAAGAACCAAAAGGGTTGGTCCAGTCATAACACTGGTTGGGAAAGGGCAGATGTCTGCAGGAAGCTCACCAGGCACGGGTGAATGCTCCCAGGCATTTCTAGTTGATAGCATTACTACAGATAGGCTGAGACCAACACAAAACAGTGGCCTTTTGTGTCCAGCTTCTTTAACCCAGTATGTTTTCAGAGTTCATCTATGTTGTACAGTGTATCAGTACTTCATTCCGTTTTGTAGATGAATACTATTCCATTGTATGGATATACCACTTTTGTTTATGAATTCATCAGTTGATGGACATTTGGCTTGTTTCCACTTTTTGGATAGCTTAAATAATGCTGCTAAGAACATCTGTACACAAATATTTGTGTATATCTGTTTTAAAGTCTCTCGGGCACCTTCCTAGAAATGTAAGTGACGGATTATATGGTAACTCTATGTATACTATTTTGATGCACTGCCAAACTGTTTTCCAAAGTGGTTGTACCATTTTATATTCCAACCAGCAGTGTATGAGGCTTTTAATTGATCCACATTCTTCTCAACACTTATTATTCTCTCTTTTTTTATTACAGCTAGTGGGTGAGACTTAAGATGTTCAACATCTTTTCATGAGCTTGTTGGCCATTTGTATATCTTCTTTGGAGAAATGTCTATTCAAATCCTTTGCCCATTTTTAAATGGGATTATTTATCTTTTTATTTTTAAGTTATAAGAGGTTTTTTAAAAAAATATATCTTGATACAAGTCCCTTATGAGATATATGATTTACAAATATTTTCTCCCATCTGTAGGTTATCTTTACATTTTCTTAGAGGTGTCTTTTAAAGCACATAAATTTTTAATTTTGAAGAAATCCTGTCTACCCATTTTTTATTTGGTTGTATGTTTTACTTATCATATCTAAGAAACCATTGCCTACTTCCATGTCACAAAGATTTACATCTCTTTTAAGAAGTTTATAGTTTTAACTCTTATGTTTAAATTTTTCATCCATTTTTTAGTTAATTTTTGTAATAGCATAAAGTAGGGGTCCAACTTTATTCTTCTGCATGTAGATTAACAATTGCTGCTGTATTTTTTGTTGAAAAGACTATTCTTTCTTCCATTGAATTGTCTCAGCACCCCAGTCGAAAATCATTTAACCACAGATGTATGAATTTGTTTCTGGATTCTCAAACGTATTTCATTAATCTATACATCTCTCCTATGCCAGCACCATGGCCTTCACTACTGTAGCTTTGTAACAGGTTTTTGTTTTAATTGAAGTATAATTGACATATAACATTATATTAATCTCATGTGTATAACATAATGATTCAGTATTTGTATATATTGCAAAATGATCACCACATAAGTCTAATAAACTTCCATAAGCATACATAGCTACAAAAAATTTTTTTCCTGTAAGGAGAACTTTTAAGATCTACTCTCTCAGCAACCTTCAAATATGCAATACAATATTACTATTAACTATAGTCTCCACCGTGTACCTTACAGCTCCATGACTTATTTATTTTATAACTGACAGTTTATACCTTCTGACCTCTTTCACCCATTTCACCCACCCCTCACCCCCTGCCTCTGGCAACTACCAGTCTGTTCTCTGTGTCTATGAGCTTGGTTTTTGTTTTGTTTTGCTTTTTAGATTCCACAAATAAGTGAGATCATATGTTATTTGTCTTTGTCTGACTTGTTTCACTTAGCATAATGCTCTCAAGGTTTATCCATGTTGTCACAAATAGCAAGATTCCATTCTTTTTTTAAAGCCGAATAATATTCCATGGTATACATATCCAACACATTTTCTTTATCCATTCATTCATTAATGGACACTTAGGTTGTTTCCATATCTTGGCTATTGTAAATAATGGTACAATGAACATGGAGTGCATATATCTTTTTGAGGTAGTGTTTTCATTTTCTTCAGATAAATATCCCAAAGTGGAATTGCTGGATCATTTGGTAGTTCTATTTTTAATTCTTTGAGGAACCTCCATACTATTTCCATAGTGGTTGCACCAATTTTCATTCCTACTTATGGTGCACAAGCTTCCCTTTTCTGCACATCCTTGCCAATATTTGTCATTTCATATCTTTTTGATAATAGCCATTTTAATTCTATCTCATTGTGGTTTTGATTTGCATTTCTCTGATGATTAATGATGTTGAATATCTTTTCATGTACCTGTTGGCCATCTGTATGTCCTCTTTGGAAAAATGCCTATTCAGATCTTCTGTCCATTTTTTAATTGGGTTGTTTGTTTTTTTGCTATTGAGTTGTATGAGTTCTCTACATATTTTGGATATTAGCCCCATATCAGATATATGATTCGCAAATATTTCCTCCTATTCATTAGGTTGCCTTTTCATTTTGTTGATGATTTCCTTTGCTGTGCAGAAGCTTTTTAGTCTACTGTAGTCCTACTTGTTCATTTTTGCTTTTGTTGTCTTTGCCTTTGGTGTCAGATCCAAAAAATAATTGCCAAGACTGATGTCAAGGAGTTTACTGCCTATGTTGTCTTCTAAGAATTTTATGGTTTCAGGTCTTACATTCAAGTCTTTAATCCATTTTAAGTTAAATTTTGTGTGTGGTGTAAGATACTGGTCCAGTTTTCTCAACATAATTTATTGAAGAGATTGTCTTCTCCCTGTTGTATATTCTTGGCTCTTTGGTTGTAAATTAATTGACCAAATATATGTGGGTTTATTTCTCAGTTCTATTCTGTTCCACTGATCTATGTGTCTGTTTTCATGCTGATAACATATTGTCCTGTTTCTCTGGAGAAACCTGACTAATACAGATTTGAAGGGAAAAATAAAACACTGATCAAGAAAGGTTAAGTCATTTGCTCAAGGCCAGACACCTAATTACCATTAGAACTAAAACTAGAACCCAGGTCTCTTAATTTCTAGTCCAATAGTCATTATGGTTGGGAAATTCTAATCTTGGTTTATTGAACTCTCTTTTTCTCAACCATGTTACTCCTATAATCTCCCCTTGAGTAACTAAAAAAAACAAAATGAAACTAATCATGACTATTATATATATGACTGATTCCCAGATTCTCACAATTCAAGGAGTCATAATACCAGAATGATGCAAGAAACATAATCATTCTACTTTGTTAACTCCTTCTGTCTCATTCTTCCTTCAGTTAAAGAGTGACTATTTTCATATACATGAGATATTTTGGGCTGCAGTGCTATCAATACGCTAATAAAACTCATCTCTTCATCTCATTTTAATACATTTTCAGCTTATTCTGACAGTGTTACCACCTCAATCTGTCCAGAGTAAAGTCTGAAGCTCAAATCAGAGGAAAAAGAAAGAAGCATGCCCTGGCCAGAGAAAAATGACTATCACTACAAATTCCTATTATAAATGGCCTATTTTCATTCCGTTGAAGATATACCCTGGGAGAAGAAACCAAGATCCTTTGTTCTACTGAGGTTTGTCTCTTTGATTAAAAAAAATTTTTTTTTTTATATTTCTACCTGTCTTTTAAAATCTGAAAAAAATAAAGATCTGAAAAAGTAAGAACTGAACAAAGAAAGAAGTTTTTATCTAGTTCCAGGGTCATATCTAGAAATTCTCCTCAGGAACAAAACCTTTTTAACAATCTAGTTATTTTTAGCAGGATCTATTTGGAATGACAACATAATCTTCTGGAGCACCAACTCTGAAAACAACTTAGAAAAAGGAATCTGCGGGCTGATTTATTTACACTTATTTGACAGTGGACATAAATTTTAAAATTAAAAATAGAAAGAATTTCAAGTGACAAATCTTTAGTTGATTTATCCCAAACATTAAAGTTTAAAGCCTTGGCTCTCAAGTCTTTGTTTTTCCTTTGTCTTTATTATTCTCATGGATCCACCGCCACTATCAATAACACTTCTCATTACACAAAGTCACTTGAAACAGAAAGGGGAATATATCAGAATATTCAGAGAGTAGGAAGGTGATGAATGTAGGGTGGAACAGTCTAGCTATGTGAGACTTTAAAAATTCTCTTCCTGGGGGCTGGCCCCGTGGCCGAGTGGTTAAGTTCGCGCGCTCCGCTGCAGGCGGCCCAGTGTTTCGTTGGTTCGAATCCTGGGCGCGGACATGGCACTGCTCATCAAACCACGCTGAGGCAGCGTCCCACATGCCACAACTAGAAGGACCCACAACCAAGAATATACAACTATGTACCGGGGGGCTTTGGGGAGAAAAAGGAAAAAATTAAAATCTTAAAAAAAAAAAAAAAAAATTCTCTTCCTGACCTGGTTAAGATTTGCTGTTTCTAAATGTTTTATAAATGTAGCCACAAGAAGTCCCTACTTCAATAATTTTTATTTTCCTGTCTCCTGCTTAAATAGTAAATTGACCAAATGGCTAACAACTTTTGAACTTAAAATAGCCCACTCATCCAGAAGCACTATTATCAATTAAGTAATATTTCTAACTTTCTGCTTAAAGGTTTTTGGCAGAAAATAAACCAAAGTAAATTTAGTTCCATAAGGTCTCTGGGATCTGAGTAAGGCAATTTCTCATTTTCTTCAAAAGTTTTAGGTGTTGAATTCAATAAATTATGCTCCTTGCTCCAGTAAGGTTTCTCAGGACCAAATTCAACTAAGTAGTCTATTTTTGCCTTAAAATAAACATATTTTGCAACACATATAAATACATTGAATACCAACTATAATTGAATAGAGCTGTGCTGTCCATTACGGTAGTCACTAGCCAAATTAAATCTAAATTAATTTAAATTAAATTAAAAAGTCAGCCCCTCAGCTACACTAGTCACATTTTTGAGTTCTCAACAGCCATGGTGGTTAGCAGGTATCATATTGGAGAGGCACAGATAAAGAACATTTCCTTCATCACAGAAAGTTTTATTAGATAGTGATACATAATAACCCTGAAATTGATCATTGAGGCTGAAATTCCCATTAAGGATGAGTGCAAAAAGTTTATATGATTATCTCCATCACTCCTGGATGGTTGATGTGTATATTATTTATAAATTACACTATGAATAAGAATGGCAGGTTTGACCTCACAACCAAACAAGTGGTAAACAAAATGTCCGCAAATTAGGTTTGGAGACGAGTTCATAAAGCAGGTGTTTTGCTATAGATAAATATAATCAATATGAATATTAGAGTAGGTTATGGTATTAGAGCTCAGTACTACAAATAATGGTTCTGCCATTTTCTGGTTGAAAAATACTAAATTCATTGAGCCCAGTTTATTCATTAACAAAACCTAGACAATAGTATATGTCTCAGAAGATTGTTAGAAGGGTTAACTAATTTAAAACACGTAAGTCATTTAGCAGAGTCTCTAGGCAAAGTAAAAATTCAATAAATATTCCTAGCCTGGAAAAGATTTAACGGGATGTGAATTCAAATTACAACGCAAATGTAATTTAAAATAGAAAATGTTAATTATCTTATTTATTCAATCTTCAGATAGATACACTTGTAATACATATGAATAAACTGCTGTGCCACTAAAAAATACTTTAAAGACTGGGGAAAACCATAAAGGCACCAATATTCACTTTCCCCAACAAATCTACCAGCATAGGCATCTTCTTTACTTTGGTTGATCACAAGGACTACAAAGTTCCTACCTTCCTGTAAATGAGACCCCAAGGGTCACTTTAAAAATTTGTTCCCAAGGGCTGCATCCAGTTATAGAAAATCTATGGTTATGATTCCATATAACGAAGAAGAGGACACATATCTAAGCACACATAGCATTTAAAGCTTGTGCTTTGCTTAAAAGAAAATCCAGTGGAGGGATAAGGCTTGGGGGATCTACTTGGGTTGGTAACTGTCCAAGCTGGTGAGTACATGAAGGATCATTATATTATTCCTCTTCTGTATACATTTGAAAAGATCTACATTAAACATTTAAAACAATGTTATGGGAGGATGACAATTACTAACTAGAAATTTTTACTAGGTTACTTGTAATATTTTTGTCTTTCCAGAAAATGCACTAAGTCTTGCTTACAATGGCCAATTACCCTGCTTTTTCTTCTATTTTCCCCCAAAAATGTATCTGAAAGTTTCTCTTAATTGTACAATTAATTGTACAAGTGTACAAAAGTACACACTAGCATTGGCCACAAAACATTGACTTTAGAGTTATTAGCTTGGGCACTAAGTTTAATTCAGAGAAATTCAAGTACTCTGACCTTGGAGGGAAAAGTTCCAAATCTATTCATCTATAAAACCATGAACTTCTCCATGTTAAAGTCTGTTGCATCCACAAAAGGTGCAAATATCCACAACTCTCATAATTTCAGGAAGCAAAAGAAAAAAGGCTAAATTATAAAATCTCAAAGATGTGCTATAGCCAATTTCAACAAACAGGTAAGATCAATTCTTAAAATCAAATTGAGCTATTATCATTTTGACATAAACTTATAAAAAAAAAAAGTGTTTCTCAGAGGAAAATGGGCTTTCGTTCATTTAAGTATAAATGCTTTTCCCCTTTAAAAAGTATAAGAGCTGCAGCAATGCAACATAGCTAAATAAGTTCCCATCTCCTTTTGTTCTTCTTCCTCCTTAATGGCCCCAGAGCCCTCAAATGTCTTCAGAGTTAGGGTAAAAGTGGCAGTGGTGGCAGTGGGCAATGTGGAGGTCCCAGGGATCCCTGTCCCACTGTTCTCCTTAGAGCAGAGGTTGCAAACTGGCAGTCTGGCTTATAGCAAGATTTGCTTTGGCCCCAGAGTACTTTTCGGAAATTCACATTAGTTGATAACATTTAAAAATCAAAATATTTCACAAAAAAATCTTTGAAAAATGAAGAAATCTGGCAATATTGGATGGGTCTTCTAGCATGCAATAATTGGCTGGACCCGAGTACATCTATCCCCTTGAGATAGAAGGTACGTGCTACTTTGCAATCAACCTGCCACACACGTGTTAGCTGCCTGGCCCCTGCATGTTGGTTTCAAGAAAAGTTGAGGGTTGGTTCTGAGGCGGATCTACAGTAAGAAAGTTAACTGGGACATGTGCTCATTCCACTGCTTGCACAAGCCAGGCATCTAAAACTCCTGTGGTATAAAGATCTTCCTATCATTTAATATTCTATTTAATAGTTGACAAGATTTCCCAAATGGGAGTCTGTTTAGATGTGTTGGAGCACCAGCTCTGCTTCAAAAGAAAACTACACAAACTACTCCAATACTATCTAGTTAGAAGCTTTTGTAGTTTGGGCAGGCAGGATGAACTCAGAACCAGCCTTAGCCTGAGCGCACGCTAGCACTAAGAGGAACTAAAAATGGGTTGGGAGAAGATATTTCAGTCCACAGGAGAGCAGAAGGAGAATAGAAAGGAAGAAAGTTAGAAGTGGAATGGTGTCCCCCAGTTCCTGGTGCATAGCAGGTATGACACAAACGATACCTGCATACATGCCTCTTCATTCTATTGATGAAGAAAATTAATCCCAAGCAGACTTATCAAAAGACATCCACGCTAAATATCTTAGATCTGGAAATCCTTAATTCTTGTTGTGGCTTAAAGTTCATGTAAACATTTCCCCCTTAACTGGTAGTTACCTAATTCTGTCCTCATCCTACCCATCTGTTCCTATGAGAACTTAATGAAATCTATATCTAAGAGTACAAGTCCAAGCTATTAAACATTTATTTTTCAATTTCACACACATATTCAGTTTCGTGTTCTGCAAACTGACTCAATCCACCTAAAGAAAAACAGGAAGTTAAAAAATATCAAATGTCATTGCCACATTTGTTCACCAAATTCCCTCTGGAATAGCCAGTCTGATTACATCCTGAGAATGATGAATTGTCCTGAATTTTTAGACTTTAAATGGTTTTCATGAAAACATTCCTAAATGCAGAAAAAGTTAAAGTTAAAATTGAAAAAGGATTCCCTGATATAATTTTAAAATAAGGTAACTAAAATGTAAGTTAGTAAGGAAATAGCACATTCACTCTTAAAGTTTTATCCTACCACATCATAAATATTTATTGAGTAGCAAAATAAAGTTGATAGTTTCACCTAAGAGATATTTTGCAGACCAAGTAGCTGACAATCTAAATTAGATACTTGAAGAGAAATATCAATTAAATGCTGAAATCTCAGAACAGAGTCACTAGAAAAGTAAAGAATCTAAAAACCGCAACATACGAAGAATGGATACATAAATTATTATAAGAGGAAAAATATTTGGACAGGCAAGGATCAGGCACGATGGCAATCTTCAAACACATATAAGGGCCTTGCAAAAAACAGTTTTACTAAGTCGCTGAAATGGGAGGCAGCATGGTGTGGTGGAAGGAACAAGCTATGAGTTAAGAACCTGTGCTTCGAGTTTGGACCTTGCCACTAAAAGCTGTGTTTCAGATCTTGGAGCAGAGTATTACCTCATATTCCCCCTTGTTCTGTGCAGTCACAGCTTTCTCCCTTAAGACTCCCAAATACCAAGCCCCCTGTCCCATCCTCTTCAGCTGTTAGACTCTCAGATGAATTCCAAGAGCACTTCCAAACTGTATGCAGTTGTTCTTTCAGGTACATCACAGAGGTCCGTCAAAGAATGTGCAGAAGTGAAGCAGCTCAATAGGCTGACACACGTGATGTGTTAACCACCTCTAGCTTGCCAACACCAATCCTCACTCACCTGCATCTGTACCATGCTCATCTCCTTCCCTCCTGGGAGATGTCTCATACTCTCCTACATTCTCAGAAACTTCAGTATTGATTACCCCTTCTGTCACCTGTATCTTCTAACTTTCTGTCTTTGCTGGATCATTTTTATTGGCATTTATGCATGCTAAGCATTACCCATCTTAAAAACAAACAGGAATGCCTCCCTGGTCCTTACTTTGACTGTCTAGTTTCCATTTACCCTCACTCACCTCTTCACAGCCAAGCTTCCAGCATCATTTTGTGCCCCTCTTTCACTCCCACCTCTCCAGACCCACTGACCTTTTTGCACTTTTTTAAAGCAGTGGCTCTGGAATCAAAATGTATGCTGGCTCCTCCATTTATACTAGGGAATATAGGAAAATTACTTCGCCTTTGTACCTTAGTTTTCTGAGATGTAAAATGAGGATAATCATTTTTAAAGTAAACACATCAGCTGAATATATACGTGTTGAATAAACAAATCTTGCACAGAATTTGTAGTTTAAACAACATATAGTTAGATTTTTAGTTAACTACAGTAAAGTTATATATAAAAATTTGGCAGATAATCCAGGCATCTAATCCTTCCATTTCCCTCTTATTACTTGCTGTTTAGTGTTTTATCCTTCATTAATGCCACCAGGAATGCTTAGCAATCATCAGAGATGACTGGACACTTAGATTAGTGGAAGTACTACTTGATAAAAGCTCTAATTACTGCAGTGTTTTATATAAAAAGCCAAAAGAAACATGTTTAAAATAATCTGGAACGATATGTGGATTCTTCCTTCTATATATTTCCCTAAACACTGTTTGCTTTACCTGAAACAATCCCATGAAAATTCCCAACCCATATTCCACCCTATTAGTAAATGCATATTGTCCTTCAAAACCCAGCTTAGACATTAGTGCCCTGAGAAGCACTCTCAGACCACCTTCACTCCAAGCTTCCATCTTCAATCAGTATGCCCTCTGCGCCTTGAACATCCTTCTACTGTGACATCCATCACACTGTAATAAAATTTCTTTAAGTATGTTCTGCTACTAGGCAGTGTATTTCTTGAAGATAAGACAATGTGTTATTCATTTCTGCATTCCAACAGCCTCTCTTTGTGCCCAATACATAGCCATTCAGCGAATATTTATTTGAAGTGACCTCAGATAAACAAGGTATTTGGACCCTGATTTGAGGAACACTGGTTTAAGAAACAAAGTCTAATTTTATGAAAATGTCATTCTGATAGGGAATTATTACTGGGAACTAGTTCTTACCAATAGAACTTACTTTTTATCACAAAGATAAAAAGAAAAAAATTCTCATAGCTCTGACAGACGTATTTGCAGAAAATGGTTTAGTGGAGAGGACTAAGGATCAGTTGTCATAAACAGCTTGAATTCTACTTCTCTCTGATACTTTGCAACACTGACAAAATCATCAAGAATTATGCACCATAACATATCTATCTGCATACAGTAGGAGTAACATCTAAGATGAGATCACAGAAATTGACGTGTAAATGATGAAACGTAAGGATGCTACATGAACCTGAGCAACGACTATCACAGATACAAGTATGATTGATTATAATTTAAAACTAAACCTCTGAGGTCCCTGCTGATCAAATTAACCTACCATTGACTAAGAAAAGGCTCAGGAAGAATGGCAAATCAATAGTTTTCTATGTATGCAACTTAGCCTAATTAAAATTTTATGTGATACATACACACACACATAAACATATATTCATACATCACATATATACATATATATCACAGAAATTAGGATTTACTTAAAATGCTTTCATGCAGTCTATTTACTACAGCAAATAAGCAGTTCGTAAAAATAATACAGCTTTAGTTACATGATGAGGTATGAAAATTGTAAGATAAAGAACTATCTGGTTATAAGGAGACTTATTTTAATCATAATCTGATTAAGAACATGATTAATATTTTAAATCCATTTAAAAAATATAACGTTGGGGTTCAGAACGAGTCTCCCCAGAATGTGCCTCCTGGCATGTGAATTATTTCAAGCTAAAGACAACTAAGGCTCAGTAGACTCAGGAAAAAAACCTTAGACCTTCCCCATCTAACTTCTCCTGCCAAAAAGAATTCATATGGAAGAACTGTTTCAGGAAGTAAGCTATCAACACAGACAATATGAACTGCTGGTAGACAGGGAGGAACTTAGCAAAGTCTGTTTGTTAGATTCCCCTGTGTCCTATTATTTCTATGTGGTCCAGCAAACATTTGTGTACCTAACATTTGCTCTTTTCCAACTACCTGTGAATTGCCTTCTTTCCCTTTCAAGTTCCAGATCCACTACCTCCTTCTCCTTAGTCCAAGAGGATATATATATCTCATCTTGCCTGATGGTCTTTGGAATCTCTCATGTTAATGTGGATTCCTTGTGCACATGTAATAAATTAGTTTTTCTCCTGTTAATCTGTCTTATGTCATTTTCATTATTCAACCAGTCAGAAGAAGCAAAAGAGGAAGTTTCCCTTCTCCAACAATTACCATAATAAACATAATAGAAACCAGTTTGAAGAGAATCTCATTTTGAGAAGATGAAGGAACAAATTGCTTGTTAGATATTTTTTTAACAGAGTCCAACACAGGCATACGATGCAATAGAAATCACATATATGCTACATCTGTAAACAGCACCAAAATGCCTCTAAAAAAAAGATTTATGTACAAAGGCAGGTATATTATTACTATAGCACAATAAAAATTGAAGAACAGAGGTTTTGTCTAGGTTCAAATCCCAACTCTGCCATTAGACAAGCAAGTTACTTCACCTTTCAAAGCTACTGCTTTCTCTTCAAAAGTGTAACACCACCACCATTGCAGAGATCTTATAATAATTAAATAACATAAATGACAGTGATTTTTAGAGGACCTATTTCCAGGCTGCCCTTTTGCTATTTTCAAATTAAGTTTACATTCTTCTCAACAAATAGGAATTTTCTTTTTAAGTACTGGTTGAGATTCTCAGTTTGGACAAAGAATATTGGTTAAAAGAGAAATGAGAATTACAATAAAACAATTAGGCTTAGTTAGCATGCAGTGAAAGAAGCTGGGAAGCATTCTTTAAAAATCAAACAACAAAAACATCTTCATACGAACAAAACTTAATTTGTGAAATCCAACCAAAACAACATTTTGGATAATATAACAAATATATTTAAGAATATGTTTAATGTTGCTATGCAAAAGAACAACTGATTAAAGTGTAACTATCAAATGGACTGAATCTGAGATGATAACATTCCCATACACTGTTTTTGTCAGTAACACAGCATGAGCTGTTTATCAAGACCCTGGAATACTACTTGCTAAAAGATCATTTAATTGTATTCATATAGCATTTAACAAACATTCTAAAATACTCCAAGAGTAGCCATGTTTTATTCTCTTGATTTTAACTAATTAAAAAAACTGAAGCATAGAGAAGTGAATTACTTTAAATACCGAATCAAACTTTTTGTCCTATGAACAATGATTTTTTAAATGATAAAAAAAGTTCTCACTTTTTGTTAAACAGGAAGATAGTCACCAAGACAATAAAAGAGATTATAGAGATTTCTTTAATGAACACAGTTCCATTAAGCAGCCTGCTGGAACATGGTGTAAAGAGAAACGGTACATATTGGCTTTGTCGAGTGTGGGCGTCCTGGTATTCTTGGGATTGTTTCACCCACGCATATGAGTCAGTTTTATATAACACTGTAACATATAATTTCCCTCCTACTCACAAGCCAACACTTCAGAGATAACATCTCACCACGAGTTATTTAAGGAATATGGTAACTCGGAACATTTTAATATTTTATAAAACGTGCAAACAACCAAATTATTACTATGTCAGCAACAAGCTCCTTGGCTTCCAAAGAAGCATTCCAGCGGGTTTCAGTACTGTCAGAGTTTTGGGGAACATGTTAAGAAAACATGTAAATTGTTTCACTGGAATCAAATATCATAACTTTATTTAAAAATCTAGGTGTTTTACCAAATATCAGTCATTTTTCTGCATTAAAAAATCAAGTAATCAGGCAGTGATTTAGCAATTACATTCCCACTGGGAAATTATTTCTATGTCTACCAAACACAGTTAAGTACTAGGCTTCAAGAAAAGTAGGACTGATTTAATTTTCTCCACAGTACATCAAATATTCCATTTCTGAAGGTTAACTCCGAGAGCATATATGTAAAATCAGATCGACAGAAATATAAAGGGAATGTCTAGGTGTTTTTCTGTTGTTCGTGCTAAAATTCTTTTGCTTATAGCATTACTGGAAAACATTCCACTACGGTTTGAAAATTATTATTATGCTGAGACATTTTCTATTAAACTATCATGATGAGATAACTTTAGTTTTCTTTTACTGGAAGGAAGGAGTCTCCCGAAGAAAGCAAGAAAAGGAGACAGGAATAAAGGATGCAATTTAAAATAGCAAATAGATACAAGAACAAATCACCTTAGAGAATGGTGGTATTACGAAGACAAGCACCAACTTTATATCTCATGGGAAATTAATTTAAAATAAAAATTACTGTAGTAGATGACCTCACGGTACATGAGTCATTTCCACCTTATGCAGACCACTCAAATTAGACATGACCTGTTTAAAGCCCACAGATGTTACACACAGCTTAGGGTTATTTCAGGGTGCTCACACTGCTGCTATGACTTTTTTTTTTCCAGTCTTGAACTGTGACATGTCAGAATCTATAACATACCAGAATGCCATGTCAGCATTTCATTACAACATGAAGCTGTAATATTTTCATGGAAGGCAGAGTGACAGAACAGAAAGAGTACTTACCTCAGAGTCAAGCAGAAATAGGGCCAAATCTCAGCCACATCTTTTATTAGCTTAAAAGTCTGTTTTTTTTTTTTTAAAGATTTTATTTTTCCTTTTTCTCCCCAAAGCCCCTTGGTACATAGTTGTATATTTTTTTTAGCTGTGGGTCCTTCTAGTTGTGGCACGTGGGATGCCACCTCAGCATGACTTGACGAGCCGTGCCATATCTGTACCTAGGATCTGAACCGGCGAAACCCCGGGCAGCCAAAGAGGACCACGCGAACTTAACCACTCAGCCACCAGGCCAGCCCTTAAAAGTCTTATCTTTCGGACAAATTATCCTGAGAGTTGAGTAAACAGTAGGCTGTTGGTAAATTTGTTATAAACGAACCTCTTTGAGCTTTAGTTTCTTAATGGGTAAAAGAAAGTTGGTAATAAGTATATACCCCATAGAGTTGTAGCCTTATACATGTAAAGCTTCTAGCACGTATGTGCTTTTTAAAATTAAATTCATGTACTTATGCAAGCCTATGCTCTAAGAAAGTGTACCATTCAGTACTACTAGTACAGTAATACATTTTTTATTGTGGTAGAATATATATAATAAAATTGACCATTTTAAACATTTTTAAGTATACAATTCAGTGGCATTAAGGACATTCACATTCTTGTGTAACCATCACCACTATCCATCTCCTGAACTTTTTCATCATCCCAATCTGAAACTCTGTACCCATTAAACAATAATCCCCCATCACCTCCCTCCTCTCCCCAGCCCCTGGCAATTACAGTTCTACTTTCTGTCTCTATGAATTTGAGTGTTGTAGGTACTTCATGTAAGTGGAATCACATAATTTTTGTTCAATTTTTGTTCAATTGCATGTTTAATTTGTACAATTACCCATTTTAAAGTGTCAAATAATCCAATGGCATTAAACTTAGGAACATAAAATTATCTTTCATAAAAAAACTAAAATAAATAAATGCATACATGTCAACAATATAAAAATGTTTATGTTCAAAATATTTGGGCTAGGAAAAGGACATTCATTTACTAATCAACTTTACGGTGTAAATGGGAAACTATTATTGTAGCCACACAATACTCTTTTTAAGTACTAAGTAGCAGTATATGTATAAAAGGACCCAGGAAATGTACATTAACTTTGTCTTAAGATAGTTGGTAATATTCTAAAAGATAGAGGAAAAGTGAAAGATAGCAAAAGAAGTAATATGGAAGTATCACACTAAATTTTTAAATATTTTTTTAATATTGTATCATACTATATCACTAGGTAAGCCAATAGCATTATTTTGGTACCTACACACAGATAATGGTGTCCTGGTATTTGTCTTAACAAAAATCATGGTCAATGTCAAAGATTTCTGGCACTGGCTGACAACACCATGACAGTCTTTCTTCTTGACCCCCAGGTGGCAGTGTGGCCCAGAGCAGTAGACATCACCTTCTCAGCTCCAGAGCTCCCAATACAAAAACAACCCCTTGTATAAAGAAATCTTACCTTGCCTGATAGACAAATGTACTTACAGAAACCAGTCTACGACACTAAAATCAAGAACAATTAGTTTAATTCCAGTTTGAGTAAAGAATATGAATTCACTGGACTCTGCCACATGCTTGACTCAACTCAACTCTAGCCTGGAATTTGCTCTTACAAAAGAACGGATACTGAAATATTTGCAACAATACCTGTGGTTTGGTTTCTATATAGTTCAGTTACCACGATAAACTGAAAGTTAAATATTTAAGTGTTAGAAGTTATTTGTTCTAAGGTAGAAATCTTTCCAAAAAGGGGTGAGGGTGGGGGGGGCATGGTGGTACATATATACCAGTAAGGTATTATAGACCCAAGACTCAGATGCAACTCGAAAGGGTGTGACCCTGGCTGGTCTCAACACACACTACCCACACATTCCATTCACACATCAGGACTCACAACAGGATATTGACCATCTGCCTCTGCCTTCATGAGCAGATAGGAATGTGGGGATTTTTCTTCTGCAAATCAAAGGGCTGTTTTGCGCTGTCCTTCATTTGTCAGTTTCCTCTCTTTCTAATGATGGAATGAACCATTCACTCTCCCAGTGACCAGTTTTAACTGCTGCTAGAAAAAGTTACTGATCAATGTAACATTCTTCTCATTTGTCACTATTGCCAAAAGTCTACTTTCTCAGTAAAAAGAGAAGACTTCTTACCGATAAAAATCTGCTCTTCCTCTATACGTAATAGTCTAATGAGGTTTAACCTTTGAGTCTATACTCACACATGAGTGTTCTCTTAACATGGGGCCTCCGTTACTTGGTCTTCACTGCTAGAGTATTCTCTTCCTGCCTCCATCTTTCTCTCTATCTGCAGTCATTCTGAAAGCTGGGGTTTCCAGAGATAATTCATCTACTCATAAATATCTAACTAACTAATTCACAATAATTAAATCTAACACTTTTTGAGTATCTCTTTTGAAGTGGGCATCATGTTACCATCCCCAATTTCACAGAGAGTTTCTTTTTTTGTTTTTGGAGGAAGATTAGCCCTGAGCTAACATCTGCTGCCAAACCTCCTCTTTTTGCTGAGGAAGACTGGCCCTGAGCTAATATCCGTGTCCATCTTCCTCCACTTTACATGTGGGATGCCTACCACAGCATGGCTTGCCAAGCGGTGCCATGTCCGCACCCAGGATCTGAACCAGTGAACCCCGGGGCCACCGAAGGGAATGTGCACACTTAACCACTGAGCCACCAGACTGGCCCCTCACAGTTTTAAGAACATGATCATAATGGTAGAATGGTTGGAACAGAAGGACCATGAGGCCAGCTAGAGCCAAGGCACATGCTCCTTTTGCTCCACACCAGTGTTACAAGTGTACAGCACCACAGTCAGCATTACATAGATACCTTCTGGAAAGGTCATGTATTAAAATATTCCTCTATTCTATTAGGTTATTTTGCGGATTCATGAAAAAACACAAAGCACTGGTGGATATTTAAATTAATCATAGAATGTTCCCCTATATTAAAAATAAAGTGCAGCTCAACCAAGGAAAAAGTAAAAAAGTTAGTAAGGCAAATCTGCAAATAAAAATATTATAATATTTCTAAAATTTGCTGATCTAAAAGTTAAAGAGCCAACCAAAGGAAACGTGTGGACCTTGTTTGGATCTGATTCAAAAAAAGCCAATAATACAAGCTTACTTTGAGATAAGTGGGGAAATTTTAATAAGGACCAAATAATAGATATAATGAGGAATTAATTACCTTATTTATTAGCTATGACAATGAAAAAAATTCTTTATTTGTTAGAGATTAAAACTGAAGTGTTTATGGATAAAATGTGATTTCCTGAATTTAGTTTAAAATACTTCAGGTAAAGAATAGTATTTGTGTAGGTAGGGGGCACAGAACAGAACAGAAATAACTGGCAAAATGTTCATTAATTATTAAAGCTGGGTGATAACTACATGAAGGTTCCTTACACTATTCAATTTTTGAATACATTTGAAAATTTCCATAATAAAAATATTTGGATAACAGAAAGAACAGTACTGTACTTTGTAAACTTTCTTTCTAGTATAAAACTTTGGGTAACTGTGTTGCAAAACTCAGTTGAGAGACAACCTGAAAATCCAACTAATATTTAGCTCTCTGTATTTCTGACTTAAAATTTATTTTACTGTTTTAAACTCCTACCAACATATTTGTTTATAAATCATCACTGTTTTTAACTAGTGGGGATTTTAAATTTAGTGTTAATTGCCATTTTATTTGCTGTGAAGTACATGTGTGTGTGTGTGTACGTATGTCTTCCACATGAATTCTCTGGAAGGAGTTTTTCAGAGTCCAAGTAGTTGCACTGATTATTCTCCACTTGCTCCTTCCTACAGCTTACTCCCTTGCCAGGTGGCTTCAAGCAGAGTTTGATCAGTGGAGGTACCAGCTGGAGACTATGTCTGGAAGGAGATTGTGGAGAGGGCGGAGGAAGGCCTTTTAGTGGCTGGGTCCCTCCAGAACTGCAGGTGCCACCTATGGCCTCTCCTCCTTAGCTCCAGCACTCCCTGGGCTCCCATAAACTATCTTCTCCCCTTGTCCTCACAGACCTGGGAGTGGTCATGACTGGCTACTATTTATTGCTGGTTTCTTGGTGGCTCAAACTAATTGTTGGCTCTCTTAACCTTACCCACGTCTCCTAACGGTCCCTTATTAAAATCTCTTACATTGAACCATCTGAGTAAAATTCAATTTCAGGCCAGAATTAACTAATAAAGTAGTAAAAGAAAACACAGTCTTAACAAACTCAGGTTATATATATAAAACTGTGTGTGTGAGTTAAATATATATATTTATATATATATAAAATACACACATATATGTTTATATTTCACTTTTTATTAAGAATTTGTTAAGAATTATTAACAAACATTATTAAGAATCCACTTAAACTTAAGGATATAAAGAGGTTGAAAGTAAAAGGATGGGAAAAGATGTAACTGGAAATTATTAACAGAAAGAAAGCTGGTGTAGCTTTATTAACACTAAACAAAATAGACTTTAGGTCACAAAACATTAGGAATAATAATGAAAACGAAAAATTCTCTAGGAATATTTTCAAAACTTTTCATTTTTTTACTTTTTAAACTTTTTTGTTAAAAACTAAGACACAAACACACACCTTAGCCTAGGTCTGCACAGGGTCAGGATCATCAATATCACTGTCTTCCACCTCCACATCTTGCCCCACTAGAGGGTCTTTAGGGGCAATAAAACACATGGAGCTGTCATCTCCTATGATAACACCTTCTTCTGGAATATCTCTTGAAGGACCGGCCCCAGGCTCTTCTTGAGGAGGTGTCGCTCTTTTCAGAAATATGTCCATGGTGGTTTGCTTGGTTTGTTTCTTTTTTTTCATCATATATTTGCTTATAAGCACATAAGGCACCATTAACATTCTTCTCTATCAATGAAACCCTTTCTGTGCTGGGGTGCATGTTTTCAAACTTTTTAAGAAGCTTGCTGAGGTCTGCAAAAGCGTCTGCTAAGCACTACACTGAGAATTTTCTTGCGGGTTCTTCTTCTCCTCTTACAGTTTCCTTTTCTCTTGTCTCTTCTTCAGCTATGTGTTCCTGTTCCAGTTCCAACAACTCCTCATTAGTCAATTCCTCAGGAACCACCTCTAGAAGCTCCCAATGCCATCCTCATCCACACCCAGGTTAAGCTGTTTGCCATCTCAACCACAGCCTTGTTGACTTTTGCAACCTCCTCATCCTTGGCAAATCCTTTGAAGTCATGAGAGAACATCTTGAGTGTCTTCTTCCAGATGCCATTCATATACTCCATGGTCCATCACCCCAAGCCCAAGCAAGGTTCTTGGTGCAGTCATAGATGTTGTCATCCTTCCAGAGTTGCATCTGTGTCTTCCTCAGTTGCAGCAATCGCCTGGGCAAAGGTCCTCCTCAGTAGATCTTATAAGTTGCTCTAACTCCTTGATCCATTGGTTGGATCAAAGAGGTAGTACTTGGAAGGAGAAAGACCTGTTTGATAGTGGGATGAAGACCACCAATAAAAGGAGGATGTCCAGGAGCATTATCAACAATAAGCAAAATCTTGAAAGGTATGTTATTCTCCAAACAGTATTTCTCCATTTCGCTGGCATAGCAATTCAGGTCAGCATCTTGGAAGAGAAGCTGGGTCATCCATGACTTCTTAATGCTCCTGTAGTATGTACACTGGCAGTTTGTGCTTACTGACATGCTTGAAGGCCCTTGGGTTCTCACTGTGCCAGATCACAAAGGGTTTCAATTTGCAGCCTGCAATACTGCCCCCAAGCAAGACTATTATCCTGTCCTTAAAAGCCTTGAAATCTGGCACTGACATGACCTCCTCAGGAATGAACGTCTTTTTATTTTTTTTTTTTATTTTTTTGGTGAGGAAAACTGGCCCAGGGTTAACATCTGTTCCCAATCTTCCTCTTTTTGTTTGAGGAAGATTGTGGCTGAGACATCATCTGTGCCGAGCTTCCTTTATTTTGTAAGTGGGATGCCGCCACAGCATGGCTTGATGAGCGGTGTGTAGGTCTGCACCCAAGATCCAAACCTGAGAACCCCAGGCTGCTGAAGCAGAGTGTGCGAACTTAACCACTACACCAGCTGGCCAGCCCCTGAAAGTCCTTTTAGACATCCTTTTCCAGAATAGGGAGGTTTCATCCATATTGAGTATTTGCTCTGACAAGTAATTTTCCTCCACTATCAGCTTATCTAGAGTCTCCAGAACTTCTTCAGCTGCCTTCACATCAGCACTCACAGACTCACCACTCTCTTTGACATTATGTAATGAATAATGATTCTTGAATTATTAAACCGCCCAGAGCTACCAGTAAACTCAACATCAGAGTTGGGTCCAGTCTTTTCTTTCAACATCATAAACAAACTTTTTGCTTTGACTGTGATCATCGTGGTGCTAAGAGGGATGCAGGTCATTAGAAATTTCTCCACATCTGATATAGGCCCTTCTCAAATTTTTGTTAGTCTTGTTGCCTTCAATGAGGCAGATTCTTTAACAGCTTCCGTCACTTTGTTCTTGTTCTTCAAGATCGTAGCTATAGTGAAATGGGACATGCCTGACTGGCAAGCACTACCCATCACTAATTTTCTATCTTCATAGTCCTTAATCAATTTAATTTTGTTTCCAGGTCAATCAGTCAACATCGCCTCTTACTAGCAATATTATCAGTGGATTCTGTATGCTTAGGGGCCATGATAAACAAAACAATATAAGATTAAATCAAGCACAAGAGAAACGATGCAATCAAGAGACATAGTAAACACGAGAAGTATGAGGCTGCTTCCAGCGTAACACGGCATACTGTTTTATAGTAAATGCTTTTATAAGTATTGTTACTCTAAAATAACAATAAAAAGTATAGTATAATAAATACATAAACCAGCAACATAGTCATTTATTATTATTATCAAGTATTATGCACTGTACATAATCATATGTGCCACACTTTTATACTACTGGCAGTGTAGTAGGTTTGTTTACACCACCATCACCACAAACACATGAGTAATGCATTGCACCCATGAATAACGCAATGGCTACGACATCACTAAGTCATAGAAAATTTTCAGCTCCATTATAATCTTATGGGACCACTGTGGTACATGCGGTCTGTCGTTGACCAAAACATCATTATGTGGCAGATGACTGTATACCCAGAAGTGGGGTTGTTAGATCACATGACAGTCCTATTTTTCACTTTCTGAGGAAACTCCAGACTGTTTTCCACACAGACTGCACCAATTTACATTCCTACTAACAGTGTACAAGGGTTCCCTTTTCTGCACATCCTTGCTAGCACTTGTTATCTCTTGTCTTTTTGATAATATCCTTTCTAACAGGTGTGAGGTGATATCTCATTGTGGTTTTGATTTGCATTTCCCTGATGATTAGTGATTGTGAGCACCTTTTCATGCACCTGTTGGCTATCTGTATGTCTTCTTTGGAAAAATGTCTATTGGGGTCCTTTGCTCATTTTTTAATTGGATTATTTGTTTTTTTGCTATTGAGTTGTACAAGTTTCTTATATATTTTAGATATTACCCCCTTAATGAATATATGGTTTGCAAATATTTTCTTCCATTCGGTAGGTTCTCTTTTCATTTTGTTGATTGTTTCCTTGGCTGTGCAGAAGCTTTTTACTTTGATATAGTCCCATTTGGTTTTTTGTTGGTTTGGCAAAATGTAAACCTATTGATGTATGCATCAATAACACTTTTTGACAGAGTGAAGTCTTTCTCTAGGCACTCTTACACAGTCCTCACTGCTTGGGGAGGGGGTAAAACAATGATGTTATTCTATAACTCAACTTAATACTATTTAGAATGTCAAATTTGGTTTCTCATGAATTAGATGACAGGCTGTATGAAATTAATAAGTCAATTTTTGTAACTTACGTCTTCTGGCTTCTTCTTATTTCTTTTGGTGAGGAAGATTGGCCCTGAGCTAACATCTGTTGCCAATCTTCCTCTTTTTGCTTGAGGAAGATCGTCCCTAAGGCAACGTTTCTGCCAATCTTCCTCCACTTTGTATGTGGGATGCTGCCACAGCATGGCTTGATGATTGATGTGTAGGTCCATGCCTGGGATCTGAAACTATGAACCCTGGGCCACCACAGAGTGCACAAACTTAACCATTATGCCACCAGGCTGGCCCCTCTTCTGGCTTTTTTATACCCAGACTTCAAAGTCCATTCATACTTTCACCTAATTATGTTTATCTTATTAAGCTGAGATGATAAGCATGGTGATTTATACCCTAATATTAAAATAATTTAACAAAGAATTTTCTTGTAGCAAAACCACCAAGTGTTTCAATATTTTTGCTCAGTGAAGCAAAAATTCAATCTACATTCAGCCAAACAAGTAAGGATTATAACACTACAAAAGTAGTATATCTAAATGGGTAGTATACCAGAAAACTCTTCAACTTTAGGAGACAAAAGAAAACAATGAAAGAAATTAGGTTGTCATCAAGTCATACCTTTAAAGAATATAAATTACTACAAAATCATCTCTTATACTTTTTGCAAAAGGCTTAAATACCACAAGTCTTCTCTTCCTCCATGCAGATAGATAACTAAAACAAATTGTTCCGCCAAGATTTCCAGAAGAAATGACAAACAGTTTATTTCAGAGGGGCATCGATACAAAGAGTATTAACTAATGATGAAGGTAAATACGACAGTGTACAATGTTAAGCCTAATAATTGACTCAATGACAGGCTTCTTACATCTCATCAGAAGTAAACGACGTAGAGCAAAATTTCTTCTTGTTCAACCGTATACCAAAAATTTCACGTATTAATAAGTTTGTAAATTATTTTTAACCATGTATATCCACAGGGATACACATCCAGACATAAACACATGTATATAAATAATCCTCTAATAAATACCTAAGTAATCTAACCTATGTGCATCTAATACTGAGCTTGGTGGAGCACAGATTCAAAACTTTAACACGTGGTTATTTATCATCTTTGAAAACTAGGTAAAACAAGAAAATGGGTTAGCAAAAATATTAAATATTAAAAACCACAAAAATAACTCAAGGAGTATAGAAAGAACACTTTTGGCTACACACCTCAGGGAAACAAAACAAACCAAAACCAAACAGCAAGACACAACTGCAAAGCGAGGAGGACACTGAGTTGCAAAGTCATGAATCCCCTCTTTGCATCAACACAAGAGGATAGGTAGACTGGCAGCCATAGTGGCCCCAGGTCCAGTCTGGCTGCAAGGAGAAGCAGAGGAGGCAAGGCTTAATAACAAACCCTGAATGGGAAAAGCCCAGTGAGGCCAGGGCAGGAGTGAGAGACTCTGCACCATTAGCTACCCTGCTATGTTAATTTCTTTTGACTCAGGAAATATAATCAAAAGATCTAAATTACATAAAAAAATAGTGTCATAAAGAGACTAGGTGTTAGTCTAGAACATTATTCCAGCCCTCTCTGAGATGATCTTTTGCAAATAGCAGGCTCAGGAAAAAAATGTTCCTCATTGAATGATGAGTAGCAATAAAAGAAAAAAAAACGGGGGTCGGCCCCATGGTTGAGTGGTTGGGTTCGCGTGCTCCACTTGGCGGCCCAGGGTTTTGCTATTTGGGACCCTGGGCGCGAACATGGCGCCACTCGTCAAGTCGCCACTCGTCAAGTCATGCCGGGATGGCGTCCCGCATGCCACAACTGGAACGACCCACAACTATAAATATACAACTATGTACTGAGTGGCTTTGGAGAGAAAAAGGAAAAATAAACTTTTTTTTTTTAAATGGTACAAATATAAAGGAAGAAAGAAAAAGGGAAATCAAAAAGAAAAATACACAAGAAAAAAAAGTACCCACGAAGCAAGTGAAAATCCTAGTCAAACGTTTTGTCACAAATTTAAACCTAAAGAAGCATTCACCTCTATGACATAAGACACAAAGTAGAGGTATAGGAACTGAGAGAAACTATAGCAAGAAATATGAAGACATTAAATGTGACCTGACAGGTCAGAGAGGCAAAAGAAAAATAAACACCACTGAAATGAGGATCAAATGGAAGCAGAAGAGAAAATAGGCACTGCTTAAAAAACAGGCAAGTAGACACAGGAGAGGATTAAAAGGAAGTTTTCAAAGGAAATGAAGGAAGATCAAAAGAGTTTTAGAGAAAAAATAAATTAAGAAGGAAAAAGACAGAAAATAAAAATGATATAGGTGATAGGCCAAGACAAACCAAAACACCTAAGCATACTTGGTGTCTTCAAGGAAGAAAACCAGGGGTCAGACCGGTGGCACAGCAGGTAAGTTTGCACGCTCTGTTTCGGTGGCCTGGGGTTCACTTACTTGGATCCCAGATGCACCGCTTATCAAGCCATGTTGTGGCAGGCATCCCACATATAAACTAGAGGAAGATGGACACGGATATTAGCTCAGGGCTAGTCTTCCTCAGCAAAAAACAAAAGAAGAGGACTGGCAGCAGATATTAGCTCAGGGCTTATCTTCCTCAAAAAGAGGGAAGAAAACCAAAATAAAAGAACTGAAAAACTGTTCTCAGCATAACTCAAGAAAAGTTTCCAGAAATAAAAGAATGTAAACCAGAGATTGAGATAATATAGCACCATCCAGGAAAGAGACATATAAGTGTCAATACCAAGATATATTCTGGTACTGGATTGCCAAAATGGGTAGCGAGACAAAAAAATCAATCATCTCTAAGGAGAAAAAAACCAGGCAGCCCTCAGACTTGTCTACAGCAAACAGCAGAGCAATGCCTACAACATCAGCCAGAAAAGAAAGTGGGAGTGAGGAATTTCTTACCCAGCCAATTTGTCATTAGGAATAAACTCAGTGAAAAGGCATTTTTAAAATGCAAGAAATTGGGTAACCAATTTTCTTCCTTTCTTTGAGGAAGATTAGCCCTGAGCTAACATCTGCTGCCAATCCTCCTCTTTTTGCTGAGGAAGACTGGCCCTGAGCTAACATCTGTGCCCATCTTCCTCTACTTTCTATGTGGGACGCCTGCCACAGCATGGCCTGCCAAGCGGTGCCATGTCTGAAACTGGGATCCGAACCGGCGAACCCCAGGCCACCGAGAAGAGGAACATGTGAACTTAACCACTGCACCACCAGGCCGGCCCCTGGTAACCAACTTTCCATTAGTCCTTCTAAAAAAGACTTTGAGAAGATAATTTCAACCAAAGAATACTGTGCAGAAACAAAATGGAGTGGAGGGAAGCGGTGAAACTACTCAGCTGTTTAAATAATCTGCATACAGAAGAGAATGTACAGTTACAGGCAATGACAACACAGAAATTACACACCTAACAAGAGGTAAAATAAAAGAAAAAAGGCAATGATCATTTAAAGTTGGTAAAGAAAATATAAATATTTTACAGGAACAAATTATAAGTATTTTGAAAGATACAAAGGTGAACATCAAGAAAAAGAATTTAACCAGTTAATGTGATGTTGCTGAGAAAGAAGGACAGAAAGAGAGAAAAAGGCAATATACCAAATGTCACTGCACATAATTGGGAATAAAAAAACACTGCCATATAAAATAGAGAATTACGTATATGATACAAAGCTATAGTTATAAAGATTACCAATGGATTCAAACTCCAAACATTTCAAATTACTGAAGTCCATACTAACAAAGAAAACTTGGATGACACAGTAATATATTTAGTGGATCATACAGTGATTATATAGTAACATATTTAGGAACAGAAACCATAACAAATACTATGATGACAGAATTAAGACTAAATATAGCTCTAATGTCAATAAATGAAAGTGAGTTTAATAATACTTAAGAGAAAAGATAAACTGAATCACAAAGTGAAATCTAACTTTGGAACTTAAAAACTCATCTAGGGGCCAGCCTGGTGGCACAGCAGTTACGTTCGCAAGTTCCACTTCAGCGGCCTGGGGTTCGCTGGTTCAGATTCCGCGTGCGGACATGGCACTCTTGGCAAGCCATGCTGTGGTAGGCGTCCCACAAACAAAGTGGACGAAGACGGGCACAGATGTTAGCTCAGAGCCAGTCTTCCTCAGCAAAAAAGAGGAAGATTGGCAGCAGATGATAGCTCAGGGCTAATCTTTCTCAAAAAAAAAAAAACTTCATCTAAAGGAAGTGTCTCAAAAATGCCGAAAATAAAAGATGGTTAAAGGCATGCCAGGAAAATATAGTGATAATGAAATAGCTGTTTGTATATTAATTATACAAGATTAAATTCAGAGTACAAAAGGATATAATGAAGCAATTTTATAACAAGCACATTTTATAATGATAAAGCGTACAATCCCAAATGAATAAAGATTTAACACTAAGATTTCTGTTCACAATACTGTGGTGGTTTAGATAGTCTAAAAATTTTTCCCTTTGTAAATACCTAGAAATGCTAAATTAGATAAAATTCTATCTTTTAAAATGCAGCGCTGGCCTGAAGAAAAGTAAGAAAATCTTACAATGGCCTGAAACGAAAGAGAAAGTCAAACCCACAGTGATAAAGCCACAGGCCACAATGAAGGTATCTGAAGACACCATCAACAGGGAATCTTAAGCTGTAGCCAAGCACAGCAACAGGAACAAGGTCTTAGATCTACACAAAGTGGACAATGGAAATGAGACTCTTAAACAAAACTTGAGCCTAAGAAAGCTACAACCTAAGTGAAAATGGAGAATGTGTGACAATAGGAAAAGATGTATGGCAAAAGGAAATTCAATGGGAAATAGCTTTATACATACATAATCAATTGCTTTTTCATAAGGGTGCCAAGGTAATTTATGGCAAAGAATAGACTTTTCCAAAAATGGTGCTGGAATAACTGGATATCAGATGAAAGAAAACTGAACCCAAAACTCTTATTTTACCCCATATGGAAAATTTAACTTGGGATGAATCATATATCAAAACATAAAAGCTAAAACTATAAAGTTTCCAGGACAAAACATAAAAGACCACATTTTTGATTTGGGGGTAAGAATAGACTTCTTGATGAGAACATAAAAAGCACTAACAATATAAGAAAAATGATAAATTAGATTTTATCAAAATTAAGAAGTTTTGTTCATCAAAGTATACCATAAAGAAAATTGAAAAGGCAAGCTACAGACCGGGAGAAAATACTCACAATTCGTATATCTGGCAAAAATCACGTATGCAGAATATAAAAAGAATTCCTACAAATCAATAGTGAAAAGATAAAACATAGGTAAAACATTAATATGCATTATATATAATATATAAGTATATATATTACATACAATTATATAATATATATATATATACATACACCATATATATAAGGATATATATATATATATATATAAGGATAGCCAATAAGCACAGAGAAAGATGCCAACATCATTAGTTGTTAGGGAAACACAAATTAAAATACAATGAGCTACTACCTGAAAATCCATTCTTTTTGAATGGCTAAAATGAAAAAAGCTGACAATATCAAATGTTGACAAAGATGTGGAACATCTAGAACTCTCATATATTGCTAATGGGTTGGAAAAAGTTTGGCAGTTTCTTATAAAGTTAAACAGACACCCACCCTAAAGCCTAGCAAGAAAGAATAGAAAACGTCTACAAAACGACTTGTCCAAGAATGTTAATATCATCCTTACTCATAAGACTCTTGAACTAGAACCAGCCCAAATGTCCATCAGCAAGTGCATGAACAAAATAACTATCATATTCAGAGATGAAAACATATATGAATCTCAAAAACATATTGAGCAAAAGAAGTCAGACATATATGAAATGCATGACTCTATTTTTAACAACTTCCAAAACAGACAAAAGTAAGCTATGTTACAGTGAGAAATTAAAACTCACTGAATATAATAGCAATCCTCGAGTCCATCCCATGACTAATGGACTGACGAGCACAGTTCTCCCTTGCTTAGCAAGTAATAAATTCAATTTCTTTGTTTCAGACATATTGAATGGGTTCTGGTTTCAGATATCTTGAATGATAGTCTCTTCCTTAACAGAATTCAAAAGATTAATTTAACAACAAAAGATAGGATTAGTAAACAAGAATATGGGTAAGCAAAAAATATCCAACCAAAGCACAGAAATTTCAAAAAATAAGAAAATACAGAAAAGAAGATAAGAGATGTGTGGAACACTGAGAAAAGGCCTATCATAGGTATAACTGGAGACCAAGGAGGAGAAAAACTGGGGCAAAAATATTTGAAGGGATAACAACTGAGAATTTTCCAGAACTAATGAATGACATCAACCCACAGATTAAGTAGGATAAATGAAAAGAAAACCACAGCTAGGCACATCATAGTAAAAGTTTTAGACATGAAGAGAAAACCTTAAAAACAGGCAGGGGAGGGAAAGACTATTCATAATAGCATCAAAGATATTAAATACCTAGCAGTAAATTTAATGATATGTGTGAAAGAACTATACGGTGAAAACTATAAAACCTTATTGAAAAAAAATTAAATAAAGGGAGGAATAACTAAGATAAAAACAAATTGAGAGCAATTAAGTAAATGGAAGAATACTTCACATTCATGGATTAAAATACTCTATATTATAAAGAATCAGTTCTCTCCAAACTGATCTATAGATGCAAAACAATCCTATTCACAATCCCAGAAAGCTTTTTTGTGAAAACTGGCAAATGAGTTCTACAATTTACAGGCAATGCAAAGAGTCAACAATAGGTGAGGCAATTTTGAAAAAACAACAAAGCTGGAAGATTTATGCTATCTTGTATCTGAAAAATAAAAATGGCAAGCAATAGGATATAGTGGAGTATGTGAGGAAGCCATTTGGTATAAACCTAATTCGGCTTGACTTTGTTTTTTCCAAAAGGGCCTGACTGTGGCTGTTGAGCACGCATTGTATATCTGCTTAGACATTTCCTATGGCCAGAACAAAGGCCCTTGAGATAAAGGTGCAACTTCCCCCCACATTAGCATTTCCTTAGGGATAAGCATTTTCCTTAGGCTAGGAACTGATTGCTGCACTCACCTTTGACCACCCAGCTCACCTGTGACCACTCAGCTGAAGACAACAGACTGCCACCCTGTTGTGTTCACTGAGACAGAAGAACTACCTGCTATTTCCATCAATCGCTGTGCTGACAGAGCAGTCTCGCGACTATCGTAAAAGGGACATTTCAATCCCATGTGAAACATCCTCTCTGGGGGTATATAACCACTCTGTGCACCCCACTTCTTTGGTGCCCTTTCTTCCTTCAGGAAGAAAGGCCCCGGGTTATAATCCTCAGATTTAAGCTCAGAATAAACTCACCCAAATTTTCATTTATAGATTGGTTATGGATTATTTTCATCAACATATCAAAATATCTATTATAAAGTTACAGTAATTAAGAAGTATGGTACTGACAGGAAGATTGGAATCAGACAAACAGAACAAACAATCTACACCTGCACTGTTCCTACGGTAGCCACTCGACACATGTGGCTATTTAAATTTAAATTTTAATTAATTAAAATTAGTTAAAATTCAAAATTCAGTCCTTAGTTGCAGTAGCCATATTTCAAGAACTCAGTAGCTGCACATAGCTAATAACTACTAAATTGAACAATTCATATGTGAATATTTCTATCATGGCAGAAAGTTCCATTAGCACTTACCTAGAAACGTACACATAAAATTACTTGATTTATGACAAAGGTGACACTCTAACGCAGTGGCGAAAAGTTGGTCTTTCCAATAAATTGCGATAGATCAATTGGACATCCATATACAAAAGTAAATAAATAATCAATCAACCCTGACCTCTACCTCATACCATATGCAAAAATCAATGCCAAGCCAGCCCTGATGGCCTAGTGGTTAAAGTTCGGTCCTCTCACTGCTTCAGCAACCCAGGTTTGTCTCCTGATCATGGAACCCCACCACCTGTCTGTAGTCACATGCTGTGGCGGCTCACAAAAGAACTAGGAGGACTTACAAATAAGATAATACAACCACGCACTGGGGCTTTGCGGAGGGGAAAAAAAAAATCAATGTCAAGTGGATTACAGATTTAAATGTAAAAAATAAAACAATACATTTTTTAGAAGAAAACATAGGAAATTATCTTCATAACCTTGTAGTAGACAAAGATTTCTAAGATAGGATGCAAAAAGTGTCAGCCATAAAAGACAATACTGATTAAGAGTATTAAAGATGACGTGAAAATTGAGAACTTCCACTTATCAAAAGACATTAAGAGAGTGGGGCTGGCCCCGTGGCCGAGTGGTTAAGTTTGCACGCTCCGCTGCAGGCGGCCCAGTGTTTCGTTGGTTCGAATCCTGGGCGCGGACATGGCACTGCTCACCAAACCACGTTGAGGCAGCGTCCCACATGCCACAACTAGAAGGACCCACAATGAAGAACATACAACTATGTACTGGGGGGGTGCTTTGGGGAGAAAAAGGAAAAAAAACAAAAAAAGAAAGAAAAAAAACGAAAAAAAACAAAACCAAAAAAAAAGACATTAAAAGAGTGAAAAGGTAACCACAGCCTGAGAAAAATTATTTGCAATACATACACCTGACAAAGGACTCGGATTCAGAATATAAATCTGACAAAAGACTCCTACAAAACAATAAGAAAAAGGCAGATAGACGACCCAGTAGAAAAATGGATAAGACATGAATAGGCACTAAACAAAAGAGGATGTTCAAATGGCTAATAAGCATATAAAAAGGTGTTAAACTACATTTGTCATCAGAAAAATGTAAATGAAAACCTCAATGGATATGACTATGTACCTACCAGAATATCTAAAATGAAATTAAGGACACGCAATATGAAGTGTGTTGGTGGGGATGTGGTACAAGTGGAACTCTTATACACTATTGATGCAAGGATAAATTGGTATAACCACTTTGAAAAATGTTTGGCTGAGTTATGGGTTGAACTGTGTCCCCCTAAAATACATATGTTGAAGTCCTAACACCAGGGCCTCAGAACGTGACCTGATGTAGAAAAAGAGTCATTGCAGATGTAATTAGTTAAAATTAGGTCATTAGGGTGGGCCCTAATCCAATATGACTGGCATCTTTATAAAAAAGGGAAAATTTTGACAAAAATAGAGGTAAGGTGATGTGAACAGACTTTGGAAGAAAACAGCTATCTACAAGCCAAGGAGAGAGACGTGGAACAAATCTTTCCCTCACAGCCCTGCAAAGGAATCACCACTGCCAACGCCTTGATTTTGGACTTTTAGCCTCCAGAACAGTGAGGCAGTAAGTTTCTATTGTTTAAGCCACTCAGTCACAGTGTCTCATTATGACAGCCTTGGCAAACTAATACAGGCAGTATCTACTTAGTGGAATATATGCATATCTTACGATAACAATTTCTCTTCTTGGTATACACACAACAGAAATGCGTATTCACTATACGTTTACCAAAAGATTTGTGCAAGAATGTTCACAGCATTGCTATTTGTAAGAGCCCCAAACTAGAAACAATGTAAATGCTCATCAAAAGTAGAATGAATAACTAAAGTATGGTACATTACACAATAGAATTTTATGTGGCAATGAGAATAAACCAACTACAACAAGATGCAACAATATGAAAGGATTTCACAATGATGATGAGTGAATGAAGTCAGACACAAGAGAGCATATACGGATGATTGCCATGATATAGATGAACATGTAAAAGGAATCTAAGGTGTTAGAAGTCACAACAGTGGTTATCTTTGGAGAGGAGGGAGACAGTAGTGATTGGGAGGGGGCAAGAGGAAAATTTCTGGGATGCTGGTAATGCTCAATTTCTTGATCTTGGTGATGGCTATATTGTGAAAATTCTTCAAGTTGTACACTTATGATGTGCACAATTTTTTCCATGTATGTTCTACATCATTAAAAAAAGTTATTTGAAAACTGAATATGTGAATTAAACAGCAGATTAGAAGAGCTGAATCGTAACCTATACGAGAGATATTTAGAAACAGCTGTAACGTAGCACAGATAGACAAAGAAAATATAAGAGACATTAATGGAAGGATAGTATAGAATGAAAGAGGTCAAATATAAGTCTAATTAGAATTACAAAGAAGATAATAAAGAGAATAGGTGAGAATCAATATTTGAAGAAGTAATAGATGAGAATTTCTCAGGATCTAGATGACTCAAATCTCAGACTGAAAATGTACAATAATCCTTATATAGAGAAAACCCTAAAGAATCCATGGGAAAACTACTAGAAATAATCAACAACTACAGCAGAGTTGCAGGGTACAAAACAAACCTACAAAACTCAGTTGCATTTCTATACTCTAGTAACGAACTAACAAGAAGAGGACTCAAGAATACAATCCCATTTATGATCACAACAAAAAGAATAAAATACCTAGAAATAAATTTAGCCAATGAGGTGAAAGACCCATATAATGAAAACTATAAGACATTACTGAAAGAAATCAATAATGACATAAAGAAATGGAAAGATATTCCAGGCACATGGATTGGAAGAATAAACATAGTTAAAATGTCCATCCTTCCTAAAGCAATCTACAGATTCAGTGCAACCCCAGTTAGAATCCCAATGACATTCTTCACAGAAATAGAACAAAGAATCCTAAATTTCATATGGGGCAACCAAAGACCACAAATTGCTGAAGCAATCCTTAGAAAAAAGAACAAAGCTGGAGGCATCACAATCCCAGACTTCAAAATATTTTACAAAGCTACAGTAATGAAAATAGCATGGTACTGTACAAAAACAGGCACACAGACCAACGGAACAGAATTGAAAGCGCAGAAATAAAACCACACATCTATGGACAGCTCATCTTTGACAAAGGAGCTAAGAACATGCAATGGACAAAGGACAGTCTCTTCAATAAATGGTGCTGGGAAAACTGGACAGCCACATGCAAAAGAATGAAAATAGACCATTATCTTTTGCCATATACAAAAATTAACTCCAAATGGATCAAAGACTTGAAGGTAAGATCTGAAACCATAAAATTTCTAGAAGAAAATATAGGCAGTACACTCTTTGACATCAGTCTTAGAAGGATCTTTTCGAATACTATGTCTACTTGGATAACAGAAACAAAAGAAAAAATAAACAAGTGGGACTTCATCAGACTAAAGAGTTTCTGCAAGGCAAAAAGAAACTAGAATCAAAATAAAAAGACCACCCATTAACTGGGAGAAAATATTTGCAAATCATAAATCCAACAAGGGGTCAATCTCCATAATACATAAAGAACTCACACAACTGAACTACAAAAAAACGAACATCCTGATCAAAAAGTGGGCAGAGGATATGAACAGACATTTTTCCAAAGAAGATATACAGACGGCCAATAGGGACACAAAAAGATGTTCAACATCACTAGTCATCAGGGAAATGCAAATAAAAACTACACTAAGATATCACCTTACACCCATGAGAATGTCTATAATCACTAACACAAAAAATAACAAATGTTGGAGAGGTTGTGGAGAAAAGGGAACCTTCATACACTGCTGGTGGGAATGCAAACTGATGCAGCCACTATGGAAAACAGTATGGAGATTTCTCAAAAAATTAAAAATAGAACTACCATCTGACCCAGCTATCCCACTACTGGGTATTTACCCAAAGAAGTTGAAATCAACAATATGAAGAGACTTATGAACCCCTACGTTCACTGCATTATTCACAATAGCCAAGATGTGGAAGCAACCCAAGTGCCCATCAACTGATGAATGGATAAAGAAGATGTGGTGTATACATATATACCACATATACATATATATGTATATGTATATACAATGGACTACTACTCAGCGATAAAAAAAGACATAATCATCCCATTTGCAATAACATGGATGGACCTTGAGGGTGTTATGTTAAGTGAAATAAGCTAGACAGAGAAAGTTAAGTGAAATAAGCTAGACAGAGAAAGACAAGCACCATATGATTTCACTCATATGTGGAAGATAAACACACAGAAAAAGAACAGTTTAGTGGCTACCAGGGGGAAGGGGTTTGGGAGGTGGGCACAAGGGGTAAAGGGGCACATTTATATGGTAACTGACAAATAATAATGGACAACTGAAACTTTACAATGTTATAAACGATTATGACCTCAATAAAAAATAATTAAAAAATACAATAATCCTAAACAAGATAAATAAAAAGAAAACCACATTGAATAAATTATAGTGAAACCGCAGAAGTCCAAAGACAAAGAGAAAATCTTAAAATTGGATACAGATAACAGAGAGATGATCTACAAAGGAATGAAAATTAGACTAATTCCCTTTTTTTATTTGAAAATTTTCAAACTCACAGAAAAGCCAAAAAGTGTAAATACAATGAACACACTTATACCCTCACCAGATGCACACTGTTAACATTTGGCTGACCCCCTCAAAGTTTCTGTAAACATATATGTGTCCTTCCCTTTTGGGAAAACGTAGAAAGTAGGCTGCAGATAGCAGGATTCTTCATCCCCAAATTCGTTGTCATGCATTTCCCAGGAACAAGAACATTCTGTATTCAGCTACAACACCATTACCTCATCTAAGATTATCAGCACAATTCAACAACATCACTCTGATAGAGTCCAGGTGAAATGTTCCCAGTTATCACCATAATGTCCTCTACAACTTTTTTTTTTTTTTTTTACTTCTCCAAGATCTAATCAAGATTTATGATTCCTTTCAGATATTCTAGCTCTTAGGTCTCTCTCAACTTAGAACATTCTCACCACTTCCTTTGGTTTTTCATGACACTGAATCATTTGAAGAGTTCAGGTCACTTGTCCTGAAAAAAATATCCCACATTCTGAACTGGTTTGACTGTTTCCTCATGATTATCAGGTGAAGTATTCCAGGAAGAACATCGCTTAGGAATGTTGTATACCTCCTGTGCACCATACTACGCCTGTAGCTCACCTGATTAGCGATACCAACCTTGAGCATTTTGTGATTTTTCTCTTTGTAATTAATAAGTCACCTGTAGGATAATACTTTGAGACTTGAGAGCACAATTTTTAATGGCAACTATGGAAGCCAGAATACAACCTCCAAAGTGCTAAGAAGAAATGGCTATCAAAGTAGAGCTGTATTGCCAACTAAAATATCATTCAAGAATGAAGGCAAAACAAGACACATTCTGAAATTATTTCATGATCCAGTAAAAAAAAAAATTACTGGGAAGCCTGTATATACACAAAAAGAATGGTTTGCATGGAGCTTTGTTTTTCATACACTTGCCAGGGATTTAACATTTTTAGCATATCTTGAAAAAAGTACTTTACCTGCCATCTCTGCTGAGGGCAAAAGTGATGCCATCTTTCTGGAAAGGAAGCAGCTTTGCTCTCAGTTTGTCGGGCAAAAAATCCAGCTGTTTATAAGATTCACTCGTCAAACAAGAAATCTGAGGTATAAGAGACTTTTTTATGTTACGAACTCTAGGCATGATGACCCTAAAAACAAAGAAATCACAAAAGGGGAGGGGTGGGAGAAATAGATATTACTAAGTGTATTAGAGAACGAAACATAAATAATAATATTAAAGTACTTATCAGTAGCCTTGATATACTATCTACATAGATATAAACTGATTAATTCATGTTTCCAGAACAAGCTATTAAGGAAATTCAAAGCATTGAGTCCAAAAGCAATTACTTAATGCACTATCTAGGAACTCATCACCTCTATTTCATCTGTATTTCTAATTGAGCCATAATATAGCCATACTCCTGTTCTAAGCAATAAATGTATTACTGAAAAGTTATAAATCAACTAGATTTTTACAAACTGAATAATTTTTAACATAATGTGTGAATTTGTATAGAAAGATGAATTCTTTTATAATCAATCCTTTTATAAATGTACATTTTCAAATCACAGCAGATTTTCTAGGACTGCAGTAAAACTGCATTTTAAAAATTATAAAATACAAAGACATTGACTCCAAACTTAAAATAATTAAATTAACTCAGCATTATTAAATGGGATTGATTTTTAAATATTAAAATGAAGTATTTTTTTTAAGATTTTATTTCTTTTATTTTTTCCTTTTTCTCTCCAAAGCCCTCCCCCCGGTACATAGTTGTATATTCTTCCTTGTTGGTCCTTCTGGTTGTGGCATGTGGGACGCTGCCTCAGCGTGGTTTGATGAGCAGTGCCATGTCCGCGCCCAGGATCTGAACCAACGAAACACTGGGCCGCCTGCAGCAGAGCGCGCGAACTTAACCACTCGGCCATGGGCCAGCCCCGAAGTATTTCAAATCAATTGAATCCACAGTGTAAACTCTGCCTGATTGGTACCTTCCTCTCTACTGGGTTTCCACAGATGTAATTTTAATTTTCTACTACATAAAAATTTCATATACAATTGGCCCTCTGTATCCATGGGTTCTGCAACCATGGATTCAACAAAACACAGATGGAAAGGCCTACAATGGTTGCGTCTGTACTGAATATATAGACTTTTTTCCCTTGTCATTATTCCCTAAATAATAAAGTATAACACTATTTACACAGTATT